>NC_043710.1:21361965-21466186 GCF_006229205.1 Suricata suricatta | reverse complement strand
ATCACACAGCCTCCCATTTGGTACTCCTCTCTCCACCTCTGTTAGTATCCAAATTCACCTTCTGCTCTGTAGCCAAGGGCATGTTCTATAATTCATATCTGACAATTATATTCTCTTGTTTAATATTTTCAACAGCTTTCCATTATCCTTAAAACACAGATCAGACTTTATATCATGGTGAGGCAAATACGCTCCTACTTTTTCTTTTTTAGTATAGAATCTCCCTTCCAAAATTTAAGTTAGCAGGCATTTGGCCTTCCCAGTTGCACAGTTGTTCATGTAACCAAATTCTCAACAGAATGTATAAAATTTAAGGCAGCTCCTTGAAAGGAAACTGTGTTATGTACTTCTTCACTTCTTCCTGCAGGGTGGAAAGTAGATGCAGTGGCGCTGAGCTAACTTGACTACTATGATCATGTGGACTACACCCTAGGGAGTGGTGGAATCACAAGAAACAGGAAATTTGGGTCTTTAGATGATCTGGTAGAACAGAGCTGCCTGTCTACACTATGTTCCTCCTTGTATGGTCATACGAAAGTGAAATAAACTTGCATCTTGTTTGCGATACTGTACATAAGCTCTCCTTTTAGAGAGTTCTCAGCTTGGAGCCTAATTAATATATATTACTTCTCTGAATTGCTAGGGTATGGCTCCTGTTACTATCCTGCTTTCACTCTTCAAATCTCCTCTTCACCCCATGAAGCAATAATCATCTGCTGTTTTCTTTCTAGAAATGCTCTAGGAAGAGTACATGAGACCCTTTATTCTGAGTTTTCTTCTGCTTTTTTATCTTCTTCATCTCTCTTCATCTGAGTAGATGCTACCCAGTCTTAGGCCTGAGCTTAGATAGTATTTTTTCCATAAAGCCTTTCCTGGTGTCCTCCAAGTCTGAGATATTTTTTCCTCTCATGAATGGCTATCATATTCTGACTCACTCTATTAAAGCAGAAAGCATGTTATTTTGGATTAATGTGTCTTTCTGACTAAATAATAAATTCTGTGAATACAAAAACAATGTCTCATTCACCATTATATCTCATATTAAATGAAAACATAATACCTGATAGAATTTTACAGATTAATTGAATAAATTAATGCAAAGGTATGGAGAAAAGACTAGAAGGGAGCATATTTAAAAAATAAAGACTGGTGGGGGAATACATAAGGAATGTGTGTATATCTGGGTAGTGGAGCCATCACTATTCTTAAATGTTATTTTAATATTTTCTAAAGTCTCTAGAATGTGCATACATTCCTTTTATAATCACAAAATACAGAAAATATTTTGTTCTAAAATATCAGGCACTGGAGACAAAAGCTTACTTCTAGATTTGATTTACATGCAAACAGAATATAGTCATTACCAGGATAAAATATACTTCTGCTTACTAGTTAGGAACATTGTAGGCCCAGGCTAGCAACAAGGAAATATGTAATTGACCAATTTTGAAGTTCTAGCTCAGATGAAGAAAATCAGTATGAGCTGCTCCTCCTTCTTGGAGATGAATTTTTGAGTAACAGGAGATGCACTGAAGATGATGGATGTGGGTCCATATATTCCCTTGGTGTTTCTTTGACAAGGCTTATTTGTCCTGCTTTTCACATAAGTTTTCATAAGAGCTTTAAGGATTAGACTTGGTTTGCAACTGAAATTTCTCTCTGGAGAGACAAGGAGACATTCTTATGGTCTAATCTCAAAGGACATTTACATAGGATTAGATTTTATAATCTAAATGTTAAAAACTACCCCATTTCTTCGAGCCTCCTGAACAAAGTTGTAAATGTGCAGTTCATGTGGATTTGAGAAAGCAGAGCATCTACTGAACATTTCTGCTTGTTAAATATGGGGCTAAACTGTAGCTCAGACATGTTGATTTCTTTGTCAGCATCTTGAAATAGATGATTTGATTGATTTTGGTTGGTGTGCAGTTTTGGATTTCTCATTGCTAAACTCATTCTTTGGAAGGTAACGTTTCACTACATGGAATCAAAGGAAATCTCCCTGAAAATCATCAGTCTAATGAAGACTGGTTATTCATTCTGATGAGTTTTCCTCATTTTCTCTCAGAATGAGGACAAATGTTGTAGATACATTATACATGGAGAAAGGCTGGGGTAAGGCAAAGGCAGAAATTAATTTAATCTCCTGTTCTAGCTTCAACTACCTAAATCATTCAAACCGACAACAGCAACACAAAATTAATAGCTTGACATTCTTTTGTATTTAACCTTGAAATATGGCCAGGCAAATTAAACCAATTCAACATTGGAATTCAATCAGTATAAAAAATCCATTAGTGATTGAGACCAATTTATTAACCAAAGAAATGTAAACTCAGTGTAATTGCATCACACATTCTATAGTTATAACTCAGCCGAAGAAAATGAAGGAACTGACAAAAAGGATTAAAATATTGGGGGGTGGTATTTACTAAATGAACAGCTTAAAATATTAATTATCAGCTTATTTCCATTCACCAGCTATGTGGTCAGGTAAGTTGCAAATAATTCACTTACAGTACATTGGTAGACAAAAGGAAGAATTATACCAATCTACTTCCCATAATCTCATTTCCTTGTGTTAAAACCTTACCACATTTTACTACCAAGTAGAAATAAATGGAACTGATCGGATTTGAAATGCTTACCAAAGCCCTTTGATGAATTTATAGTTTTCAAAATAATAAATTGATTATTTCTATGATGAAAGTCAGAACTTGAACTCTGAGATATTTCACTGACTTTTCACTTACAACATTAAAACAAAAATTGAGTTAACATATAACAACAACAACAACAAAATCCACATATATTTAGGAATTGGAAGGGCCTTACCATACGTTCAATTAAATCATACATCTAAACTTTAATTTTGCTACAAACCCATTCCTTGAAATTCCCTTCTTTTTAAATACATATAGTATTAGGAAATTTACTACTTTTAGAAGCAGTCTATATTATTCTTGGCCAATTTTATTTTTTCTTCTTATCAAGTTGTAAAGTTATTTACATGCTACTTCACTTGAAACTCCAAGGGCGGTGGGGAGAGCTCTAAAATTAAACTATAAATATCACAATTTTTAGATGAGGATATAGATTAAGTCATTTTACTAGTTACTAATGGTAATAAATGTAAAGTTTAGAACAGTGGTTGGCAAACTAAGGCCCATGAGAAGGATCTTTATTTTTATCCCCAAAAATGTTTTGCACTTTTAAGTTTGTGGAAACAAGTCAAAATAAAAATATTTCATGCACATAGAAATATATGGCATTTAAATTTCAGCATCCATAATAAAAGTGTTATTGAAACACAGCCTCATGCATTTGTTTACACATTGTCTCTTGCTGTAACACCAAAGTTGAGTTGTGACAGAGATAAAGTTTAAGATATTTCATATTAGCTCCATTTTTATGTTGAGAGAGAAAGCATGTACACACACAGGGGATGGATAGAGAGAGGGAGAGAGAATCCCAAGCAGGCGCTGCACTGTCACGGCATAATCAGACTAGGGGCTTGATCTCACCAACCAAACCATGAGATTATGATGTGAGCCTAAATCAAGTTGGATGCTTCACGAACTGAGCCATACAGATGCCCCAAATACTAGCTCTTTATAAAAAAATTGCTGATCACTATTTTATAAAAATGTTGCCCAATATAGATATAGTATGAGGCACATGTGTATTTTTAAGTGTTTAGTAACCACATTAAAAAATTTGACAATAAAATATTATGGGAAAAAAATTAAATTAAATTAAAAATAAATAAATAAATAAGCTTTTTTAAAAAAAAGTACAAAATATGCAAAACTAATCGCTGCTGACAGTTATCAAGATGGTGGCTGCCTTTGTGTGGGGAGGTGCCTGGAATGGGGTGTGAAGTTGGAGGAAGGGCTTGTGGAGGGCTGGTAATGTTCTGTTTCATAATTTGGGTGCAGGTTGGATTTAGTTAATGAAAATTCATCAAGTTATGTAATTATATGTGCATTGTTTTATGTGGGAATATTTTACCTCAATAAAAATAACATTTACAAAGAAAAAAACTGTAAAAAGAAACAGATGAAATTAACTTAATAATATATTTTATTTAAATCAAAAGAATCTCAAATATTATCTCAACATATAATCAATATAAAGATTATAAATACAATGTATTACATTTTTGTGACATGAAATCTTCAAATCTTAGTCTGTATTTTAATTTATAGCTTCTCTCAATTCGAACCGGCCATATTTCACATAATTAATAACCACCTGTGGTTAGTAGCTACCATATTGGGCCCTGGGGGCTAGATGACGGGTCTTCTCATACTCAGTCAGATCTCCAGCAACTAAATGTTATGTTTGTATGTTCATGTTTTACACCCTGTTCTCTCTGATTCCCATCCCCACCCCTTTCCTGCTGGATGAGGCCTGGGTCAGGGTGACTTGCAAGGGTTGGGAGTCTCAGTCATCAGGGTATAGAAAGGAGGCACTACTTTGTGGGGCTGGTTCATGGGACTGCTGGTAAAATCCTGAAAGCGCACTTGCTTCTTTCTACCCAAGTTAAAGTTCTAAATTCTGAACTGAATCCAGCGATCTACATGTTGCCTTTCTACTGCAAAGTAGGAAGAAATGTCATCTCTTTTGTTCTAGAGATAATTTTGTTATGTAGGGATAATCTGTTAATGTAGTCCAATTTGCTTTCTTGGCAGCTACATCGCACTGTTGATTCTTATTATACCCATGGGAAATATCACCTCTATATCTGTTTTTAAAGTGCTGCAGTTAAAGCCACATAAGCCTGTCTTACACCTAAGAAGGGCTTCTCCTTCCCTTTCTTTCTTCTGTGTTGTGACTCAGAAGCTATGCTCACACAAAACTGTGGTGGTTGACAAACAGGACCGTGTTCTCTAGTTACAAAAATCCATGTCAGTATTTCCAACTTGAAAGGACCAAAAAGAGAAATTGGTTGATAATACTAACTTCAGTTTATATTACTTTAATATATATTATTGTTAAACATCTTGATCATTAAAAGATAATAAAATGTGTAGGAAAAATCATTACTGAAAGAACTCAGAAAAATTCACTCATGCGTGCTTAGTTCAAGCACTTTTAATTTTTGTGGACTTGTGTTCACAGAACTGTGATTTTATAGTATTTTATTTTGCACAGTAATATTTTAATGCAGTAAAATTGTTCCCAGATTCTTAAGATGGCATAAACACATCAAAAATGTATGCCACTAAAACATTCCATTTGTTTTTTTCAGATAATAACAATACATTCCCACATGTTTCAGTATCTGAGCATGTTGAAGATCCACTGTTCTATAATATATTTCACTATTTTTTAAAAAAATGAAATATGTATATGTGTAATACCAGGGAACCTGGGTGGCTTGGTCATTTAAGGGTCTGACTTAGCTCAGGTCATGATCTCATGGTTCCTGAGTTCAAGCCCCAAATTGGGCTCTCTGCTTGTCAGCACAGGGCCTGCTTTGGATTCTCTTTCCTCCTCTTGTTCTGCCCTTCCCTTACTTATGTGGCTCTCTCAAAAATAAATAAATATTTAAAAAATTACCTTATTCTTTCTTCCCTTACTGTTTTCACAACAAAACCAAATCACACAAATGTGTGTGATTGCTATGTGCTTTCTCTTAATAAATATTAGGTAATCTATTTCTCTAGGGAGGCACAGACTGTTAGGAAATTCAGTGCAGATAAGAGCTGACAGTAATAATACAATAATGGTAGCTAATATTTTCATGGGCTTACT
Organism: Suricata suricatta; assembly: GCF_006229205.1. Classification (NCBI taxonomy): domain Eukaryota; kingdom Metazoa; phylum Chordata; class Mammalia; order Carnivora; family Herpestidae; genus Suricata; species Suricata suricatta. The sequence continues at coordinate 21,460,426 of NC_043710.1, read as the reverse complement.
ACACCATACACTATGCAAAGATTTCATATGTGGTATTTCATTTAATACTCATGATAACCCTAGAGATTACTCTCAAGATTGTCACCATTTTACAGGTAAGAAGACAAACTTACCGAAGTTGAATTACTTTCTCAAGTTTGAGAATACAGAAGAATATTGATCTTTTTCAGTAAAATGTCTTTTTTTTTTTTTTTTGGTTATCCATTAAGGAACCAATAGTAAAAATCCTTGTTTATGTTATGATGGTCTGTCAACTTGTAAAGCATATTTCTATAAAAGTTTAGCTTTCCTTCTAACCCTTCAACAAAAACAACTTTCCTTATGCCGCCTATTTTCCAAAATAAGTCAGAATTTTGTCTTGAAAAAATATCTCTGCAGAGCCAGAATACAAATGACAACAATGACACAGAATAAACAGTATTATAAGCTGTGCCTTTTCTGAGGAATAGAAATCACAAAAGATGTCATAGTCACATTTGTCTAATTTACAAATAAAATGTACATTGCATTATGGATCATAGAGTTATTATCTCCCCTATTGCACTTGGTTCTTTTCTGGTTTTCCATTTGTATGTTTGTATATATGTATGTATGTGAGTGAGACCATTCTTTTCAGTTACAAGGGATCAACAATCTCATAACCTTTGGGCACCTGGGTGACTCAGTCAGTTAAGCATCCAACTTTTGCTTTCAGCTCAGATTATGATCTCAGGGTTTGATGTTATGGTTCATGAATTTGAACCCCACAATGGGCTCTGCACTGTCAGATTCTCTGAGATTCTCTCTCTCCATCTCTCTGCCTTTCCCCCACTCATTCTGTCTCTGTCTTTCTCAAAATAAATAAACAAACTTAAAAAGTGAATCACTGAATTAAAAAGTCTCACCATCTTTCACTTCTCTCCTGTTCACATGGAATAATTTACCAACTCTTTAAATTCTGGGTGAACAACAAATATATTACCCGTTTTCCATTTTGACCTCCTTCATCATAGTAAAGGCACTCATTTTGTCTTTGTGTTGAAATTGCCTTCAAGCTGAAGTCCTTGATTTGGGCCTTTTCCTCCTGATTCACAGTGAACAGTTTTGTAAGATTCCTTTTTCTGAAGCACAGTTCTACATAGCAGTTAAGAGGATTTCTCCTGGAGTCAAGTTCCCAGGGTCCAAATTCTGGCTTTACCACTGATTTACCTTGACTCTGGCCAGTCCCTAAAATAATAGGCCTCAGTTTCCTTTAGCTAACATGGGAATGATAGCATTGCCTTTACCACTGGGTTTTTCTGAAGACTATATAAAATATGCACAGCACTTAAAACAGGGTCAGAACAAAAATAATTAGCTAGTATTATAACATTCAGGGGGAAAAACTTCAGTGGTTTTAAGTTTCCAAATATGGCATTCAAAACCCTTGGTATCTGGTTCCAATCCATTTTTACCATCACATTTTCTCATGATTCCAACTGAATTCATTTCAATATCTATTGATCCAGAACCCATCTATATAATTAAGTGGATTAAAAAATCAGGCATAGTACTTACTTTGAAGAGACTTGAAATCTGGTAAGACTAACAGAATAATAAATAAACAACCATACCATAGCATGTCAAGCATCATGCTGTGACACAAAGCAGAAAGTGATTGGTTCTTTTGAAAAGGCATTTTGGAAAGGAGCAAAGAAGGTGATATTTGGAGTGGGGCTTCTCATAAATGAGGATTTTACTAAAACAGGCCATTAAAGGGAAAGAGGAGAGGATATGCAAAGCATTCACACATACTCCTTCCAGCCATATAGGACCATATTATACAGTCTTCTAAATCATGCCCTCCTCAGGTCTTCCACTCTCTGCTTACAATTCTCACTTTTCCTTCATCTTCAACACTTGGGTTTTGCATCCCAACACCCAATTCAAACATTATCTGTTCATGGAAGCCTTGATTTTGCTGGCTGGAAACTCTTTTCATTTCACATTCCCATGGTATGTTAACTAAACCTTTCTGCTTCATATATTCTATCTTCATAGTTATTCATGTATAGCATACATACTCATTAAAATTAGGAGTTATGTAAAATTTATTTTTGTGCACCTTTGTAACACTTAGACAATTGCTAGTAAATATCAGAGGATATTTGTGTGATTAAATAAATGTTTTAAAGCCAGAAGGACTTAGGATCTAATAGAGACTTGTTCAAGTCACTGACCCTGAATCTAAATTCCCTGAGGACAGATATTATGTTAACTTTGTTTATCACTATCTTCTTGATATAATATGCCCCCAATACTTCTGAGTCAATCTCAGATCATACCACTGGCAGAGGCATTGACCAAAATCTACTCTTCACAACTCTAAGGTCATCATTTACTCCTTTAAATTATAAATTTTCGTATTATGTGAAAAATCTAAGAAATATATACATTTCTCACCACTCAGTATTAATTTCTCTACTATATGGATATGAGACATAAATGTATTCATTCACATGACTTTATATAGATGATTATGTACCAACGTTTGTACATACTGCCTATTCTTTTATGGTCTCGAATGAACGTGTATTTGTATTTAAACATATCCTTCTCTATTTAAAGCTTATGTAAATTCTAGACTTACATGGCTAGATGAATTCTTTTGAAATCATGTTGTAAAAGAAAGGAAGCACAGTCACTGGGGACCAGAGGATTGTCATTTAAATGAGTAACTTCTGCAAAGAAGGTCAAAATGTGAGATTACAGATTTTGCTGAACATTATATTTGGCTTAAAAAAACCTCAGCAGTTTTGTTTATTTGAATAGTATTTCCAAATCTCCTTTCATTAACTAGAGTGCTGCAGGAACCAGCAGTTCAGGGAGGGAATCTATTTCCAGTAGCTTATAGAGATAATGATAAGCCATCTTAAAGTCTGGGTTTATTAGAAATGACTGAAATGCATTATAGGGCAGTGGTAACTGTAATGGTTGGTTTATCAACCAGTGGGGTGGAATTAAAAATGCATTAAAATTTATACAAAGGAAAGCAAATAGCAGTGAGTCTCTATTGGTTTTGACATAGTTAAATAAACTGTTATTTCACTTTGTGTGGCTAATAAAATTAAACCTGTAAAAATAGAAGAAACATTCCCTTTTGGAATTTGAGCAGTGTAAAAAGCTATTATTAATGAAATAGACAGCTTCTTTCTTTATGCATGTGAATGTTGTATTCATTAAAGCGCACACACACAGACAGGAAGAAGTCTTCTCTAAGAATAAGTGGCAATATCATTGATTCTTTTTATGACTAAGGTTTGATCAAGCAGAGCATACAGAATTAGAAAATGAAATATAACCCTAAACAGGAGGGGAATAAACAGCTATGAAACATACCTATAAATTCTAAATACAAATACCATCATTAACTCCTATCATTAATTTCAAGGCACTCTTTGATTTCAGTCTCCCAGTCTTCCCATTCATGTATTCCGTCTATCTATTCACATACTCAAAGATATTTCCTAAGGAAATGTGATAAAGGAATATATATATAATTACTACCCTCATGTAGTTTGTAGCTTATTCACAGAGGCATATGATAAATAAACAATTTCATAAGTATATTATTATAAATGTTATAAGAAGTTCAATGAAAAAGCAGAAGATGTTATTTGCAGGGCCACCTTCATAGGCATAGGATCTGGGAAGCTTCATAAAAACTCATGCTCAGAAAGACTACAGACTTGGGTTAAGGCTCTCCTATTGCTATCTTGAAATTCTTAATAATTTTATGTTTTAAATGAAATATTATAATTAAGTCCAGTGGTATAAGGTAACATGCAGACGAGCAGAGGAGACAATGCTATATGACTGCCCACCGTTTCTACCCACTCCATTCATATGTGGTACAGCATTCTGGTGGGCCTATGGTAGGTAGTTCAGTGATACTTACAGGGGTGCAAGGGAAGTACTACAGATCTGAAACTGACAGCCCCTCCAGACAATGCTTTCTGTTCTAACCAGAATTTACTGTGAATGCAGAAAGAAGCTAATGTCATTGGAAGAAAGAGGAATGACCAAGAAAGCCTATCATATCCTTTCTCACTCATGTGACTTCCCTGTATCAGCCAACCACTTGTGTTTAATATGACATGGAAGTAAAGGAGAAGCTAGGGTGACCCATGGTTCCTTTTCCTTTCAATCATTCCTTATCTACTAAAAGTAGAGAATGTTGGGAGAATGTATGCATATCAAGAAGTAAAATGAAAACATTTTAACTGGTTTTGTGCAATATCTCCATTGTTTTTGCTAAGAAGGAAACACATGTACATGTATGGGCTACAAAACAGAAAGTAAGTAATTCCTATTTTCTCATACTTGCTAAACTCCCATTTGCTGTTAAAACTGACATGCACATGATAAAGATGAATAATTTAAATTCACATATAATTATGAATTATATTGAATTATATGTGAATTCACATTTAATACATTCATCTAATTCAATTATAATAATTTACAATATTGTTATAATTTACCAATTTATAAAATTAATGCTAATAATTTAAAAGTGTTCTTTTTCTTTACTTAGAACAACATTAACAAATACACAATATCATAATGAATCAAAAGAGGAGGAAGAAGAAGGGAAAACCTTTATAATCTAATACCTTTAAAAATACTTTTGTTTGGGTTTAGGAACAAGGGATTCCACATTTGTAGAGTGTGGAAATTGTATGATTGGTCCTGCTGGAAGTGTACATGGAAGATCTGACTGAGCCTGAGAAGTTACGGAAGGACTTCTTGCCAAGTAGTAATTACTGAGAGAAAAAGATACGCAGTAGTGAAGCAGATAAAAGAGGAGGTAGGAGGTCTGGGTCGGGGAGGAGAAGGCTGGATGTTCCAGGAAGAAGGTCTGATACAAAGACACTAACGAGAGAAAGAGCCAGGAGTGTTTGTGGAACAGACGTAAAGTCAGTGTGATTGGAACTTAGTAAGCAGGGAAGGGACTGCGCGGGGCAGCAATTCCCTTTGCACCATGCTGCATCTCTTGGAAGAGGAAAACGGATAGGCCTGAAATGAGGGCAACTGGATATCCAGAATTGATGATAACAAAAGCCATTCTATATCACGTTATTATTATGTGGTGGGCACTCTGCCAAGAAACTTAATGACATTACCTTTTTGGTCCTCCAACAACAAAAGAAAGTGGAATTTTTGGGCTTTGTTATTCAGACAAGAAATTATGAGGTTCAGATGGATTAAGAAATTTGTCTCAGGTCATATGGCCAGTGAGTGACAGAGTTATAGATAAAACATTCTTTCTGAATGTAGACTATGTACACCCCAGGAGGGAAGGGACTTAGCCTCTTATACGCCTATATTCTTAGCACATAGACAAATACCTGCCACATAATAAGCTCTCAAGATTGTTAAGTGAATAAATGAATGACTTGGGTAAGACTTATATGGCAAATTCACAGGGTCTTCATGACTTCAAATGGATTCTGGAGTATTTGGCTGAGATTTCTGTATATGCTGAGGACCAGTAATATCTTTTTTTCAAATGAACTATAAAAGTGCAAAAGGAAAGCAACACAGTCAATTGAAAGAGAAAAGACAGAATTGCAGGGTGCGGTCTTTGCCTTTCCTAGCTCTACAGCCTTGGGAAAGTCATGTCCCCTCAGATCTCAGTCATTTCAGTGGAATAGAGCAGGTAATTTGTGAAGTTCTTGCCGGATCTCCCATATTATGGTGTGATTATTCTGTGAATTGTTTGGCAATAATAGAACGTGGGGAATAGTTTTCCTTTTATAACAAGGAGGAAACACAAAAAAGTTCTGAGGCACCAAATATTCCTTCAACCAGCTCCTTCCTTCCCCCATTCATTCATTCATTCATTCCTTCTTTTTGCAAGCCTTTCTGAGAAGTATGCCATATGCTCACAAGAAGCTTCCTGCTGAAATGAACAATTATCTCCACTTCCAGAAGCAGAAAGACCTCATGGTAGTAAAATTTGGGTTAGACTTTATTTGCTGCTCAAAGGTGGTAAAAGCCAAATCTATTTCCACTTTGAATCATGACTCAGGTATCAAGCGGAGCCAATGCGGCTGTAATACAAAATACTCATGCCAGCACCCTTCAGAATAAATTCCAACATGTGACTCATTTGACTACTTTCCTCACTTTGACTTTCCCTTGGTGAAAAAGCACAGACATACAGCTGCAAAACTTCCTACACAAAACTAGGTCTGTGCCTTCCACTGACAAAAAAAAAAACAAAAAAAAAAACCAAAAACCCACAATCTCATTGAGACTGAGGCAAGCATGTGATCAAGAGGAGCAGGACATGAATGATGATGGGCTCCGACATCAAAATCTGGCTTTCCTGATAGAGCAGCAAGCATATCTTTGAAAAAAAAAAAAAAGTGAACATCACAAAAGGATGAAGAATGGGACACCAGGTTTAAATGTTTGTGAACTTCTGATGAGTGTAATAATTGGGAAGGATGAGGAAGTAAAGAAGGGAAGTTTTATTCATTAACTGTTTGTGAAGGCCAGAAAACACCAGAAGGATGCAAACTAATAAACACTCAACACTAGCCAACATCTGGATCAATCTAGGAAATATTATAAACAGATGTATCATCAAATTGAAGGACTGGATGAGTTCATTTCAGCTAAAATGAAATCACAGTTTTAAAGGCAATAAGATTGTGGAGTCCATGAGAATGGTCCTCACACATCTCCAACTTTCGAGACTGGCACGGAAGGGACTCAGGTGCTGTGCTCTGACATCAACTGCAACGTCTGTACCAAGGCTATACTTCTGGCCAATGGTGGAGCACAGTAGACTTGTCTCTGTAAGACAAGGGGCTCCTCTGACAGCTGACTCGGTTTTGAGGGCTCCTTGACAATCTTACTGAATCTTCCTTAGTCTGCACGGTGATCTAGGATACTTATACACAACCTCCCTTTCCTCTCTGCTTCGCTTGGGATCAGACATGCATCCTGATCTAATGGTTCCCCCGGCCTTACTCTCAACAATGTCTCCATTTGCTTTCAAAGACCTTAATTTAGAAAATCTAGTCTTGGTATCTGCTTCTTGGGAGACGTGGACTAACAAAAAGATACATCTGGCAAATAAACATGCTGAGTGAACCACTTCTTAGCCTGAGTCTGATGAATGAGTTACTGAAGAACACACTAGCTGAGTCCTTATGAAACTGAAGGGGATGTGAGCAAGCTGGAAGGTTGAGTACTGAGTACAAATTATGTGTTGATCAGGGCACTAACTTCTTCTCATGCCTTATCTCACTTAATCATTTCAATAATCCCTTGTAGTAGTTTTTCTGACAGATGAAACTGTGGCTTGCTGGCTCATGAGTGTTGGAGTCAGAATTCCAAGGTAGATCTCTATTTTACTTTGTTTAAATTTTAAAGTATATGCTTTTAAGTATTCAGTATGAAAGCCTTGACCAACAGTGTCCTTGATATCTTTTTATATTAAAAAAACAATAATAATATGTCTGTAGAAGAAAAGCAGTCAATTCACCACTAACATTACCAGCACCATCATCATGATAGCCCTCATCATTATAACTGTGATCATCACTCTTGTCTTCATTATCATCAGTGACAGCTCTAAGGAGGATGTGAAGTTAGTGAGCATTTATATAATGTATTCTACCTTTTACTTTTCATGACTTCCCAGGAAATTATGTCAGTTTTGCAAAATAAAGCCCAGAGACGTCTTTTCAATGTAACTCCAGCATTTTTTCCCCACTGTCATGCCATCCCCCTCTCTATGCTATGTCTTTGTCCAAGGTGAAGTAAAGATGTTGAGAATGTAATACAATCTTAATATACCAGTTTTAACTTCCAATAGGATTCTTGGAAATTTGGTTTAATAGCTAGACTCAGTAGGACAAATCTGACATCCTAATTCCAGAAACAGCTTTCTCTCTAGGACCAGGAGGACTGGGCAATTTGGGTGGTATTATAGGAAACCTTTTGCCTGTGGGTCAAAGCCACTGGGCTCCAGACCAAGCCAGTAATGATCAAATGCCAGTCTGTTTGACAGCTGTCTGGTGGCCTTTGTGATAAGGCCTACAGCCAGTCACTTATGGGCAACTTTCCATGCTGCATTCAGTGTCTGCTGCCATTTGTAATGACAGGCATAGCAGAAAGGTTGGCAGTTCAAACAGGCATGGAGACCCCTGGCAACCATTACTTGAGACCAGCACTTAAACCCTAATTTAATAATACCCCCAAACCAGTAGCAATTTCTATCCAAAAGAAGGGCCTTTCTCTGGCCTATCTGCCCCACTCATCACCCCATAACTTTCTCTTTTCCAATAGTGAGATGAAAATTTACCTTTGAATTAAACACAAGGTCAGATAAAATAAGTCACTGTGAGCAGTCATTATATTTTCTGTCACTGGACCAATTAAGATTCCAGCTGTCAGTTTCTGATGTTGCAGCTCCATAAAAAATGACACTGAGATGCATTGATCTGTGTCAAAGCTGCTTCAGAGGGAAAATTGGACCAAAAATAATGATAATTGTCATAGGATGTCACACTATTAAATGAAAACATAAAAAGCAAAATGCTGTGGAAAATCTGCAAAGTCATCCTTCTCGTCGAGGTGAGACAACATTATATCAAAGCAAGCCCACCGTTTTGGTGACTGTCTTAGCTCTGTAGGGGATACTCTCCTCAGTTTCTAAGATAAACTCTGCTGTCTAATGTTAATTTGACTTCAATTTCCTTTTCAAACTACATGTATAAATATATATAATCATTTGTATAAAAGAATCTTACTAGAATCTCAAATTTTAGGCAACATAGATCATCTCTTTCCCATAATTTAAGAGTTCATGAAGCCTATTAGATTCACTTTACCAAAAATGCAAACTTCATCTAATCTTCGTATGAATGTAAGATTTTTTGTCCATCAACTTTGAGGAGTATGTCTCTGTGTGCATGTGTGTGTGCACATGTGCGTGCACGTGCATGTGCATGTGCATGTGTGCACACATGTTCTTTGATGGAGTTCTAGTTGAAGAAAAGTACAGCATTTACAGGAAGTGAAATAGGGAGTAAGTAAAGGCAGCTAAAAGTACATATCATAACAATCACTACAAGAAGAAATGGAGTATTCCAAGGACAAAGAGAAGAACGGGCCTCCTTGGCCCTCAAATGACTGAAAACACAAGAATAAGGGTTTAATGGGCAAAGACATATTGGTGAGATGTTATTGAACCTACCACAGGATGAAAGAATGGGAGGTGACCCTATAATGATCTCATTATTTGAATATTTATTTCTTTGAAGAAAGAGTTCATTATTTTACATTTCCCTGAACCTGGAACAAAAATGTAAAATTCTAAAATAACTTTAAACTCAAAGAACCATTTTTTTTTTTTTTGGTCTGAACACACTCTCAGGTTCAAAGTTGGTTTCTTGTTAGAGGGTTGAAAACATCGTTCCATGGAATACTGTCCTCCTTCACTAGGGATTTCAACTTGGTTACCTGTAAAATAACCATTTTATAGGATAAAAGAATCTTGCTAGAATCTCAAGATCTATGCAAAGTAGGTCATCTTTTTCTTATGCTTTTAAAAAGTTTAGCTGATTAGATTAATTTCACCAATAGTTCCAACTCCATCCTATCTTCACTATCCTGGATTTAGAATTCTTTTTGCCTATCAATCGTGAGCAGCATTGAAGGATAGCTCTAAATGTAGTAGATTTTACCATTTGCAAATTCATGAGATGTAAGCTAGTAGTAGATAGAGCCACTTTATAGGCTGTCAAGATTAAATTATCAGAGTTTTAAGAATTTTGTGAGCCAGCTATTGAATGCCACAATTATTAAAAAATTAATTACATGAAGTTATAATTATTATATTAAAAACAAAGAAAATACATATTAAAAGCTCATCATTTCCTAATGATTCTGATACTTTTTAATATTATCTTTGTCTGTTGTAATATATGGCAGAAATACTATACTAAGGTGTGCTACTGCACATCTCTTCCCAACTCTGTGTTCAGTGACATCACCTTGGTAACTTTGTTTCAATATTTCACTTTTATCTTACTTGGTAACATAACTAAAATATTAACCAACATTAATGTTGGAAAAATGTTCATGTGCATTGCAAACATTGGATATGACTGAAAGGGTTCAGCTAAAATGAATCAGAGCATTGTATGAGGCTCAATTGACTATTTGGAATAAAGTATATAGCACATTTTGTTAATAATTATAAATTTCATGCTGTATATGCTTTACATCAGTAGATTTTATAATAAATATGCACATATATATTCAAGTGTTCACTGTCATTTTCTTTTAGTGGGGAAGGGAGACAGTTGTTAAACATTTATTAGCAAACCCACTGGATAAAACTGACTAGCAAAATAACATCAGATTATGGAGGGCTTTACAAACCAGGCCAAGGAAAATATATCGCTGCCATACAAAGGAGTGAAAATCATCTTAATTATTCTTTGCATAGGTCCATGAAATTTAAGTGGCCTTCACAAAAATTTGGCACATCTGCTCTGAGAAACCAGGAAAAAGCATCTCACTGTGTCTTTCAAGACTGGTACTTGAGTGAAGCATGAACTAACAAAGATCTTCTGATGAAGATAGGGCTCTAAATGAGACTTCAAAATGAAGAGGAATAATATTTTCGCTTTTTTCCCCCTGCACATTGAAGCACCTTAGATACTTTCAGCTCACTGCAATTTGCCTCTCCTCCAAGGAAAAAAAAAATTAAGCACAATCCACCTTCTAGTCATTACCTAAATTTTTAGATTTGCATGACATAAGGGATGTTTTACTGCTCTTTTCTTATAGATTCTTTCTATATAGTTCATTTTTAAAGAAATAATACAAAGTACTTTTGAAGTCACTTTCAATAGATTTCAATCATCATGAAATAGATTTCAATGTACAAATGTGTGTGCAGAAGAGTTTTCTACATCATTTGCAATAATGATAAAGTAGAAAAAACATCAAAAAGGACCAACTAAATATCTTACAGCAATCCACCCAAGCAATACTATGTCATCAGTAGAAAGAATGAGGAAAATCTATATGCAACAACATGGAATGACTTCAAGCAAATAAATGCAGCCCGGACTGCTGGCTTGAATGGAGTATTTTAAAAATTGTAAGCATACTATATTTGAGTAAGCATAGAATATTTTTCAGAAAATCCATTTTTAACTGCTAACACTGATAAACTTTGAGGAATGGGGAACTTGGTTTGGGGGCTTTTACATTAAAAGTTTTTTTATATTGTGTGCATTTGTGTGTTTTCAATAAATAGGCATTAATCTAATAATAGCAAATGCCAAAAAGTCATCTTAGAAAACAGATGTTCCAGGTAGATTTTGTTCTTTGCTTTTCCTTGCAGGTGGAAGTAGGAAGAAAAGGATTATAACATTGAGAGTCCAAATGTTATCAAAGTAAATAGTTGCCAAAGTGTGCAGAACCTCCAGCTCCTTCCAAGGTCATAAACATTACATTCAATGAAGAAATGAAGAAGTTTGATCTATGTGAATGTGCGTGCGCGTGCGCGCGCGCACACACACACACACACACACACACACACACACACATCCCTAATGGGGTGGAGGTGTTAAGTCTTATAAGATCTGGAGAGATCTAGTAAAAATGAACTAGTTCTCCTCCTTTTTCATTATGCTATAGCATCTGAACCAGAAGTTGCTTCATGAAGTTAAAGGCAGAAAAATTAACTCATGAAAGGATTAGACTCTATACGTGTTTGGCCAGCAGGGGCATTTGAACACTTCTCCAGGGATACACTGGGACAAGAAGAAAGCAATGGGATATGTGTGATGACTGGAGAAAGTTGTGCCTGTGTCCTTGCTCTTATCTTTATAGGAATTCAACAGTATGCAGCAAGGGTCTTTCTATCTTGGTGCCTTTATTCCCAAACTCTTGAACCACTACAAATTTTCAGTTCCATCTGCTCAGAATATCTCTGGGTGAGACAGTACAATAGAAGGAAGGAAAGCAATACCAAGAGGGGGACATGGGAAGAGTGGAGAGGCAAATGAAATAAGCATGAAATATCTCAACCAAATCAGAAATAATGACACTAATTATTTCGCCTCATGATGCATGACGCTGGACCTAAATCATTATCTGATCTCTCTTTGACATCAGAAATATTTTAATTTTTTAAATTTACTTTTGAGAGACAGAGAGAGACAGTGCGAGCAGGGGAGGGGCAGAGAGAGAGGGAGGTACAGAATCTGAATCAGGCTTCAGGCTCCAAGCTAGCTGTCAGCACAGAGCCCGTCATGGGCTCAAACCCACAAACCGTGAGATCATGACCTGAGTCAAAGCCAGACACTTAACCGACTGAGCCACCCAGGTGCCCCTAGAAATATTTTAAACAAAGCCAGTTCAGTATCATTTCTGGTGTATATATAATGAGCCATCCTGAGCAGCAGGCGTTACTCCACCCCAACTACTCTTCCCTCTTACATGGTAAGAAATGTCATTACATCGTACACATACTTCTACATATTTGCTGTTATTCTTTCAGTGTGAAATGAGTATTCACTCTATGCCAGGTAGTGTGTTTAGTGCTGGTAAGAAAAAGAGTAAGTTAGACATTTTCTCTGCTATCTGTGCCATAATTTCTTCAGTGATCTCACATTCTACAACTTTCCCCATTCTGTTTGGTGCAGTCCCCCCCTCTTTTCCCCTGCAGGATCCATTCTGTTCTTATATCTTCAGAAATTTGCACTGACAATTTGCTCCACTGGGTTTGCCCTTTCCCTCAGCATTCACATGGCTATCTCCCTCCTTCCCAATCAAGACTTTGCTCAAATGTCATCTTCTCAAGGAGGCTTACCCTGCCCACTACATTTAGGTCTGCAGCAACTGCAGCACATTTTCTCCCTTTAGCATATATTTTCTGTCATCCTGTATTTCAGTTATTTATTAAATTTGTAATTTACGGTCTACCTCCTTGCTGTATGATGGAAGATCCTTAGAAGAAGTGACCCTATGATTTTGCTCATGATATAGCCTGAATACTAAGAATAGTGCTTGGTATTCAGCAGTTTTCCAATACTTTTTTGAGTGAATTAACAAACATGACACACAAGGAATTTTTTGAATTTCCTCCTTTTACTTCTTACTTTTTGAAAAATCTTTTTCTTGTTGTTTCTGATGTATTCTAACTCAAATCTCATTCAGTTTCTAGTAATAATTATGATTCTTCTGATCAAATTTTTTCTTTCTTTCTTATACTTGGATCCACTTCTTCTTGTCTATGGGTTAGTTGATCTCTATTTCAATGTTCCTAAAACTTACTAAGAACCTGTATTTACAGTCCCTTCTGTGATATTTAAGTTAAACACAGCAGTATGTAGCACACAATGATTGCATATAGGAGGGAGAGTTGGGAATATGTAAATAAAATTTAATATTCATAGAATATAGAGGAAAGGCAAGGGTCTCAGAAAGATCCAGAAGAAATGGGATGAAGAAAAATAATAGGAAGAAAATCCTCACCAATTTCTTAAAGGGAAATTGAATCACAAATTCTTAGACAAAATGACTTTTGTAGATCTATATAGTAGTCTCTATTGTTTTCTCAAAGATGACCTGATTTTTCAAAAAATCTAATAAATATGTTATGAAGAGTCAAACTTCACTGAGATATATTACATTGATTTCTGAATCAGAAAGACTTAGATCTGAAGAATTGCTCTCTTCTACAAAATAAACTTCAAATCAATAGAGGTACAAGTTCTATGAACACCAGTCCTATCTGTCCCCAGGAAGAGTATATAAATTCTCTCGGAAATTGATTGTTTACAAACTACTGCTATATTCCAGCCTAAAAGATGCTAATTTTTAGGCTTAAATTAGACAATCTTGATTCCATGAGTTAATCTATGAGGCTTTTCTGAGTATGGAAGGTTGGTGGTATTGATGAGTTGGCTTGAAATGCTGAAAGGGTTTTCATAATCTTGATAACAACTTGTTATATGGCTTTTGCAAATATATTATCCTCAATGAGTCTCAGTTTCCTCATCTGTAAAATGAATCAATTTGGAAAAGCTCATCTCCAAGATCTCTCTAATCTCTTATGTAATTATTTTACAAAATACTTTATGATTTATTGTAAGATTTCTCATCCAGCTAGAGAGGAAGTGCTTTGCATAAAATAGCTGCATTGATAGAAATGTTTCTTGAGACATGCATCCATATTTCTTAGAGGACTGAGAAACATATTTCGTGCTTCTGTAATTCTCGAAACATGAGCAGAAAATCCCTTTCTCCTAACAAGTTTCTTGAATAAATTCATTCAGTTGAATAAATGACAGGATCAGCACACCTGGGTCTTAGCCTAGTCATTTACTGTTGGTCATTATATGCAGAGAGTGTTTTTCAGTGGTCTTGGCACTGTCAGCAGAGATGAAGGAGTAACAACAACAAAAAAAACTCCATCCAAGAATGGAAGGAAGAGTAGTTAAGCTTAAACAAGTGTTAAGAGCCTTTGTTTCTATATATTACAAAGGGCTTGAAGCAAAGAGTTGTTGTGCTATGAGTAAGCTACTTGCCTTCAGTTTATTTAAATCTCTAATGAGTGGAAAGGACTGCCTCAACCGTGAGGGCACTCTTTGGAGCAACAGTAGTGCAGATCAGACTGGCATGAGTCTAACGTAGTTGCATGCCCGTTGCAGGAAGTTTTGCCTTGGAAATGAGGTTGAAGGTTCTTAGCATGATGCTGAATGTGCCTCCCCTGGTTTCCCAGTTGCTGTGACCAAAGACATCTAGAGTTGAGAACTAAAGTTACTTCTGTGTTGTACATAACCTTTTGTCTCAAAGCATGGGCCCATGGAAGGAAGTCTGTAACTTTATAGCCAAGTTACCCTGGACAGGTGAATTCAATCATCTAAAATTCCATGAAATAAGAATTGCTGGAATGGAGTTCAGATGACATGATTTTTAAGAGCACCATCCTGCTTTCCAATTCTGTGGTTCTTGACAACCTCATTTCTCTTAACATCACCTTCCTCCTGTTTGTAATGATTGATTCTTTTCAGGGAGCAGAAAGTTCTGAGAGGCCACGCCATTCTCATCACTAGCCCAATCACCATCTCATCCCAGGTTTGGCTGCTGTGCATGATGAACAGTAAGGGCGAGACCAAGCAGTCAGCACCCCTTGCCCCACTGTCAATCTCCGTCTTTAGTCGTAGGTAGCAAATCTACCACCAAGGATAGCAGCACAGAGAATCCTGGCCTGGCAGGTTCACGCTGGAAGTACCACGGTAGAGAAAAAATGTCACTACCAAGATTTTGGAAAGTGCAAAGTGGTGAAAAGTGACATGAATTCATCATCAAGAATGACACCAAGAAAGATTATATTTTGAAACCCAACTGCCAAATAAGACTCTAGAAAGTTCCATCCGTTACAATAAAGGAAATGAAGAAATTGTGAAGAGTAGTGTTCATGAAAAAGAAGTGGGCTGCTTGGGTGGCTCTTGGTTTCAGCTCAGATCATGACCTCATGGTTCATGAGACTGAGCTCTGGGGAGAGACTGTGAGATGAGATCTAGCCCCAGTTGGGCTCCAGGCTAACAGAGCAGAGCCTGCTTGGGATTTTCTTTCTCCCTTTCTTTCTGCCCCTCCCCTTCTTGTGCATGTGCCTGCTCTCTAGAAATAAACAAACAAAAAAAATAAATATTTTAAAAAAGTAGTTTAAGAGTTCTCCACAACTAAACAAATATTAGTAGTTACTGTTTTCTTATTGTTATCGGTATCTCTACTTAATACCACTTTCAAGAATTGAAAGACAGAGTTTTGAAGGAAAAAAAAGGACTTTCTGTTTCATGAATTCAAACCTCTCCATTTTTTTTACAATTATTCAGATGCATTTTCAATACTTATTTTCAGGTTTTATTTTATTTGAAAAAACTAATTTGTAAAATTATGTTCCAGATGAATTTTTAAATGAGGTTTTTAAAAATATCAACTTACCAGATGTCAACCACTTTACAGCTTTTAAAGGTATGCTAAGTAAAAATACAAATCATGCTTTTTTGTAGCATGCCTATCATTATTGGAAAAATGTCTTTAATATAGACAAACAAAAAACATCATTCAATTTATAATCATACTGTGGAGATAATACAGACAGTAATGAAGATCGTTATAATATCTAGACAATGCGGGAAAAGCAAGCTTTTGAGATCTTTAGAGTTCAAAAATGTGTTACATTCTTATTGCTGGAATTTCATATTTTTCTTATTAAATGCTGATCCTCGACAATAGTAGCATTGATAAAGTGTGCATATCTGCAGTTGGTGGACATTTTGCAGTTTTGTTTCTATGCCATCATGTGGTTTCAGGATTTTGGATTTCTGGCTGAGTATTGGAGTTACAGAGCTACCAATGCTGCCTTAGGTTGGCCTTCATCTCCTAGAATTTCTTTATCTACTTCACTTCAGTACATTCCTTGTAGAACCTTTGTCTATAACCCAATAACGATTCAAGCTCACTGGTCCACTTCATCCTTCTACAACCTGATTGTCAGCATCATGTATCACTATTGCCTGCCTGAGGGTTGGAAAACTGTGATCAAAACCTACTGAGTCTTGGGAAGCCTGGGTGGCTCAGTTTGTTGCATGTCTGACTCTTGATTTTGACTCAGGTCAAGATCTTGTGGTTATGGGAATGAGGCCCATGTTGGGCTCTGTACTGAGTGTGGAGCCTGCTTGGGATTCTCTCCCCACCCCCATCTCTCCCCACCTGATTTTCTCTCTCTCTCTCTCAAAATAAGTAAATAAGCTTAAAAAAAGACATTAAGTCTTTGTATCTCACACTTCAGGAGCCAAGGCTTTCTAGCACACTCTCTTTCCTTCTCCTTTTCTCCACATTGATCTTGTCATAATTCTGTTGGAAATTGTGTAGACAAGCCATATGATGTAAATAAAGTGTGAGATGTCTAGGGTCTATAGCATTGTCACTCTCTTGCACTGGAACCCACCAGAGCCTGTCTCCCACACTTATTTCTTTCATTTTTTAATGTTTATTTATTTATTCTGAGAGAGAGAGAGAGAGAGAGAGAGCGAGCGAGCATATGGCCTCCAACTCATAAACTGTAGGATAATGACCTGAACCAAAATCAAGTAGGATGCTTAACAAATTGAGCCAACCAAGTGCCCTGTTTTAAACCACGGTTACTTATTTAATATTTCAATCCATCTTAAGAGGTAGGAAAACTTATTTCATTCCCTTTGAATTGCTTTGACATTGACTTGCTTGAAAACATGAAATTAAGCTAAAAATCATTGAACTAAGGATTCATCATGAATCTGTGAAGCTCTTTAATCAGGTTCAAAAAACATATAAAGATAGATAGGTGTGTGTGTGTGTGTGTGTGTGTGTGTGTGTGTGTGTGTGTGTATGGTTCTAGGATTAGGATACATGGTTTTCTTCAGATTCTCAAAGTGCCCTATGACCCTTTCCATTTAAAAATGTTTAAGAATCTTATCTAAATAGATATCTGAAAAACTTTATTTGGCCCACATTTTGAAAGATGATGGCAAAAAGTTTGTAGAAGAAATGGAATGTATTGCAGGAAATTTTAGCTTGCATTTATTGCATTTTTGCAAGAACACTAAAAGGTGTCCTTTGATTCGTGATGTGTGTAGATTTTTGAAGGATATGCCATTCTCCTTTTGCTCTTTTTTCCTTTGTGAAATATAATACATGAAATATGACCTAAGTTATTAATCTAAACATTATTCTCATTAGTTTCAAAGCACAACTATTGTTCCAAAGTATTTTTACAAATGGCACCCTGCTTCATTTTCCCTCTGCTTTTACATTCAAGACCAAGCAAAGGTTGCTAGCCCCCTTTCTCTTCGATGCTGAGCTAAAAAGCAGAGCTTGGTATCTCCAATTCCAGCTGCGCTTTTATTGTGCTGTACATCAATCAAAGCTTCAAAAAGATTCCAGAAAGATTTTTCTCAGTTTTCACATCATAGGGGTTTGCACAAAATAACTGTGCAGTAGGGGGTGCTGATAAGAAATCTCAGAAGGAAGGAAAGTGCATGGATAGGAAGGCTCTGGGAGAGAAGGTGGGTGAAGGATTATCAATGTCCTAGAAAAAAAGTTTTCTGATGGAAAACAGCACATTTTGAAGCACAGTGAAAGAGTCATTTACAACAATCTGAGCCACACTAGATGCTACAGTGGGCACAGTGGGTAATAAGGAGGCCAAGATGTATATGGTCATGTGAACCCATCTCCAACTCCTCTTACATGGCTGTCATTGTCCTTCAGAAAGATTAGAGAGCCTTTTAGTTATCTGGCAATGGCAAAAGAGACCCTCTGACTATAACCAGCAGGTCAGTACCAGAGTTAGTTCCTACATTTTCTTTGAGCTTGTTTAAAAACTAGAACCCCAATTATTGTCATTCTTGTCATCTGCTGCCACAAATCTCTCTCTCCCTCTCCCTCTCCTCCTCCTTTCTTGCTTCTCCCCTTTCTGCCCCTTTCTCCTCTCTCTCTCATTAACATGTAATGTTCCCTTAAATAAATATCAGGAATTCTAAACTATAAGGTATTTGGGGTTTTCCAGTGCTGCCTCACAGGCAAATGACCCCCAGTGATGCATGGAGTAGCATTTTTCCTTCCATGCTTTTCTCCCTCTGCCATCTTTTACTTTTCCTCTCCTTTTTAAAAAATCTACTTTCCTTTTTCTTAACTTTAATGTGAAGAGTTCACTCATTATTACATGTGTGGTAAAACATTTTGTTATCTACCATATACTGAACCTCGACAATGTCCCAAGAGCTATATTAAATACTTAACAGGCATTGTCTCTTTCACAAAGCAATACCACAATCAGATCTTTTATCCCCATTTTACATATGGGGAAACTTAGTTTTGAGCACATGACGCTCATTTGGCAATTTTTCACAACTGCATAGTTGTAGAGTTAGGGCCTTCCTATTCCAGAGGGCTGGGTCCACCATGACTATGCTACAATAACTCAAATTACTAAAGAACAGTCACAACTCACCCCTGAAGATCAGATCCAAAGAAGTATGGCCAAGATCCTTAAGGAAAAAAGTCACCTCAGCTTTTTAATTTTCACCCTCGTCCAACACTAAGGAAACCTATGTGTGAGCACTGGTTCTACCAGTAAGTCACTATAAAACTTCAGCCAAGTAGTCAGACTTTGCTGATGTTGCATTATCAGCTGACACTAAGAATGTTTACTCTACCAACAGAAGGACAATACTTTATCAGGCTGATCCCCTATTAACTCATCCACCCACATATGCCATTCAATTTCAGCCTTCTTGGCATTTTCCTTGTTGTTTAATCTGACAAATGATATTCCTTCTATATTGATGCACCCGTCTTTTAAGACACAGGTGAATTTCTAATATCTCATAGAAATCTCCTCTTACGATTCCGGCCCACACTAATCTCTCCATGTGTACTGATGACTCACAATATACACTGGTTTTTTAAATTTTTAAAAAAGGTTTATTTATTTTTAAGTGAGAGAGACAGAGAGAGACAGAGAGACAGAGTGTAGGCAGGGGAAGGGCAGAGAGAGAGACACACACACACAGAATCTGAAGCAGGCTCTAGGCTCTGAGCTGTGAGCACAGAGCCCAATTCAAGGCTTGAATTCACAAATTGTGAGACCATGACTTAAGCCCAAGTCTGATGCTTAACCAACTGAGCCATCCAGGTGCCCCCACAACGTACACAACAAACACCTAAACCCTTGATTCAATAAAAATTTCCCTTGGTGAAGTTGTGTCTTGAAAAAATTAACTATTTTATATAATTTAATCTTTCTTTTTGTTTTTTAGCATAGAGCTCAAACAACATCCCACCAGACAGGGCTTCCTGTTTAAAATCTCCCTGTTATTTTGAAATAAATAGGAACTGTGGAAAAAGTGACAGAAATTGCCCAAGTGCTGACAATTTTTCATTAAGGTTGCAACTGCCCTTCATCAAATATGAACTGGCCTTCTCTGCACAAAGTAATGAACTATAGAAATGATCCCTGAAAGTATAGTCTTTCTCTTCACAAAGTAATGTGTGGATATATCCATGGTTTCTCAGAATCTAACCCCTAATTTCTGGCTAAACCTCTTGATTTATTACTTTTATCACTTCACTTATTTTACTCTTATTGATCTAGCCACTCAATTGATAAATGTATTCTCCATGATCATTTTGTCGAAATATCCCTTGACTGATAACCTCAAACAATGAGCAACCATTAACAAGAGTGCATTTCAGAGTTATTATTTTCCCAAGAGATATACTTTTCTTAGATGTATAACTGGGCCCACATTAGTACTGACTCTAGAATCAACAAACCCATTTATTCTTTACCTTAAATGGATATAAATGTGCTTTTTTTGTTTTATGTAATAAATAAGTGCTCTTCATAGAAAATTTAGCATAGTGTGATGAATAAAATAAAAGTCACAACACAGAGGTAATCATTTAAATTCCCTTACTACATATGTTCCCAAACACACACACTCATACACCAGATGCCAAAATGGGATTATAGTATACATATTTTTTCTGTGGCTTCGTTTTTCACTTACTACATAAATAGCATAAGTTATAAAGCTAGCAATAATTTAAGTGCTTTTAAAGGATGAGTTGTTGATATAATCTATTTTGACATTATGTTATTTTTAAACATTTTATATCCCATATATGACATGTCATGTATAAATATTTGTATGTGTTATAAATAACACAGCAATAGAGAACCTTGCTGGGAGTAGACCAACCATACTTCAGGAATTGAGAACATATAAATAGTATAAACCATGAACTGGTGATATCAGATATGGCATGAGGGTGAGGCGATTGCTTGGAAGAAGAATAAAGTGCCAAGGGGACTATTTCAAAGCTTACAGTGACAATTCAGTTAAGAGAGGGTAAGGTTTCTTCAATCTTAACTTCCTGACTTCCCATAAAATTAAGTGGAATGGGGAAAGAAAGACAGAGGAAGTTAAAAGATGGAGGGAAATCAGATCACTGGCTTTGGTGATACATTCATAGTGCTAGGCTCTCTGGCCAAGGTTTGCCTTTCATCAGGTACCCCACAGGACAGAGGTATGGAATGGTGAGACAGGTGTGGAAACCCACACACATACACACACACACATATAGCTAGCTTTATGATATGTAAATTTATGAGATTTATAAAATTTGCCAACAGAGGATGCATATAAGAAAGATAAATGGTCCAAAGACTTACATAAAGGTTGGGAAGATGAGGAGACAGAATAAGAAGAGATTTGTAGGATAAGAAGAACACTAGGAAAGTGAGGTAAACTGAAAGCCTGGATAGAAAAGTATTTCAAAAAGGAGGAATGACTGACTTTGTCAAATGACCATTGGAGGGAATTTAAGGATGAGGGTCCTTCGGAAACAGAAATAAATGCTGAATTAAATAATTTCAAATTTTAAAAAACCTAATGGGAGGTTAATAGTGTTCAGGCTAAATGAAAATTGTGGGCTGTACAGCTTTTTTACTTCTTTCCTCATTTGTATCTATCAGTGCAGTTGGAAATTCAGTAAATCTGTGAACTCTGACATTATGAATATTTGGTTAGGCTCTCATTACTCAGTATTGCCCAGTTCTCTCATAGTTTCCCACCTAATAACTGCTGATAACAGTAATTTGCCACTTGAGATTAGTAGATAGAATGTTGGCAAAGCACGTAGGAATCTTGAGATGAAATACTCCAGGCAGAGGAGATATGTTATTATTATAATACTCAGCACTGTTCTCTTTATTTTAGGAGATTGCTTATTTCTCAGCTACCCTAGAGCTTTGATGGACTTCTGGGAAGGCAAGCTCCATTCTCCCGCTATCTGGTAGAGTGGTAACTGCTAACCATGCCAAATGAGACAAAAATAGCCAAATCCAAGGCATCTCTTCATCTCCTTGGAGGACTCCAAAAGTGTCAAGATACATGACTGCTCCATATTCAATGAATGGAGGGCTATTTGTGAAGACTAAGAATCAGAATCAAAAACTCCAAGGGGATCTTAAAAGCAGGGGAAGCCCATGATTTCAACACAACCTAAGGACCCGCTCATCTGGAGCAAGAATACCAGACCTGCACTTATCTTTCCTGCTACACCCATGGGCTCCATGCATAAGTTGTTCCTCAGAATCATCACTGAACATAATAAAGCTGCATGGCCAGCACTGTTAATTAAAAACGAGAAAGATGAGAGAAGCATCTGAATGATTTTGGTTAAAGCATTATATTTGGTTTAATCATACCCTTTCAGGAAAAGGTATGCTTTTGATACCTAAGCTCTATTTGGCTTGAATTTTTAGGGTTTAGAAAAAGGAATGTAAGAAAGAAGAGAATGATAAATTAATGGAGATTTATCAGTTTGTTTAAAAGATATTTGTTATTCTTTAATACCTTAGAGCCCTTACTAATTGATCACTAGCCTATTTTTGCAAGGTGCTGAAAAAGGAAACGTACTTCCCCCAAATCACAAGGGCATTCTGTACCACCTTGCCTGGCACATAAAGCTGAGTGTCAGGAGAGCTAAACATCTGGGTAGGAGTAAGATAAAAATATCTAGGATGCCACCACCATATGTTGCAACATAATGGCCAGCCCCATTCATCCAGGCTTTGTTTATGCCTTATAGTAATGGACCCAGTCAGGGTCACCAGGCAGCCAACTAGCAGCATATGCTGCTCTCACTGTGGCTGCCTGGATTCCATTTGCAGAAGTAGTGCATCAGTAGACATCACCCTCTGCACTCCACCAACTTAGCTGTGATAGAACCAGCCACTTCGTTAAACTCCTGGATGTTAAGAAATTCACTTTACCTACTTAACAAATAGAAGCATTTTGAACTGATTTTGATGTTTTTTGACAGCGTTCAGGAAAAAAAAAGATGGGGAGGGGCAATGGGAAGAACCTCCATATTGTCCTATCTGCATTGGTTTATTAGCCATTCATCAGTTCAAACTTTCCATCGGCTCTCTAGTGCTTACAGTATAAAGTCCAAATCTTTACTGTCAGTGTAATGGTAAGAATGTTGGATTCTAATTTTTTTTAGTGTTTATTTGCTTGTTTTCAGTGGGGGGGGGGGAAGATACAGAGACAGAGACAGAGATGGGGAGGGAGAAGAGAATCCCAAGCAGGTTCCACACTCAGCAAGGAGGCTGGTGTGGGGGTTTCAATCTCAGGACAGTGAGATCATGACCTGAGCCAAAATCAAGAGTCAGGAGCTTAACCAAATAAGCCATCCAGGTGTCCTGGCTTCTACTTTAAATTAAATGGTAATCAATTAAGGTTTTGGGCACAAGAGACACAGGCTCTGATTTCCAATGGGGAGATTGGGAAGAAAGAGGAAGAGAGAAAACATCCAAAGATCCATATATATTTTGCCTTTACTTTGCTCTTTATCCTTGCTTCTCTCTGCTCCCTGTTATTAGTTACCATTAGATGTGTGCCCTCACTGCTCCTATTACCCCTAATATGCTATGCTCATCCCTAAATCCAAAATATGATCCTCTTTTTATTCCTACTTGAAAAAAACTTTCCCCCGTGTAAACTCTATCTTTCATTGTCTAGCTCAAGCCCTACTACCTAAAGAAAGTGTTCTCTCTCCACCTAATTCTTGGAATATCTGCTGATCATCATCACTTTCACACCTCGTGTATCGGCCCCTCACAAATACACGATATTGTAGTCTAGGCTGTATCGCTAACATGGACAAAAATGAGGTACTCTCATGCATTCAGAAAACTAAACAGTGATAATAACTAAACAAACAGAAAGCTTTGACAAGCCCCTGGGAGGCTTTTATAGACAACTGAGGCATTTGTTCATTCATTCATTCATTCATTCATTCAACTTTTAATAAGAATATATATAAAAACTATAGAGATAGAGTACCTAGATGGCTCGGTCAGTTACGAGCCCATCTTGGTTTTGGCTTCAGTCATGATTTCATGGTTCATGAGCTGGAGTCTTGTATCTGGCTCCATGCTAACAGTGTGGAGCGTGCTTAGGATTTCTTCTCTCCCTCTCTCTGCCCTTCCCCTGCTTGTGGTCTCTCTCTCTCTCTCTCTCTCTCTCTGTGTCTCTCTTTCTATCTCTGTCTCTTTCTCTCTGTCTCAAAATAAATACTGAAAACTTATTTTTTATATTTTATATTGTTATTTTGTTGTTTTTTAAATGTTTTTTTTTTTAATTTTTGAGACAGAAAGAGAAACAGCATAAACAGAGGAGACGCAGCAAGAGAGGGAGATGTAGAATCTGACGTAGGCTCCAGGCTCTGAGCTGTCAGCACAGAATCCGACATGGGGCTCGAATCCATAAACCATGAAATCATGATCTGAGCTGAAGCTGGATTCTTAACTGACTGAGCCACCCAGGAACCACCACCCCACCATTTTTTTTTTAATTTAAAAAGAGAAACAAAAACTATGGAGATAAAGGCACATGAAACATGAGTCCTGTCCAAAAGGAGTATCAGTCTAAAAAATGAGGAATATAATTTGAGGACCAAAGATGAACTTCTTGGTTAGAGAAAAAGCAAGGTCTAGTAGAAAACACTCTGATCCAGGCACACCAGGATGGCGAGAGTTAGTCGGAGAGAATCTGTCACACTGGCATCTCTCCTGTTGTGCTTTTAGAGCCTGGTACGTGAGCACAGGAGGCAAAGCTCTAACCCAAACGCGTCATGGCTCCATAGTGCTACTACAGACTGAAAGCAGTGTCTGAGATGAGTCTTTCGTGCTCAGATGGGAAGAGGTGGAAACACAGCCCGCCAGAGGCAGCCCACCCTAACGGCGCGAGCTGAGCTGCAGACAATGGCAGCAGCGATTGCAGAGAGCCAGACCTCAGCACAGTGGAGAACAGTGCTGTTGGCCACTGCTCTGCGAGGGCTTTAGACGTGGCTGGACTTCCCAGCTGAGGCTGTAGACTGTGGCTGCCCAGCTCTGAAGGAAGTGCTTGCTGAAAAAGCAGTGGGAGGTTGCTAAGTGGTATGAAGGAAAGAAAAAAAAAAGGCTCAGGCCTTCGAGGCCAGAGGACATTTGAGACTGGCAGTTCCAGACACAGAGGAAGGGCTGCCCACTTTCAACCCAGACCATCCAAGGATGAACAGCTGCCAAGGCTATTCCTTTATTTTACCTTCTGAAAATCGAGTTTAACTATTCTGATAGGTTTTTTTTAAATTTCTGGAAACCACAGGAAATCATGATCTCCCAACTAATCATGGACACAAGAACAAAATGGGTGCTTATTATCCAAAGATCTTTCTTTTTCCACACTACATGTCCCAAGACGATGATTAGGCTAACCCGCATAAAGGTTTTGCACACTCACATTGTAATCATAGATATAGCTTGGTGCCATCTCTTTTTAGTCTATTTTCCTCAGGGAAACCACAATGTAACACCTAAGTGAGGCTCTCTTCTGTACTCAGAACACTCTACTGACATCCCATTTTCATAGGAATAGAAAGCAAAGCCCTGACAGTGGCCTTCAAGGCCCCAGACTCACCATGGTTTACTGAATATCTACTTTCGCCTGGCTACTCTATGCTTAGCTCACTCTGTTCCTCTTGATGGAATGATCTGCCTGCTCTTGAGCATAGGCAGGATCCCACTCCAGACCCTTTGTATTTCTTGTTTGCTTGGCCTCAGAAGCTCTTCCCCACGCTCTCCCAAGGCTCACTTGCTCAGCTTCAGCATGCAATTTTCTCAAGTGTCACCTTCTCAGTAAGTTCTTCCTTAACCATCCTTAAAATACACACACACATACACACACACACACACACGAAAAAAAAAATCTAATATACAACCCCCCAAAACAAATTCTTCCAAACTTTTTCTCTCCTTTCTTATCCAAGCTCAAAGTCCGTATTTTACTTGTGTGTTCCATTTCTCATCAGTCCCTCTAACTAGAATTTGGGCTGCAGGTGAAGAGGGCAGGGATGTTTGTTGTTTTACTTACCACTCTGTCCTCCTTGTTGAAGATGAAACCTGGCTAAGAGTAGCCATTCAGAAAACATACTGAATAAGCTAATAACCATCTCCAATTTGTACAGGAAAACATTTTGTATATTTTTTATGTGTCTGGTGTGCTCTACCTTGCTTCATACAGAGATGGAACCAGACACATCATTCATGCATAGATTCCTTACCCAACCAGGTAAAACTCTTATCATTGTTTTAACTACTCATAAATTATCAGATAAAAATAACCTTTTTTTTCTTATTTTACCTTTGCCAAAGCCATATTAATAATCAAAATAATAAAATCTTATATATTTCTTAAAAACTGTTATTTTGATGTTTATATTTTTACTTTTGAGAGAGAGATAGAGCATGAACAGGGGAGGGGCAGAGAGAAAGGGAGACACAGAATCTGAAGCAGGCTCTAGGCTCTGAGCTGTCAGCCCACAACCCAACGTGGGGCTTGAACTCATGAAACGTGAGATCATGACCTGAGCCTAAGCCAGAATCTTAACCAAATGAGTCATCCAGGCACCCCTGAAATTTTATAATATTTAATAATTTTTATCCATATAATTAGAAATCAAATTGGGATCTATCAACCCCCAGATGGTTACATTAGGCTTCTACCTTTTTATTCATAGAACTCAAAGAACTAGAAAACTGAAAAAAAAAGGGGGGCACCTACATGGCTCAGTCAGTTGAGTGTCTAACTCTTGGTTTTGGCTCAGGTTATGATCCCATGGTAATGGGATAAAAACTTTGTTGGGCTCAATGCTGAGCATGGAACCTGCTTGAGATTCTCTCTCGCTCCCTCTGCCCCTGTCCCCCACTGACACTCACTCTAAAAAAAAATTAAAAAATTTGTTAAAAATGGAAGTTGAAAACAATGAATGGTGAAGAAGCACAGAACTCATTTGTTACAGGACTCCCTATTTTACTAGTTTCTGAATTTATAAAGTGAGGGAATTAGGTACAGAATTAAATGATATTTGTTAGGGTCCCACCAGGAGTACTAGGACCCACTGTATACATTACTCCATTTATTCTTGTAATACCTCTCTACAGTAGCTACTATTGTAACATTTAGATATACAATAAGAAATTAAAACAATATCGATAATTACTAGTAATGTGGTAGAGCCTTAACCAGCAACCTGCTAGACGAGGAATTGGTAAACTATGGCTACAGGCCAAATATAGCCTGCAGCCTGTTATTTAAAAAACAAACAAACAAACAAAAATCAACAAAAATGAGGAAAAAAACATTTATTTGGCAACAAGTATAGTTCTTTGTCTGTGTATAACTGATGTGCTTTGAGCACAGCTACAATAACAGAACCGAATTATTGCAATAGAGGCTATGTGACCAGCAAAGTTAAACTTATTTACTATACAAATTTTTATGAGAAAAATGTTCAAACCCTGTACTTGACTGTAAGTTGCATGAGAACAAGGATGTTGTTTGTTATGTTCTCTACTGCATTCCCAGAACCTAGAACATTTCCTGGCATAGAACAGGAGTTGAGCTCTTTTTTTTTTTTTTTAATGAATGACTCAATGACCCAGATCTATGTGACTCCACAAAATCTTCATGCTCGTCTTTTTATTTTCCTCATACATTTTTTTCTCCTAAGTTACAAACTGGTTTTATATAAAGATCTGCTAAAAAATCCCATAATATTTAGAAGGGACTTACCAAAATATAACTAAGGTAGAATATTCATATGGTTGCTCCATCTTTAACTTCAATCCTGGTAATGATTAACACAAGGCCAGGATAAGATTCTACCTTTCATGAATTTCTCCTATGCCCTCATACCTTTAAAATTCTATTGTGCTTTTGGAAAGTAACTTGAAAGACATGGAGGATTTCCATATTCATTCTCTGTTGATGATGTCCTAATCCACCTGCTTTGCTTTTCAAGTGATAGAAGGATTTTTCTATTGAGGGGTATTATTTATTCATACAGAGTAATAAAGATATTAATAAATGGTGATTATATTATAGCTCTTGCTGTGATCTGAACATCCAGCTGTGTTCTCTCCACCTTCTGCACAGCTAAAAATAATAGATGCTGTACAACTCAGCCAACAGTTCTGCTGATGATGCACCAGGCTGAAGGGAGTCGGCTCCTCTTGTGCACAGCTGCAATCTCTTAG
Source organism: Suricata suricatta (assembly GCF_006229205.1). Taxonomy (NCBI): domain Eukaryota; kingdom Metazoa; phylum Chordata; class Mammalia; order Carnivora; family Herpestidae; genus Suricata; species Suricata suricatta. The sequence continues at coordinate 21,432,225 of NC_043710.1, read as the reverse complement.
CCAGTAGAGTTTTTTAAAATTGTTTTTTGTTTTGATTAGTGCAGCAAATAGATAAGAAAGGTTTGCTTGGATTTCCTGTTTGAACAAGGTGATTTTTTGACTTTATATTCAAGTTACGAAACTCACTATTTCTTAACATTTATTGGAATGGCCTACTCACCAACAAGTTATGTCAAAGAAAGTCAGCTGGGTTCCATTTAATAACGTCTGAAAGTTTCAAAGATACTATAGTAGAAACAGTTATTTTCATTACCCCAGAATCCAACCGTCCTCCTCTTAGAAATGGCACTTCTGACTCAATGGGAGAACAGTCATTCTCTGCTTTTACCCTAAGTCATTTTGATGAACTCGATGTCACCAGTCTCCAGGAATCAGTCCCTCATTCAGTTGCACTGGTTACAGGACACCATCCTTATAATAGCAGTAATCATGTCAGCGGTGAACATCTGACCCAAGTTGGGCCACTGAATGTCAAATCTTGGATATTTGCTCGACTGTCATTCTTTGGGTTGCAAAGTTGGCATAACTTTGTAGCAGATTCCAGTCAATTTTCACATCCAAGAGGGGGATATGACTTGAGTTCAAAGCCAACTCAAAGATAAATCGGTCCAAAAGATGAAGAAAGCAAAATAATTATTTCTGGTAACCTAGTTTGAGTTGCTAGAACTAAGGGTGCCTGAAGTTATATCTCCAAACTATTTATTTTTGTGATACAATATATTCTCTCTTTTGCTTAAGGCGGGTTGAGCTGGATTTCTACCATATGCAACCCAAAGAGCCTTTACTGATTTAGAAAACTGATTCATTTGAGGATTTATCTTTCTGGGGAGTTCAAATGTTTAAGAAGGGCACCATGTAGAATTGAACAAGTACTAGATTTGGAGTCAGAAAACCTCAATTCAAACTGCATCCTTTCAATTATCTGAGTGTTACCGAACTCATTTCTGAGAAGGCTATAATAATATCTGTACTTCCCTATATTACAGGGTTGTTGTGAAGATCAAATGAGATAATGAATGTAAAAATTTTCCAGAAATTGAAAATGGTGTGTTAAAGTAATGATGGATCCATTTTTTGAAGAAAATACTACAGAGGCCCATTGTGTTTTATAATGAGATGAGTTATCTACTACCCCTTCAGTAAAAGAGTCATTACAAGAGTTCAAAGGGCCTTGTTATGAAGTTAATAAGTGTATGAATTTGACTCTTGTCATGAGTTCTAAGGGAAGTTTTATGGCAATGGCAAGGAAAGCTAAGTAAATATCAAGTGTAGGATCCAGGTGAGAACATGATTTATTCACTCATTCAGAAAACATTTCTAAATACCAACTATCAAGTTGGGTATTAAAAAAGACCCTAGAGATTCAGAGAGCAAAAACACTCCAGGTGCAACTAGGGAGATAGATCAATATATAAATAACTGTGGTAAGATAAATGCCATGATAGAGATAAGAATCAAATACTATAGAAGCAAAGAGATGGAATCCATTATCAATGCTTAAAGCAACTGGGGAAAGCTTCAGTAAGAACTTGACCTTTAAGCCCGGTCTCAAGGGATAAAATACAGTGCTCCCAGGAGACAGAGTTGAAGGATATTCTGCAAATTTTAGACCTAAAGGTGACTTGTGGAGATCAAATAAGCCTTGAGCAATGGATATGATACTGCATTTCTGTTGAGAAAATTTATATTTCAATTTCAGTTCTGCTGATAACTCACTATGTGACCTTGCTAAGGCTTCCTCATTTCTCAGAACTTACATCTCAGTTTAGAAGGGAGGGGGGTTAGGTGACTATTTGTATATGTTCCAACTCAAAGAGTCTATACACTCTGAAATCCCATTTTACAGTTGCAAAATTTTGAGATATAAAAAGAAGTAACTAATTTGTCCAAAGAATGGGTATGAATGTAGAAGGCAAAAATGACTCCAGTCGTGAACTCCAGCATAAAATTGCTATATATGCTCAAAGTAGTTGCATTTGAAATGAATTGTTACATTTTAATTTCTTCACAAGTATTTTTGTAATTGACAGCCTGAGACTCACAAGAAGGGCTTGTTAAGCCTGATGACCAACCAGGCATCTGGCTGAGTCTGTACTTGTTGTACTTCTATAGATAAACGGAAGAACAGCAATGGTCTAGTGTGCTGGGAATTATACGTTTGCAACCTCCACCATAAGAATGTTCCCAGATGCTGGGAAAGATCATATATCTGTGACAACAAGCAATTTCCGTGAATCTCTCCCTAACACCCCCTCCCTGTGGCGGAGCTATGATTAGTTAGTATAAGGAACACAGAACTCAAGCAAATTTACTGTTGTTGGTAAAAAGTTTGGACTTTTTGGCTAGGCAAATTCCTACCAGCACTGTTTTATCCTCCAAAGTGATGTCCCAGATGAGACTCATTCTATTTATTCATATATTCCCTGGGGAATTGTTCTCAAGATGGGCATCAGCACCTTCACAGTCTCCAAATATTCATCTCCTACATGATCACCTATGGGTTGTACATTGCTAAGGTAACGGCAAAAAAGCAGAAAAATGAAAATTATTCTCCAGCACACTGTTCCGCTAGCCATCTTTCCAGGGCCAGTCTCATTGTGAGAATAAGTGTATTCAATGCATCATTAACCACCCTTCCCCATTAAATGGCACATTGATATTGTTCACTTAAAAAAACATAAAATACAAAAACCTGAAATTTTATATGTTATAAAATTTATATTGTAAAAGGGTTAGTCTCCTAACAGATTTTCAGTTGAATTCCATTCAATACAACAAATTCTGCTTAAAGCCTCACTGTGAGAAAAATCATTTAGGGAGGACATACAGGGATAAAAGGATGTATAACATTAGCTAATATTCACTGAGTATGTGAGGCCTCATTAAAACACTTTACATCAATTAAGCTAGTCTTCCCATCAACACTAGGAAGTAGATAGTATCATTAGTTTTTTCTTTTCAGATGGGAAAATTGAAGAACAAAGGGACTGCAACAATTTCTCAAAGTACACCGATACTAAATGACAAGGTCTGGAATGAACCCAGGCAGGCTTATACCAGAGTTCCTTCTTCTAAACCCAGCCTTAATATTTTCAATTATTAATGTTATAATGATTTTAGAATTACAAGAATCACGATGGCCTTGCCTAACCATCCCTCAAGAGGTATCTTACAATTAACAAGTGTGCTTAATTTAACTGAGTTGAAGTAGTTCTATCCAGTGTCAGTTACATAGAAGACAGTAATAAAACCATAAAAGAAAGAAGAATGAATTCATGTTACCTCTCATTTGCCTGGTTATGACTGTTTGTATGTGTTTTGTTTGTTTTTAGATGGGTTTATTTTTCTGGGCTAAGACACTTGAGTTCAACAGACACCTTGTTAACATCAACTTAACTTTATATGGTATGGTTCTCTCAACAAATCAAGGGTCTGAATATTTGTGCATACTTTTATTGAGAAATAAACCAAAGAATGTCATATATGGCTTGAGAAATGACCATTAAATTCTAAAGATAGGATTCAGGAAAATTGTATTATTTGGAAAGTAAGCAGGAAGATAATTATTCCATCTGAGTAAAGATTTCCACCTCCAAGTGAAGAAGGAACTCTGCACGGATTTCAACTATATCACATGTGGAGAATGTGGCTCTCCTTTGGTGGTTTTACTGTATGAGCTTGTCTGTCACAGATCCACACAGGCGGCAAATGCCCTCTAGACGCGTCTGTGAAATGACTCCCATCTCATTGCCAGAATGCCCTCCTTGACTGATTGAAATGCTTCTAGAAAATCCATGAGAGGCAAAAGGCATCTTACTCAAAGCTCCAGAAGCTTTTGGTCTTTCTCTTCACCTCCTACACATTTGGCTCTAATTATTCCAAATGTTAGAGTGGGTCTTTTTGTTTCGTTGTTTGTATTTACAACTCATTTAACTAAAAAGCCTAACAAAAACAACAACCAACCAAATAAACAAACAATCCTAGGTCCTGTGGATTCCCAAAAGGCAGGCCCCTTTTAGAGCAGAAATAAACAAGGGAATTCCTTAGTTTTTTTTAAATTTTTCATTTATTTTTGAGAGAGAAAGCTACAGAGAGAGAGGGAGACAAATAATCCGAAGCAATCTCCAGGCTCTCAGCTGTCAGCACAGATCCCAATGAGGGGCTTGAACTCCCAAAGCATCAGATCATGACCTGAGCCAAAGTTGGACCCTTAACTGCCTGAGCAGTTGTGGTGCCCAAGTGCCCCATGGATCCCTTCTTTTTAACTCCCACTTACTAACATGAAGTCAAAAGGTATTTAACATAGTTTTTTAGTAATTACTTAATTGAAGGCTTTAATTTTATTTCTTTGTTTTTTTTTTAATTTTTTTTAATGTTTTATTTATTTTTGATACAGAGAGAGACAGAGCATGACGCGGGGCTCGAACCCATGACCGTGAGATCTGACCTGAGCCGAAGCCGGAGGCTTAACCGACTGAGCCACCCAGGCACCCCTATTTCTTTGTTTTTAATTAGTTAAAATTTTTTTTTCATTGTTGATAATGTTTATTTAGTTTGAGAGAGAGAGAGGAAGGGACAGAGAGAGAGGGAGAGAGATTATATTAAGTAGCCTCTGCGTTGTCAGAGCAGACCCAGACATGGCTCAATCCCTCAACCATGAGATTAGGACATGAGCTGAAATCAAGAGTCAGACACTTAACCAACTGAGCCAACCAAGCACCCCCAATCCCTTTATTTTCAATGGTAAAAGTAAGAGTTGAAAAGATAAAGAAATTGCCCAGTGTTTGTTTAGTTAATAACAGAATCAAGTTTTGACAGTTAACAGCTAACTTCCTAGACAGTTGCTTATGATGTACAATTATGTCTCTGTTGCCATGAACACACATTCCACTCTAGGTATGGACAGGCAATAATCCTTTCCGCTAGTGTATCTCTGAGGTTTTTACCATTCTTGAAACAGCCTCACTGTTTTGAAGTTACACAATTGAGCAAAATAAGTATAGTAGGTACTTTTGTGAAGAGAAAGGAAAACAATAGCATCTAAGGGGTAAATGCTCAGAACTCACCCTGAAAGACCTGAGATGATGAAATTCAAGTTTAATCTCTACTTTGGCAGTTACTGTGGGTCTTCAGTGAACTCTGGTTAATTATCATTAAGAGTATAATCTTTTAGATTGAACATTATTTTCTTTTAAGTTTTATTTATTTTGAGAGAGTACAAGTTGGGGAGGGGCAGAGAGGGAGAGAGAGAATCCTAAGCAGGCTCCACACTGTCAGCATGATCTAAGGCATGAACTCACAAACTGTGAGATCATGACCTGAGCCTAAGTTTTGGACACTTAACCCACTGAGCCACCTAGGTGCCCCAATTGGACATTATTTTTTATATACTTCACTAAGTATATTTATCGTCAGGAGTAAAGTAGCACTAACTATATTTGTTATAGCAATCATTCATTATTCCAAGTGTATGGATGTAGGGAAAGGATTATAAAGCAGACCCATTCATAAAATATGCCCTTCCCTCCTCCAACTCTTCTTGTGTATATTTATGCTTGCTTAGTTAATATATATGATGGTCATACGAGGTAGTGATAAGAGACAAGTTACTGATGTAAATGAACTTCCAGGCAATAGTTTTTGTGTATATGTGCTCTGGTTGTCAATTAGGATTAAATAAATAAGTATAAAGCTCTATCTCTTCTAGAAGAATAAAAAGAAGTAAATATAATATAATGTAATATAATTAATATATACATATATAAAATAACATAATAGTTTTATAAGTATAAATAATTATTACTTAATGTATTATTGATATAAATATTAGCTATAGATACTAAAGAAACAAAGGTCTAGTAATATTAAGCAATTTGCTCAAACGTCTTCTTTCAAACTGAGATAAAAGAATAGGTTTCTGCTGGGCGCTTGGGTGGCTCAGTTGGTTAAGCATCTGATTTCAGCTCAAGTCATGATCTCGCAGTTTGTGAGTTTGAGTCCCATGTCGGGCTCTGTGCTGACAGCTCAGAGCCCAGATCCTGCTTTGGAATCTTTGTTTCCCTCACTCTCTACCTTTCCCCTGCTCATGTTCTGTTTCTGTCTCAAAAATAAATAAACACTAAAAAAAAATAAAAAAGAATAGGTTTTTTTGAATGTATCAGTAGGAGTATAGTGATATATCCTCAGTGGTATAATCATTTAGCTAAGGCTAGCCATTATATTATACATTAACTCAAAATGTTATGGCCACAAGGCCTTAAGGCATTCCTCAATGTATCTAAAAGGCTGAAAGCATACAAAGTATGTTCTCCAACCACAATGGACTTAGAGATCAAGAATAGAAAATTAGGGAAAATCAGAAATATGAATTCACTTCAAAGAATCAATGAGTCAAAGAAAAAATAACAACAAAATTAGAAAATATTTTGATATAAGTGAAAATGAAAACACATCACATCAAATTTATGGGGTGCAGGTAAAACATTGAAGTTAGATGTAAATGCCTATATTTTAGAAAACAAAACAAAACCTCAAATCAATAGCTTAATACTTAAATAGACTGGAAGAATAAAATCAAAGAAAACTCAAAGTAAGCAGCAGAAAGAAAGTAATAAGGATTGGAGCAAAAATAAAGGATATATGCACTAGAAAAAATGATAGAAATAACAAATCAAAGAACTGATTTCTTTAAAAGATAACAAAATTGACAAAAATTTATTCACATGACCAAGAAAAAAAGAGAAAAAAAAGACTTATGTTGCAATTTAAAATCAGAAATGAAAAGAGGGCACCAATACCAATCTTGCAGAAATAATAAAGATTTTGAGGGAATAAATAAATACTTGCCAAAAATAGATTAGTTAGATAAAATGGACCCATTCTTAAAAGACACAATCTACTACACTAGTTCAAAATTAAATGGAAATCCTGGATTGCCCATTACAACTAATGAGATTGAAATAATACTTTAAAAATTACCAGTGAAGAAAAGCTCAGGTCCATAGAGTTAGTGAATTGTACCAGACACTGAAAGAATTAATACCAATTCAATTCATATGAAATTGTGCCAAAAAAATACAAGGAGAGAACACATTTTCATACCATTTCATGACTCCAACATTACCCTAGTGCCAATATGGGAGATACTCCAAGGAAAGAAAAATACAGATCCATATTTCTTTTGATAAGAGAGGAATAAAGATATCAAAAAATACTAACAAACCATATCCAGAAACAAATAAAATGGCTTATACTTGTATTTTATATGAAATGTCCAGAATAAGGAAATCTATAAAGTAGATTAGTGAGCACCTATGACTGGATGTTTGGTGGGGAATAAGTGCTAACCCGTACAACAATTCTTTTGGGGGTGATGAAAATGTTCAAAATTTAGATATCAGTCAAGGTTGCACAACTCTGTCAATGTGCTAAAACCATTGAATTGTGTGTTTTAAATGAGTAAATGTTATGACATGGGAATTACATCTTAATAAAGATGTTTAAGATACTAGGGGAGCCTGGGTGGCTCAGTCGGTCAAGCGTCTGACTTTGGCTCAGGTCATGATCTCACAGTTCATGGGTTCAAACCTGGCATCAGGCCTGCATGGCTCAGTTAGTTAAGCATCTGACTTTGGCTCAGGTCATGATCTCACAGTTTGTGGGTTTGAACCTGGCATCAGGCTCTGTGCTACAGCTTGGAGCCTGGAGCCTGCTTCAGATTCTGTGTCTCCCTATCTCTCTGTTCCTCCCTTGCTCACACCCTGTCATCTTTCAAAAATGAATAAAAATGTTAAAATTTAAAAAATATATATTATAGCTACAAGCAGAAAAAATCTCTAGCAGTATAGTTACTTTTCAATGAGTAGTGCTAAAACAGAGAACCTTGAGATTTATTGGCTCTTCTATCTTTAACATTTTATTTTCTTCTGACTTAACTGTTTTTTTTTTTGAGAATCTTCCCTAATGTTTTAGCAATATGATTATGAAATAACCACCAAGTAACATTCTTTTTGCTTAGACAAATGAGGGTTTGTAACAGCTATAAGTTAGTTGTAATGCTCATGTGTAATTTATCATAGTTAAAATACTATTCTAGATAATACTTAGTGATATCCCTATAAAGTTTTCACCCTTACTGACTTGTGCTCTAATATCTTCTCTAATATGAGAGAGATAGAAGTTGAGTTAAGGTACCAAGTATATGAAACATATTTTTACAATTTCTTTTAGCATTTCTACTTTTGTATCTACAGTAACAACATCTATTATCTTGGAAGTGTTGGGAAAGATTTCTGCCCATCTCTCTTACTTACTTGCTTTACCCTCTGGATCAGAGAGTATTTATCTGAAAGGTAGCAATGGAAGAAAGAGCTTATGCAATTCAACTTTTCTTAGTTTTCCCTTATGGACTTGCCTGCCCTGACATTGTGTTGTTGTTGTTGTTGTTGTTGTTGTTGTTGTTCTTCTTCTTCTTCTTCTTCTTCTATCTTTTTTAAAAATTTTTTATGTCTTTTATTTATATTTTTGAGAGACAGAGAGAGACAGCGCGAGCAGGGGAGGGTCAGAGAGAGAGAGAGGGAGACACAGAATCTGAAGCAGGCTCCAGGCTCTGAGCTAGCTGTCAGCACAGAGCCTGACACGGGGCTCAAACCCACGAACCGTGAGATCATGATCTGACCTGAAGCCAGACACTTAACCGACTGAGCCACCCAGGTGCCCCTTCTTCTTCTATCTTGATTCAATATTGTAAACACACGTAGGTCAAGGCTTATATTTGTCTTCTATATAAATATGCAAATATTCACCCCTCTCTAATCCTACTATTGGGGCTCAATGTAATGAAGCAAATATTTTTTTAACTTTTCCAGGTACATATATAATTAGCAGACTCCTTCTTGTATAAGCAGGCCCAAGGACTAAGCTTGAGGATCAGCATGAAATATAAATAATTTTTTTACAAAACCCATGTTTTTATTCTCTAATATATCTTTGTCCATAGTAAAACTGATGTTTGATTGCTGTTTAAATTTTCAAATTGTTCCATACTTGGAGGAATAAATGTGATGTTATTCACTATCCTTTTAAATGGGACCAGTGTGTCAGAAACAGCGTAAAGCTTTGGGTGTACTGGGCATGGGAAGGTCACCTGTCATGTGTATCACAGCAACAAAAATGGAGCATAACCAGCTCTAACTAGTTGTCCATATTTGTAGAAGAGTAAGTTCCCTCCAAAATGACACCAGGTGACAAAGTCATGGCCTAAAATACAACTTACCTGGACCATATGGGAAATATAATGTGCCTGAAGCCCACCTCCCTCAGTGGAATCATTCAGAGAGTCATTTGAACAGTTTGGTTACCCTGCCTTTGTACAAACTGAAGTACTCACTAGTCCAGAAGGAGGCAGGCTGACATGCTGCTTCTGTGTCCATCCTTACTGCTCACTGAGTCCCTGCTCTCCAAGGATGGGGATCCATCTGTCCGTAATTATTGAACCAGAGTTCTGCCTAGAGGCAGGAAGCTGGGCAACCTGGCCAGACTTAGGTAATTCTCCCAAAGTGTACTTCCACCCTACTTATTTCAGTGATAGGTTTGAGATTCCCTAAGAGAGGAAGGGAAGGTAAAATGGGGAGAGGATGGCTTCCTCTTTCTTATGTATTTAGTACTCATGCTTGAATGGTTCATCTGTCTTTATTCTCTTTTTGCTGAGTCCTAATTTCATTTTACACTCCCAGGACAGAGAGAAAAAGGTCCATTCAATCACCTTTCCCCAGGCATATTCTCTTTTTGCAGACACAGTTGCCTCCAGAATTCATCAAAACCTTGAATGGGGCTCCCCTTTAAATGTCCCTTTGCGACCCTTTGTATTGGTGACATTGGTACTTTTACCTCAGACCTATAATTGAAATAAATAGTGCAGAACTGTATTCTGGCCGTATTTTTTTCCCTTCTGTGCTGGCCAACTCATTTTATCTGCAAATTTTAAACTGCATGGAGATGAATATTAATGGCCATATTAGTATGTAAAGGTGGCACTAAGATTGATGCATGGTAAATGCTCTAACTAGGATGTGTAGAATTACCCATCCCTGATAAGACTATGTTCTCAGTACCGAACTCTGCACTCTTGAGACCTATATCTTTCACTTTTATTTGACCCCCTCTCATTTGAGAGGCTACCTGGGGAAAAATATCTGCTCAGTTACAGAAGAAACCGATGCCCACTCCCACTAATCAGCCTAGTTTTCCCTTTAAAGGAATACAAATCAACACCTAAAGATTAACAGAAATTTTAGAAAAAAACATTAAACTAAAGAATACTCTCCAGAGGAGCAATAGTATAAGCTGAGAAAGAAGCTTAATTTAAACAAATATTATTTATATGTGTGTGGTATTATAGCAACTTATTATAAGCAATGATACCATTTAAAAATGTTAAGAGTTCCTGTGGATCTAAATTAGGATTATCAATAAAATCTGAATAAAATCCTGAACCTGATTACTTAACTGGAGATTTGAAAGATAAAAATCAAGAAAATTTCTAGATTATAGAGGTAGAAAAAAAGGTGATTATAATATAGAAGAAGTTCATTCAGAAGTATATAGCTCTACGGATTGGAACAAACATCTAATGGAGTCTCACAATGAAAGAAATAACAGAGGGAAAGACATAATAATAGAAGAAAATCCTTTGTCTTCAAGATGGAAATATTCTCTCCAGTGTCCAAAACTATCAATAAAAGCAGGTCTGAAAACAAAAGTAAAATAAAAGCAGATCTATGCTCAGACTTATGTTAGAGAAATGTCAGTATTATGAAGATAATTATTAAAGCTTTTAAAGAGAGTGTGGACATTGGAAGAAGGAAAGGCCTCGTAGCCTTATAAAAATGATTAATTTAAAAAATTTAAAATACACTATGGATGCTAGAGGACAGTACTGTACTATTCATAGTTCAAAGATAAAAGTTCAAAGACAATTTTGAACGTAAATTCCTAAATCTAGTTAAAATAAGGACATTTGCCAAAGTGCGTGGCTCAGAATATTTAGCCTTTGTGTATCTTTTGAAAAAGATGTTTCCTGAACATATACTACAAAAAATTTTTTAAAAGGATGGGAAAAGCACAATAAAATGAATTGCACATTAATAGAGATGAAGCAAGAAACTATTAGAACGACTATAAAAGACAGAGAACTACAGAAAGACATCCTTAATAAGTAAGTGTATCACTTGCATGAACATATAATTAAGAGATGAAGCTTCCTAACTCTTGATGAAAGCACATGCTCCTATTAAAAAAAAAAGTTATACACTCAGTTTGGTGTTGCCTGCTACTAGATTCAGGATTTCCCTCAAGTCAAGGTGCTAACATCCATTATCTTTGCACCCCAGGTGTGTAAACATTTAGCATACACGAAATCCCTGAGGCATTTCTCAGTGCAACAGATCTAAATCAAACTTCCTCTCTTATTGCCATTCTCTTGAATATACCACAGCATCTGGCCTGGGAAGCAAAACTGAGAGAGAAAAAATCAGTTTGTTTATACTCCATAAGCAGAGAATCACCAAATTTCATTATCCCTCTCTCTTCAGTGAAACCCAAATCCACAGTCTTCTATCTCCAATGCCCTAGTATGACTACTAATTGTTAACCAAAGGACTGTTGGAAGAGAATCTTAACTGGTCTCTCTTCTTAATGCATCTCTATCATTGATTAAATCCATCATTTATATGCAAAGACTTACTACTGTGCAGTATAAAGTAGAAAACTAAAAAAAAAAAAATTATACTGCATCTTATTGCAGAAATCACTATTTTTCTAGTATCTATCTATTCCCTTTTTCTTCCATAGGAATATAACTCAAAATTTTTACCTAACCCTGTGGCTAAGTAGAACAAGACTTACCATCCTCCTTCCTTTTTGCATATACATGTTTTTGCTAGAAGAATGTAAAAAACGTGATTGTACAACTTCTAAGAAATAATATGTAAAGGATCAAGAAGATAAAAGTTGTAAGTGATATATCAGGGATGATGAAGTTGGATCATTGATAATAGACTTTTCATTACTAGTCACAGACTGTCTATGTTTATGTGCAAAAGACACAGAGCTCTCAATTTTTTTACCATTATAATTCTGTTTTCTGTTAATAATACATATTTATTATAACCTAATACTCCCCAAAATAACACTAGACTTCCTCAATGATCACAATGCTATTCATGATGTGTTTAAAATGTGTCTTCTAATACTTTATCCTATGACATTCTGCCACATAAAACGTATTCTGGCCAATCAAATCATTCGTCATTTTTTCCTTCCATCAGACATAAAGTTTCCCCTATTTCCTCTGCCACATTCTTCCCTGCTTAACTCCTCTCCAAGCCTTTGTCATGCTCAGGTTCAATGGGTAAGTTGAATAAAAATGACATAGATTCTCTGGTTCAAATTTGTTTCCTTGGCACACGTCAATCTCAAAAACACAACAAAGCTCAAAAGATACTGAATTCCCAATCACTTCAAAAACCTAAAAAATCCCATGAAATGTTAACCTAACAAAACCTTTGCTATATCCCAATATATTTTCCTTTATTTGGCTTCCAAGCATAAAAAAATGAGAGGTAGATTTCTTCCTGTTTTTTGTTTGTACATTCTATTACAAATTCTCTTCCTAAGAGTGATTGTAGTTTATTGCTATGTTTTTTGGAAACATAAAAGTAGGGAGATGAAAAGAGCCTAGATAAACAGACACATTAACACACAGACTGAAACACACACACACACACACACATACACACACAGGTGTGCAAGTTAAAAATGTCTTATACGCTTCATATTAATTGTAGATTTGAGAAAAGCAGCCATTGGATATATATTTTTTTTGTGACCTCTCCCCCTCCATATACATATACACAATCACTGACTTCTATTTTATAAGTGTTCTCTTGTTCGGTGTTTTAGTACTAACTTCCTGTTACTATTGAGTTCAAATTCAAAATTTGATGAATACATACCAATTAATCCAATTTAGAAGCCTTACGCAATTTACTTTAAAGATCTATCACTTTCATTGGCACTCATTTGCAGCATCATTGTATTCCGTTTCATCTGCTGGAGCAGTGATTGCCAGCACTCAGGAATCTGTCAGGTCGCTCAAGGGTGCCCATCTCAATCAGGGGGGAAAAAATGACAAAAGGAAGCATTATGTCTCATTAAATGATATTACAGACACTGCCGTGCTCTAATCTGTAATTGAAAATAATTTCGAAATCACACAAAGAATGGCCTCCTGTGAATTTTCTAACACCTTCAAATTCAGACCCAGTTTCAAGACATTTAATGATTACATTATACAGTCAATCCATCCAAGCCAGAAAAACTGCTGCTCTCCACTCTTTGAGTAGGAGCAGATATATTAGAGACAAAGCAGAACCATCATGAGAGAGGAAAAATGGTGCCTCACAAAGAGGTCCTTGGGAGTCAGAATTTAGGAAGACTTTGCTGTCACAGGCTAATGTCCACTCTACAAAGCCTTGACAAGGAGAGGCCCCTATTGTTGGCACTGCAGAGCAAGACCAACCACCTGCGTGTGTCCTGGCTGCCCTCTGACCTTCTGAATTGTGTGCACCACTTGAAAGTTGAGCGCATCCAGGGAGCAGCAGAAAGTTTACATCATGCCTGCAAGGATTATTGAGGACTAGAGATAAACAAAAGGCTTTCACTATTTCTGCCTGACAATCAAGTTCCCTTCAGCAACAATGCACTTTCACAGGAGGAAAAGCTTAAAAAAAAAAAAAAAGCAGTAAGCCAGTTGCAGTAGTCATTTCAATTGGAGTATCTGGGTATCTGGGGTGGTTTACTTTTCCTTATAACATCTTAATCCCACTTTCCTCCTGGAAGTGGTGTCTAGACTTGGTGAGATAACTCCAGCTACCCAAATTCAATTTCACTCTATCATAAATTATTGGAGCAAATACTGTACATCAGACACTGTGCTTCATGTTAGTGATATACAGTTACTCTATTACACAAGCTAACATCTGAATGAAAAGGGGTAATAGGATGAGGTTGGGACGAAGAGATGTTGATGCTTAAAATAAAAATCAGTTCATGATACAGACAAGAATTCAAGTAAATAGTGAGGATGCTGACGAACATATTATGCTCATAGGTAATAAAAGGGAAAATGTAAAGAGTAAACAACTTCAATGAAATTTCTTAAGTAGCAATCAGAGAAAGAAAATCTTTATCAGTTGAGATCCTATTCTGGATGATTTGGATGGAATTTTTTAAAAATGTTTATTTATTTTGAGAGACAGTGTGTGTGAATGTATGAGTTAGGGAGGGGCAGAGAGCAAGGCACAGAGGAAGAATCCCAAGCAATCTCCATGTTGTTCGCACAGAACCCAACGCTCCCACAACTGTGAGATCATGAGCCGAAATCAAGAGTTGTTTGCTCAATGCCCTGAGCCACCCAAGCACCCCTGGATGGAATTTCTTATGTTATTATACCTCATGCATCAACCAGATGCACAAATATGCATAAACATAAATCAATCTAAAGAAAGTATGCATCCCGTGGTCCACAGTCACACACCATGTTTTAAATACACCTGCAATAAACTTAGGTACAACAATTAGTTCCCTGATATTTCATCACCTTTGAAAGATAAAATAAAATCTCAAGTCCTTTTCAATTATAGATATGCACTACATTAAAAAAAATTTTTTATTTATTTTTGAGAGACAGAGACAGCACAAGCAAGGGAGGGTCAGAGAGAGAGGGAGACACAGAAACTGAAGTAGTCTCCAGGCTCTGAGCTAGTTGTCAGCACAGAGCCCAACACGGGGCTTGAACCCATGAACCGTGAGATCATGACCTGAGCCGAAGCCAGACACTTAACCAATCGAGCCACCCAGGTGCCCCTAGATATGCACTAGAAAAGATGCTCTATGAGGTCAGGGACTTTGTCATTTTCACCTGTTGCAACCCTAGGATGGAAAACACTACAGGACATGTATTATATGTTTGAGAGTCAACGAATAAATACCTGAATGAAAGAATGAAGAAAGCCTTGTTACAGAAATGATTCAAATGAGGTACTGAAGCAACCAAGTACCTTTCCTCCAACTATGAAAGGAATAAGATAACTTTGTTTCTACTCAACTGAAACTGTGTTTCCAAATACTGGCAGCACTCCAGAATTCTACTTTCAAGGTAAACATGCCTATGGTTAACTGAGTTATCCAAACAGTGTTTCTGTTACTAAATACTCCATCCTAAACCTTTTTTATTTTTACCTATAGATTGTACTGATGGGCAAAGATTTCAAAAGATAACAACAAAATCTTTCTTTATGGGGAGTTTCCTGAGATCCTTCAGAATTAACCAGCTTGTTCAAGGTCAAAGCCAGATAGAGAATTCAGAATTTCTGAGGGTTCAGTCGAGGATTATGGAGAGCATATGGACTTCAACTCAGACCAATCTGGGATTTATGCTGCCTCTGTGATAAACTAGTAAGGTGAAATCAAGCATAGTCCTTTGTCCAGTTACCTAGCTTTGAACTTCAGGTCTTCCATTTACCACCTGTGGCTTTGGACAAGATAGATAACTTCCCATAGCTTTGGTTTCTTCCCCTGTAAAATGGAGATAATAAAAGAAACGACTTCAAGAGTTGTGGGAATGAGATGAGTTAATGTAAATAAAATGCTTAATATAGTAAGTGCTCAATAAATAATTAGAGGTAATTCAGTTTATTCATCAAATCTGTTCAATAATTCAATTAAACAATTTTCTAAAAAAATTTAATGTTTATTTATTTTTGAGAGGCAGAGAAAGAGTATGAACAGAGGGAGACACAGAATCTAAAGCAGGCTCCAGGCTCAGAGCTTGATACAGGGCTCAAACTCACAAACAGTAAAATCCTGTCCTGGGCCAAAGTTGGATGCTTAACCTACAGAGCCAACCAGGTGTCCCTCAGTGAAATGACTCTTAATGTAAATTCTCATTGCAGTTTCTAGAACATACAATGCTTTCTCCACTTTGCACCCCTCTAATTGTACTAGAACAATCTTCCTAAAAATTTGTGTGTAGTTTTGCATAAACCTTCTATTGGGTAGGGATATCTTTTTTAAAGTAAATAATAGATGGGAAGTCATCAATTAGAAGGAATATCTGAAACAAAGTAAGAGTAAAACCTGAAAGTTGGGCATGAGTGTTGTAATAAACATAGATACTTACTATAATAGATAAAAAATAAGAAGAAGGAAGGGAGGAAGGAAGGAAAGGAGGGAGGGAAGGAAGCAGAGAGGTAGGTGTGTGGGAAAAAAGAAAAAAATTAAGAGAGGAAGGGAGGAAGACCACCTATTCTACTTGGTAAGAATAGGTCCTTTTATTCCACATGCCCATAAAATCTCTGAATATTCTCTATACACAGAATGCTTCTAAACTTCAGAAACAGCAAACAGTCCAGGTGACTTTGGATTATCTATGTTAAAGGTGTATGTTTCAGATTCTATACTCTTTCCTTTAAAGTGAATATACACACCATTAAAACTAACATGAAGCCCTGGAATGCCTGGGTGGCTTAGTCAGTTAAACATCTGACTCTTGATCTTGGCTCAGGTCATTATCTCGTGGGTTTGTGAGTTCGAGCCCCACATCAAGCTCTGGGCTGATGGTGTGGAGCCTGCTTAGAATTCTCTCCTTCTCTCTGCCCCTCCCCTACTTGTGCACATGTGCTGTCTCAAAAAATAAAAATTAAAAAAAAAAGACAGACTAACATGAAGCCCTGGTAAAGATGAACTTAAATGCAACAAAATACTTATGAATACTAATTATGGGCCAGGCCTTTTACTTTGTAAACGTAGGAGGATAAGAAGATGGATGATAGATTTCTTGCTCTCAAAAGAGCTCATTGAGAAGGACAGGAGGAGACCCAAAAACACACAAAACCAATATGTATTACCTAATACTAGAAATTCTTCCAATTAGGAGACTTTACTAATTACTTTACTAATTCTTTACTAAAATAGAAAACTAAAAGGGAGTAGAAAAAGAGAATTATTGACTCTTACAAGTATAAAATAGAAAGAAGAGCTGATTTCTGCTAAAACCAATTCAATGGCGGATCCTCTCTCTTCAAGGATTTCGTTCTTACCTCCAGAACCCCTTAAGCTCCACCCACCCCAACATTTTTGTGGTTGAAACATAGCTGGAAAACCTGAGAGCCTCATAGCTCACTTTTCTGAGATCATTTATAAAATAAAGTATCTCATTTGGTAGTCATCAAACAAAGCCCAAGATTTGCTGCCTTTAATTAGCTTCTGTGCTGATCACCAAACAGGCAAATGTGGTTAAAGGGATGGGACATGCTGACCAATGCTTAGACCTCAGGTTTGGGTAAATCCCCCCAAACTGCTTGGCTGACGCTGGGGAAAGAGGCGCATTCCCCACTGGAGACAACAGTAGTGTTGTCCAACAAGAGGGTGTGAGTGAGCGAGTGAGCGTGTGAATGACTGAGTGTTAATGCCGCGAACAAGTGTGGTGAGAGGACATTGTGATGGTGTGCACATCTTAAGAAGGCAACGGACAAGTGTTCCCTACAGATACTGAGTTCAATTTAAATTGGTAGCAAAAAGAGAAAGTGGCCTTCTCCATGGGAAGGCGAGAGAGAAGTTCAAGAAGTTGATTTTTAAGTAGTTAAACTCTCACCACTTCTTTCAAGAGTCTTGCAAAATCCTCCTATACACATGCATGGGAAGTCCAGTTCTTCAAAATGCTCTGGAACAAAGGGTTACTTGATCAAATGCATAAGAGCCCCTACATTCTATATCTTCCTCTTAAGATTCATATTGCATTCACTCTAAGAGATTTTTAATGTGTATCTTACTCCTTACTTCCTCTTTCCTTCTCCCTCAAAACAAGCTTTGTTCATTTCAGTTTAACTCACAATGCTCTCAGGTCATAGGCCTGAAAGTGTCATGTTTAATTTGCCAAATGAATATATGATTATTTACATTTTTATAAACTGTGCTTTTGTTTGATGAGGCATGAATGTTAAGACTTGATTCATATGAGCCCCAGTTTTCTATCAAGGAAAAGATGTAGCCACACTGCCATTACTGAGAAGAGAAAGCTGTATGTCTTTTGGAGCCGGACTGCCAAAGCCCCCAGAATGTCCTCACCTCTGCTTGGCTGTTGGCTGTGGACTCTGACCCAGCGGTGGCGAAGCCGGGCTGGGGAACGGAGCATAGAAGCGGGATATGCGTAGAAGAGGTTCAAAGTCTCTGAGTAGGTTGAAAGGCTTTTTTTGTTTTCTTCCTCTTCTGTTTTAAAACCTCTTTCTTCTTCCCATTCTCTGTTTTGCTTTACTCCTGTGATTGATTTCTTCATTTTAGTCATCATTATTATTCCGAACGGGACTGAACTGCTTTGTCAACTGCTTAGGGACTGTGCCGGGACAAAGATTATTTCATATGCATCTTTATTTCATTCTAACAGCCCAAGGTTACTAACACGTGGAAACTATGTGAACCGCATAGCACAGACGATCACATCTATATGAGGGGGCAGCAGGGGAAGGATGAGGTTTTAGGACCCTGGAAACCTAAGCACAGGACCATGCTGTATTCTCCCTCCACGCAAGCTTGAGGGCTTTACTATGGCTCAATTTGTTTCAAGAATCAAGAGAGTGGGGTAGTTTCAAACATGCTCTGAAACAGAAATAAGATTATTAGGGGGAGTTATATATATAAATAGACAATAGTATAAGAAGAAATTTATTATTTTCAAAACACTGGCAGCTCTCAATTATGACAACATACCATTTCTGGGTGCAGTATGCCTTGTGGAAAACATAGAGGTAAAAGAAAAGCCAGGCCAAGGTAT
The DNA here is from genome assembly GCF_006229205.1 of Suricata suricatta. NCBI lineage: Eukaryota > Metazoa > Chordata > Mammalia > Carnivora > Herpestidae > Suricata > Suricata suricatta. The sequence continues at coordinate 21,413,336 of NC_043710.1, read as the reverse complement.
GCTCTGTTGCAATCTAGATATATTTCTCTCCCAGAATATGAGGCCTGAAATCATTGCAATTTTTTTTTTTGTACGTGATAGTGCTCTTGGAAGGATAAGGGTGTGTACATTTGGAAGCCACAGTTTGAGTAGAGATTTGCACTGGAAGCATTGGCAGAACCTGATGGACTAGAGCCTAGCTCTAATGGGCATTGTATGCAGGAGGAGATGGAACTTTATGCCTGCATGTTAAAGCTGTCTTATCTGGGGGCGCCTGGGTGGCTCAGTCGGTTGGGCATCCAACTTCAGCTCAGGTCATGATCTCAAGGTTTGTGGGTTCGAGCCCCACATCAGGCTCTGTGCTGACAGCTCAGAGTCTGGAGCCTGCTTCAGACTCTGTGTCTCCCTCTCTCTCTGACCCTCCCCTGCTCACACTGTCTGTCTCTGTCTCTCAAAAATAAATAAAGAACATTAAAAAAAATTAAAGCCACCTTATCTGCTAGATCCTTAGTATTTGGTTAAATGAGTTGTGAACTGTGTTAGTCAGAGTTCTCCAGAAAAAGAGAATCAACAGAGTAGAATATATTCACACACACATTGAGAGAAAAAGAGAGAAAGAGGGAGAGAGAGAGAATGGAAGGGTGGGAGAGATTTGTTTTAAGGAACTGGCTCACACAACTGTGAAGGCTAGCGAGTCTATAATCTGCGTGGTAGGACAGCAGGCTGCAAATTCTTCCAGGAGATGATGTTGTATTCTTGAGTCTGAAGGCAGTCTGGAGACAGAATTCCTTCCTCTGTGGGGGACCTCAGAATTTTCTCTTATGTCCTTCAACTGATTGGATGAAGACAACTCACATTATGGAGGGAAATATTATTTAAAAGTCTACTGACTTAAATGTTAATTTCATTTGAAAAAAACAATCTTCACAGCAATATCTAGACTGGGTCTGACCAAACAGTTGGGCACCACAGTATAATGAGCTGACACATAGAATTAATTATCACCATGACCAATACTGGAGGGGTGCGTGTGCGTGTGTGTCTGTATTTGTTTGCATTATGTCTGTAGAGATGCACCTGGCTGTGTGTCTAATCTTTTGAAACAGACTGCTATTTAATCTCAACCTCATAAGTGACATTATGTGTTAGAAACAAAAAAGGAAGCTGCTAAAAATGTGATCTTTTCAGGTCCACTCTCACCTCAGTTTGTCACAGACATCATTTTATAGATATCTATAGTTGCTAATGCTGTATTCAAAAGCTACAGATTGACCGAAAGAGGCTTTATTAAAAAAATTTTTAAAAACAAATAAGAAGTGAATCAGTTCAAATGTTTCCTCTCTGTGGCACCTTCTCATCTGCAAAATGAGAAGGATAATACAGTGTTAGGCCTTCAGCCCCACAGAGCTCTGAACTTAAAGAATGTAGGCACTCTGTGCTTTGGGAGGAAAGAGACACCATAAATATTGCAATGAATTCAAGTCCTTCTTGTCTTAAACAAACATCCTATGAAATGTTTTCTTATTTATCCTGTCCTAGGATCAACTTAATTAATATGTATTAAATGAGTCAGCAAGCTTATGCTACCACTGAACACACTGTACAAAAAAAGGGGTGATGCCTTCTGTTCTCTACCCTCTTCAATTCTGGCAGTAATTCTGTTTGGTATGGGTTCTAAGGCCATGGCAGCCGAATTTACCCAAGTTGAAAACTACCAGCCCAGTTAGCTCACCCATAATTTTCATTTTTTCCCAGTTTGTTCTATTACCTTTCCGGGATTCATTTATAAAAGGAGGGGTTTGAACTGGATGTGAGTGAAGGTCCATTTCAATTTTGATTCTAGCATTTTTAGTCATTCTAAACGACATCTTTATAAGTGGAGAGCAAGAATGTCACCAGCCTTCTGCTTGAAGGTGGCACTATTGTGTTTGGGAAGAGACTGATGTTCAGAAAGGAAAAAAAAAAAAAATCAGACTACCTAACTCAGAACAGACTGCTCATTTTTTCATTCAGTAGTTATTTCCTTGAGGCAAGAAACCAATTAGGGGTGAGATGATCTGGGTTGGGTAGTGGAGCTTCTTCCTTCTCTCGTTTGGAGGAAGGCATCAGTGTGCTCACTACCCATTCTGCCTTTGTCTTTAGAAAAATATAATTGTTATCATATCTCATGTGACTCCTCTCATGAGACAGGGCCTCCAACAGCTTATTTCCTAGCTTTTTAATTTTAATATATGGTTTTAGTTTCTTCCTCACTTGCTTTCTTTATTGATTGCCACTTCAGTTTTTGGTTTCTGTGTGTTAGCTTCCATGTGGTTTTGAAAGTTCATAAAAGGAATTCATCCTTGTGAACCTCTTAGCAACCCCTTTTTATATACCACGGGTGCCTGGGAATAAAGGACCAGTTGTGGGAACTATTTGAAGCCATGGGTTTGGGTCTTGGTTTGCCATTGATTATGAGACTGGGGATAATTTACTTTGTCTCACTGATTTTTTGCATCCCTTATTTATAATACAGGAGTGTTCAGTTCTCTGACCTCTCGATTTTCTTTGTTCTAAAAGTCTGTCACTTTTAGTTTTTTTACTCACTAGCCTAACTAAAAAGAGAGACAAAAACAATAACCCAAACTAAACATTAATCTGGACTAAAGAAGTTTACTCCTCTGAGAACAGATTTTTTTTAAGTTTATTTATTTATTTTGAGACTTAGAACACAAGCAGGGAAAGGGCAAAAAAAGAAGGAGAGAGAGAATCTCAAGCAGGTTCAGTGCCTCAGCACAGAGCCTGATACAGGGCTTGAACTCACAAACTGTGAGATCATGACCTGAGACAAAACCAAGAGTTGGACACTTAACCAACTGAGTCATCCAAGTGCCCCAGAGAAGTGGGACTCACCTAATACGAGGTTTGTGCTTTATCCAAAGCAGGACTCATGTTCACTTGAAGCGGGGCTTGAGTTCACAGACTATGAGATCATGTCCTGAACAGAAGTCAGATGCTTTAATGACTGAGATACCCAGGCACTCATCTGAGAATAGATTTTTTTTTAAGTCCCCTATTTAAGTAAGCAAACTCCTAGGATTAGCACCTGGATTCCAATAAGAAACCTTTGCCCTGCAAAAGGCATATGTGCAAGGCAGCCTAGGACATAGAGTCTACACCTTGGGCTCCTGGCTGCTCCTGTGGACTTGGTGGACACTCACGTTTTTTTCAGGTCAGATATAGTTTTCAGAGAGAAGCTAGAGAGACTATAAGCAAAAAATGTTTACTTCCCCATTCCAATTAGTGTAGTAAATTCAATGTTTACTTTGGGACCCAAAGGAATGTGGTAACAATCTATTAAAAATATTATACCATGGGGTGGGGAGGTTACAGGGGAGCCTGAACAATGGACTAATTTAAGGACTCCCTTGTTTTCACAGTCAGATGTATTTCAAGAGTGGGTGGGAGTATTGGAGCAAACTGGTGTAATGATACTTATGAAATATAAAAAGTCTCTGGAAGGTGGTTCTCCACTCCACTGATGTCAGCTATTCAGATAAGTGGGATTGCATGGCCCAGTAGAAGAGAGGAGGAAATTAGTAATTTTTAAATGGTTTCATTACTATTTGCTTTATTATGAGGAATGATTGTGACACTCAAGTTAACATTTGTTTTGTTATAAAATTACATTATTTATCTATGGTATAGATTTGCCAGAATTGGGCTTGGACCAGATGCCTGAGGCTAATAATTATAAGCAGCAAATGAGAGAGTGAACATGAAAACATTTGCTAACTTTACAAGTTATAAAAACCATAAGGAAGGGTCTGTTGTCCATAGAAGCACTCACAGAAAACCCTGCATCATAAAACCAATTGGTTTAGTGTATGCTCTGTGGCATAGTTCTCCAAGCATGAGATACAAATGTCTTCCATTGAAGCATTAATACATTTTTCTTTAAAATATATTCAGTTATTCAACTAATCTTCAGAAGGGCCTGCCTTGTGCTGGCTACTGTTTTGGGGGCAGGAGACACTTTGACTACTCCAGACAAGGTACCTGTCCTTTTGGACTTTACACTCAAAAGAAGAGAGAGGGTCAACATTCAAATATGCAAAACCAAACCAAATAACCTGACAATAACTGATTGTTGTGGTTGTCATGAAGAGTGGTAGTATAACAGAGAAGAACGAAGACAGGCCAAATGTAGATGGTCTGTGTATGTCATGGAAGAATCTAGTCATGTTTACCTATGGTAAAATGAAAGAAGTAAGTTGGACCAGGTTAAATGGACAGGTAAATACTATGTTCTTTCTAATATACTGTCATGCTCAAAACACAGACTGTCACCTATGAATTCTTTGATGGGTATGTTCATATGTAATTGATGTTCACTTACCATTTCCTTTTTTAAGAAAGGAAACCCAAAGTTTATTTTCTTGCAACATAGTTATGAAAATGAAATAGCAGGGAGATTGAGGTAAGAAATGACCGTATAGTTTTCTTTATTGGGGAGAATGCAGGTTTGGGACATGGGAAACCTGGGTTCATGTCTGCTTCTTTCCTAATTGTGATTGGGAAACCTGATTTTCCGCATCTGTATAATCAAAGCATTTGAAAAGATGACCTCTATTATTCCTTGCTTCTACTAGATGTATGAGTCTGAATATAAACAAATAGTTGTTCTGTTTAAATTGCTTTTCCTTGAAGAGAGTTAATCCTATATCTAAAAAGCAATTAAGTTAAAAGCAAGGACAAGGATTAAAGCAAACCCAAGGACTGTAAGGAAAACCACTCTCAGTAAAACAGAGATATAAGGCTTTATTTAAAACTGCTCATGTATGAGGTTGCCAAATCTAGGGGGAAGATGAGGGGAAGTTCCATCAAATAGCTCTAAGTTAAAAATCCCAGAAATGTCATTTATCAGCTACGGAATATTATATAAGTTTTAACTTTTTATTATTATTTTTTTATTTTGTGAAAGAAAGATTGAGTAGGGGAGGGACAGAGAGAGAGACACACACACACACAGAATCTGAAGTAGGCATTAGGCTCTGAGCTATCAGCACAGAGTCCTATGTGGGGCTCAAACTCAGGGACCATGAGATTATGATCTAAGCCAAAGTCGGACACCCTACAAACTGAACCACCCAGGTGTCCCTATTTTATGTTTTATTTTGAGAGAGAGAGAGAGAGAGAGAGAGAGAGAGCGAGCACACCAGCAGGGGAGGGACAGAGAGGAGGGGAGAATCCCAAGAGGCTCCTGGCTATCAGCACAGAGCCCTACATAAACTGTGAGATCATGACCTGAACTAAAATCAAGAGTCAGATGCTTAACTGACTGAGCCACCCAGGCTTTAATTTTTTAAAATCTACTTCGAGTATCAGTTGCCTCACCTATGAAATACATGCTAGGATTAAATGAAATGATACTTTTAATAAGTCCAGCACACACACACAAAAACATGCATAAATGATAACTGCAGGTATACCTCACTCAGCAGCATAGGAAAGAGTGATTTTTCACTCCTATCACCTGCCAGTGGGGATGGTGGGGCAAAATCTCATACCTTCTCATTCATTATGCCTACCTGGTTTGGTCTATCTTTAACTGGCATTCAACAGAATACTTATTTACAACACAGTGGTCTTTCTATCTGCCATTAAAATCTTATTTTCTAGCTGATGGCCATCAAGACAGGAAATATTTTAATGATTTCCCAAATAAAAAGCAAACAAAACATTATTTTTAGTGTTTCAAGTAAAGACAAGATGTTAAAATGTAATCTTAATAGAATCGGAGATGGCTGGGTATCAGATGGGTGAGAGTCTCACTTTAAACCTAAAAGTTGCTATTATTTTTTCTACAAAGATAATGATAATAAATGTTCAAAAGGGGCTAGTCAGTAAACTTCTCTAAGTTTCTATTGAATACAAGCAATAAGATTTTCATAGGGATTAGTTTTTAAGTATCTCATATAATACTGATTCTTTCAAAACTCTCATTTTCAAGAAAATATCTCCTGTGATAATTGAAGCAGAAATGTTTTACATTTTAATATGCTTGCTTATTTTTATTATGTTCCCTCAGTTTTGATAGATTTTTGTTTCTTTGTTTCATCTTATTTTCTGCTTTGCCTATTTCAAAAAGCTAAGATAGCACATGAGCCCGAAATAGGAGCAAAATATGAAGTCTTTAAAATCAGATGCTTAAAAGGGATAACTAAATGGGTATCTTAGTGACTTGACAATCATCAATTTCTTTACCTGTTACATGGGCAAAATATTTACGACCTGGTAAAATATTGTAAAAAGGAAATGAAATAACATACATGAAAGTATTTATAAATTAGGAAGCGCCAAATGAATGATTACTGGATACATGCTCTGTCATTCATACCATCTAACACTCAATTCATTACAGAAGTCTATTTCACTGTTAATTTCATTATCATCATATTGAATTTTAAACCTGAGAATGGCCAACTGTGGCCAGGAAGTCCATCTTTTATAACCAATGAGTAGATCCACGAGTCCTCACATGAATTAATGACAGAATCAGGACACCTGCTACCCAGGCAGATTGGCCAAAATCTGGGGCCAATAGTACAACCAAAACAACAGATTATCACTTTACTACTTCTAGACTAATTCTGCATTATAGTAGGGGGCAAATTTAATGCTCTAAACCAAATTCTGAGTTTTCAAACCGAGTATAAGAAGTTGAATGAGACTGTTTCTTTTACCCTAACAACCAGTTAAAAAAATAAAAACAATAAACTAAAAAAGTCAATTAAAGATTCTAAAATTTCATCAGATAGCTGAGGGCTCAAAGAGCGTGAGGGAATGAAATTCCAGGAGACGTACTTATTCTAGGAGAGAAAGGCCCATGTCTGATTTCATTCCTAGTAGAATGGCAAAAAGAAGAGTAAGTGTACCCTGAATGGAGCTAAAGAGAAACAAGTCACACTTTTTGTAACCCTTCAATATCTCTGTGGGGTTGGCACGATGTCTTACAGGTCAGAGGGGGCCCCCGCCACGGATTAAGTTTCCATTCACCTGAACTTCCTTCCCCTGGGTCCTTGCCTGAGAACACACTCATAGCACACACAAGGCTGAGCAAGGGAAGCCCTTCCTGTTTTCAAGGCAGTGATTGGAGGCTGGGTTAGGGCACGGGACCTGAGAGAAAATCATGACAAGCAATGGGCATTATCTCATGCATGACAGTGACTCATGGACGCTGAGGGCAGAGCTGGAGGGTGGACAGGTCTCTTGAGGTAACAGAACGTAAGGGGGTATGAAGAGGAAAAAGAATTCCTAGGAGGCTGAAAACTTCTCGTGACTGTAGGAGAAGGGGAGGGACAGGGAGAGGGAGAGAGAGAGACAGAATTCTTTTATGGTTTGGAAAAATGGTAGGTGGGTCAAAAATACAAACAAACAAACAAACAAACAAGGAAAACTTTATCAAGTCTTGCTGCAAAGAAGCAAGGTAATGTAACCCATGATTTAGGAAATACAATGAATTAAAAGAACTACCAGGAATTAAGCAAGCAACTGCTGAGGTGAAAAAAAGCACACTTCAGGAAATCAAATACTATGAATAAAAATGGATAAAGACAAGAAAAATTGAGATCATTGCTGACTACAGGAAGAAAGAATGAAGAAAAAAGGCAAAAGAGTTTTTTTAAATAATGGCTTATAGAAACCAAGGGAGAATATATTCTACCAAATGGGACATTGAAGAAAGAACACTTAATAAGTAAAAACAAAGAAATATGTTAAAATGATATTAAAAATAACTTAATATAGGAGTGGCTCAGTCAGTTAAGGGTCCATCTTCAGCTCAGGTCATGTTCTCTTGTTTTGTGGGTTCAAGCCCTTCATCGGGCTCTGTGGTGACAGCTCAGAGCCTGGAGTCTGCTTAGAATTCTGTCTCTTCCTCTCTCTCTCTGCCCCTCCCCTGTTCATGCTCTGTCTCTCTTTCTCTCTCTCAAAAAATAAGTAAGCATTAAGAAACATTTAAAACAATATATAATTTAATGTAGAAGATTGTCAATAACTATCTAATATACATTTTGCATAGTTTTAGGAAAAATACAACATTTGCACAGAATCTTTAAAACAATACTTAAAAATTTTTTTTCCAGAGAAAAAGAAAGTGTAATTCACTATTAAAAAAAAAAAAGCAAATGGTAGTAAAATGTATTACAAAATATGGCTAAGTTAACCCATAAAAATGATACATAAACTAAAACAGTACTAAAATACTATACCACAGGGGCTCCTGGATGGCTCAGTTAGTTAAGCATCTGACTTTAGCTCAGGTCATTATCTCATAGTTCATGAGTTAAAGCCCAGCATCAGACTCGCTATTTTCAGTGCAGAGCCTGCTTGGGATCCTCTGTTCCCTTCTCTCTCTGTGCCTCCCCCACTTGTGCATATACTTTCTCTTTCAAAATAAATAAACTTAAAAAAATATGTAAACATAATACTATGCCACAACTGTCAATTTAGCAAAAAATTTACACTTGGCAGCATTCTTTACTGGAGAGGTTAGAAAGAAACAAACGTGCATTCTCACATATTTCTGGTAGGAGGAGTACAAAATGCAGAAATCCAACATTGAGAACATTTTCAATATCTAATAAAAATTTTAAAGTTTTTTTTCTTTTGAGAGACACAGAGGCAGCACAAGTGGGGGAAGGGCAAAGAGGGAAAGAGAGAGAGAGAATCCCAAGCAGGTTCTGAGCTGTCAACACAGTGCCCAACATGGGGCTTGAACTCATGAAACCCTGAGATCATGACCTGAGCAGAGACCATGACCTGAGCCGAAACCACAAGCTGGATACTTAACAGACTGAGCCACTCAGGCACCCCCCTAATAAAAATATTTTTGTCCTTTGATTCACTAGTCTCACCTCAAGGAATAATTTCTGAAAATACATCTCCAGAAATATATAATATTCACATAAGATTATTCACTGTCACATTAATTGTAATAGTAAAATATTTACCACTATCCACATGTCCAATAATATGAGACCTAAAAACAACAGAATATTATGGCATGCTAAAACAAAGGCACATAAGCAAAGCTAGGTGGTTTTCCGTACCCCATTTTGGAGTGCTCTCCAAGAGAAAGAAGAAGGGATGAAGATCGATGTATCTAGTAACTTTTTTATATAAGAAAGAAATGGACATGAGGATGTGTTAGGCAAGAAATATCACAGGAGACATAAACAAGAAACTAATGCTTATTAATTATAGGATTGGGGATGGTTGAAATTGAACTGGAAGAAAAGAAATAGAAGCAAAACTTCTGAGTATGCCCTTTTGAACTACTTTAAATGCTTTATACATACAAAAAGGAAAACAAAATGCAAAAGGTGCAGAATTGAAACTTGAAAACAGACTGAATGATCCTAGCTATACATCAAGAGTCTAATACATCCATTGGAAAAAAGAATTAGTCAAGGAATACAAACATAGTTATCTGTAGGACACAATCAGTGGGGCCGAACAAAAACTTAAACCACAAATAACTTGACTTACAAGGCTTCTTGTTTATATATTATCGATTGTGCAATTAGAATTTATTTTTGATTCTCACAGAAGAAAACAGACAAGTAAATATTTAAATATTATTTAGAAAAAATATTTTAGTGTCAGAGAAAAGACAGACACACTCACACCAATGCTAGTGTCCAGGAAGAGACTAGGAACAGTAGCATCCCAGAAGACCTGTATCTACATCCTGGCCAACTCCAAGGAAGGAAATTAGAGGGTGAACCTGGGACTTCTCTCTGTCTGGAAAGCAGGGAGGGCTCAACACCATGTGGGGGCATATCACGGAGACCCAGAAGTCAGCTTACAGGGCACTCCTGGACCAAATCTGGCATAATTTGAGGATAAAACAGAAAAGTGTTGATACTGTATATAAAACATTGCATAAATAAAAAAACATGGTGATAATTAAAACAAAACAGGGAAGGAAATACACACATGTACACACTTGCCATCAGTGGAATGGAATGTTACACCAATGCTTTCCTATGAAAGTTGGTAATACAAGAGAAATAATTAAACTTTCTCTCTCTTTTTAATATTACTTGTTTACCCTCAAATTGTTGTGGCAAAGTTCTTTTTCAGAAGCTATCAGCTAATAGGTGGACTGAATATGACACAAAACCACCATTTTGATGCCCCCAGTGAATTCACTGTTTCAGAAAGTGCTAGATGCTGAAATCATAAGTCTTATTAGTCTTACGATGCCAAAGAATCAGATTACTTGCTAATACTCAATAGAAAAACAACCCTCAAAGAAGCCATCTGGAAACCATACTTTCCAGAACGGTCAGACATAGCATCATTACTACTAAAACAACCTGACAACATATACCTCCTGATATGAAACAAAATGAAGTAAACAGCATTGCTCTTCAAGATTTTTTCTTTTTCTTTTCTTTTTTTTTTTTTTTTGCCAAAAACAAAAATCAAGACTTCAGGCCTAATTTACAGCTTATAATATAAAGAGGATAGAGAAAAAATAGTTAATATGCTCTACAAGGGAACAATGTGGCAATGCCAGAATACAAGATATTTTATAGGACAAGTGGACTATTGGGAAGAAATGAGGAATTTTTCTGGATTAAAAAAGACTAAAAAAATCTAACAAATACAATGCATGAACTTTAAGACACAGTACACAATTATTTTTACACAAAGGAAGAAATTTAAGCATTAACATTATGTCAGCTAATATTAGGATATGAATTTTCATTTTCTTAAGTGTGATGATATTAAGGCTATGCAGAAAAATGTTTTTATTTTTAGCAGAAACTTGTTAAAGTATTTAGGGGTAAACAATCATGACTTACATAGCAGCTTGCTTTCAACTTTTCAACTGGTTGAAAGGATTAAATAGATACAATAGAAAGATTAATAGGCTGATGAATAAAGCAGTAAAATAAATATGGGTAAATGTTAATTTTTAAATCTAGTGGTGGGTATACAATAATTATTACTACTCTTTTAATATCTCAAAATACTTTTACTTTTTTCTTATTTCTTTTTTGTACAAATTTTAAAAAAAATTTTTGACATTTGTTTATTATTGAGACAGAGAGAAACAGAGAATGAATGGGAGAGGGGCAAAGGGTGAGGGAGACACAGAATCTGAAGCAGGGTCCAGGCTCTGAGCTGTCAGCACAGAGCCCGACGCTGGGCTTGAACTCATGAACCATGAGATCATGACCTGAGCTGAAGTTGAAGCTTAACTGACTGAGCCACCCAGGCACCCCATATTTTCTTATTTTATAATAAGAATTTGATTATTACTGCCTCTAATGTAAACAGCTCCTGAAAGAGAATATAAATCTTTGTGTGATGTTCAAATTAGAATAGTTATCTGATTAATTTGACATTGGTTAGCTGTCTGACCAATATTCATTCCCTTAATCTTTTTGATGTCAGAAAGTGGACATTGTGCCCCACTGAAAAACATCCTTGCAAATAAGGGAAGCCAGTAAAAGTAGTTATTTGGTGGGGTCCCTCAGAAAGTCCTTTAATTTCTTCTTCCTTTGTTTTGTGCAAATTGGTGCATTGAGTCAATGGGCTAAAGGAAGCTTTAGCTATCACAGTGGTCTATGAGTTGGCATGCCAAGCAAGGATTGTGGAGTAGGAAGACAGAAAATTCTTGATTTCACTTATAGATATGGATTTTCTATTGTTAGACTATTTGTTTAGACTTATTTTAATGAGAGAAACATGAAACATTTTTGTTTAAGTCACTATAATCTTGAGGCTGCTATTATTTTCTGTTTAACCTAATCCTAACAATATAACATTTGTAAATAATTTTCTGGTCCAGATTCTAGTTATGGTTACATGAGAAAAATTTTCATGGCCATCTTTTATAGAAGGATTAATGGCCCTCCAATTATAGCCATGTCCTAATCCCTAAAACCTGTGTCACCTTAAATGGGGAGGAGGGTGGAAAGAGGAAAGAGACTCAGCACATGTGATTAAATTAGGGGTTTAGCGATGGGAAGATTATCCTGAATTATTGAGGTGAACTTTCACATGCATTCTATATGAGGAGGCAGAAAGTGATTGGAGAAGGCAATGTGACCACAGAGATAGAGACTGGAGGGGTTGTGGCCACAAGCCATGGAATGCTAGCAGCCACCAGAATCTGGAAGAAGCAAGGAATGATTCTCCCTTAGAGAATCTTCCTTAAAGCTCCCAAGGGAGCTCAGCCTGACTGATGTTTTGAGTTTAGCCCAGTAAAACTTATAATGGATTTCTGGCTTCCAGAACTGTGCGAGAACAAATTTCTGTTGTTCTAAGCCATGAAGTTTGAAGTAATTTGTTGCAATAGCTACAAGAATGAATACAACCTCCATTTACATACACAAAAAGCAATTAGCCAGTTTTATGCTTCTCATTCGTTTTGCATTTATAGCATCCCAACTGGATTGTGTTCTGCAATCTGGTTATATTTCCAAATCGAGATCTAATTGAAGGCAAGTTCTAAAGCAGAATTAAAGAGCTCTCTGCTTCTTGATACACTCACCAATAGCAACAGCCACAACTAACCTTTCCTGGTGGCTTTCTTTGGGCTGGTGGTTGCTTACCTCAGCTAATCAAAACAACCCAAGGAGGTAGAGAATTTGCTATTTTCCTATAAATCTTTCCTATAAAGATTGAAACACAATAGCTCATGGAGTTTAAGAACTCATGGTCATAGTATTGGCAGAGCCCATTTCAAGACCAGAGCGGTGTGACTCCAAGGTCAAAGTTTTACCACTAGGACTCACAATCTCTGAAGATAAAGAAGTGACCTTGTAGTTGAGTCTGCCCTAGGATAACTGGTACATTCAAGTTACTAGGTAACAATTCTTACTAGTTGACATAAAGTGTGAAATAGACTTCTATTGCAATTTTTCTCTATTATCTATCTTACATACTTCTTGGTCACAAAAAGGTACTAAATGTTATAAAATGATTAGATTTCAGCACATTGAAGACCATATTAAACATTGATTGTGTGTCTTCTGGCAGATGAAGACATCTTTGATGTACCTGCAACAGCAAGGTTAGCTGGAGGTTGACACCTGAAGTGTTAGAATGCAAAGGAACTCAAAAATGCATGCAAATGCTGCTGAGTGAAGTAAGCCAGGCAGAGAAGGACAGAAACCATATGTTTGCACTCATAGGTCTAGCAGAAAAACAAGAGAGACCTAATGGAGAACCAGGGGGAGCGGAGGAGGGAGAGAGAGTTGGGGAGAGAGAGGGATGCAAAACTTGAGAGACTATTGAATGCTGAAAATGAACTGAGGGTTGAGGGGGAAGGGGGAGGGGGGAAAAGAGGTGGTGGTGATGGTGGAAGGCACTTGTGGGGAAGAGCACTGGGTGTTGTATGGAAAACAATTTGACAATAAAATATTATGGAGCAAAAAAAAATGCATGCAAATGCAAACATATTGTCTTGTAGGGAATTTTGAAACAGCTATTAACTGGTAAAACAAAGTATAAAGCTTCCTGCTTAATTGAGAGAAAAGGATTTTCATTATGAAAGAAAAACTAGCAATACAATTGATTAAAAACAGTTCTAATAAGAATATGTCTAACTGACCAGGTTTTTTTAAATTTTCAAATTTGTATTGAGTCCCAAGTGCAAGCATTTCTTATAAGAAAAGAAATCACTTGATTTTAGAGACAATTATAGATTTTGATACAATTCAGTTACTCATTAGCTTATTTGATATCTGCCATTTTTGTTATAAGAATTTTACGTATGTTATAAAGCATTATAAGATGCTTTTCATTTTGCTAAACATTCCCAAGAATCATGCAATCTCAAACTCGCAACATTGCAAGGTATGCATATTATTTACACCCACGGGATGGGTGAGTAAAGTAGAATTTGAGATTTTTAAGTAGCTATCCATAGCCACCCTGCAAGTAACTGTAAAATTGGTTCTTCAAGGCAAGACTTTCAGAGTTCAAAGGCTACACAGAAATTTATCTGCATTAAAATGTAATGAGCTGTAAGAAAATCCCAGAGGTGAGAAAATATATTAACTAAAAAGAACCAAACAGAATTTGTGTGTGTGTGAGTACTTGGCAGATGTAATTCCAATGCTTAACTTGAGCTCTTTAAAATCACAAGGAAATTAAAAAAAAAAAAAAAAAAAAAGGAAAATATCTGCATTGACCTTCCTGGTGTCTTGTCCTTGTAACTCTGTAACATGTACAAGCAGAATTCACTAAATCTGGGTATTTGACCCTTATTCAGATCACAAGACCACACATTCTCAGGGGGCAAATACACAAATCTTTGGTCAACAATTTATTTATAAAACAACAGTAAATCAATCTTGCTGTCAGCTTTCCTTTGACTATGGTATTCTAGTTCTCCAAGAAAGGGTTCTTTCTTGTTTGATAATGATTAGGACCTTGCCTAGTGTTTCATTTCTCTCAGACTTGAAGTTGTTGCCCTTGGTCCCCTGACTTCCAGTAACTGAATCTTTTCTTTCTACTGCTGGCTTTCCCCAGTTTTGCCTCTCTTTGGATTTCTCCATGACTGAATCCTAAATGGATCCCTCTGGGTTATAGCTTCTGTACTTTGAATTCATTTTGGACTTTTTGCTGTCTTTCCCTCTGTCTTGAATCTTTAACTGGAACTTTCTATCTACCTCCATCTTTTCTGCCCTTAGGCTCATCAAGTCTCATATTGAGCTTTCTCTCATTTGAATGACCTTATGGCTGCCCAGAGGTACTGTGAAGGATTTTCTTCTGTTTTTATGTTTTTAAAGAGTATGATGGAGTGTGATATAAGTTTGAATGCTCTTATGGCTTGCAAAGTTTCCTCCTTTATTATATTAAAAATGAATATGATATAATAGAAAATGGGATCAAAGATTTGGGGCTCAGGTAGACCTGAATTAGATTCATGGCCCTGTCATTTACTCACTTTGTAACTGGGAAACCCACCTGGAAATAATCCCTTTCTCCTCAGTTGAAGGAGGTAAATATAGCACATTTACTGGCACCAGGTCCAATCTATTTTTCCCTAGTTTCTGTCAAATTCAACTCTATTGATCCATCCTATTGTATTACTTTAACTCAGGCCCTTATAATGTAGAGACTTTTATATTATCATTTAGAGACTTCTAATAGGTTTGAGTTTTACTTGAGTTTTACTTCTTACAAAGTTCATTCTCTTTACTGCCTCCATAATCTCCCATGGTTTTATAAGTCACTTTCTGCCAAGAATGTCCTTCCCCCTGCTCCTTAAACTAACTCCTCATCATTTTCCAAAACTCAATTTAGATATTACCACTGTGGGGAACACCTTAGGTGACCCCTCCACTATCTCCTCGCTCTGCCCACACACATGCTCAACAACTCCTTTGGCTGGGGAGGCCTCTTATATAATCCCACATAGCCCTTCAGAGTACTTTATATTAGTGTTTACCATGCTGAGTTGTTATTGTTTATATATGAGTTATCCTTGGGGATACATAGATTTTTTTCCTGGAACTTATATTTATTGCAGTGTCTGTAGTTCCTAGCATAGTGAGTGGGACTTTTTAAGCATGAAGAAATGTTCATTATATAAAGATTGAAGCCACCACTGCTACTCCCAAAGCAATTGGAAACTCAGGATAAATGGAACTCCACTTCATCCTTCAGCAACATGAGTTTTTCTTTTTTCTTGTTTTTCCTATCATTTTATTTTTTGCCTCCAGCTATGAGGCTCATATGTCAGCTTCCATTCACTGTTAATGTTGGAAGATATATGTTAAAGCAGGGAAGCAGGTTAATTTTACTTAAATTTTGTGATTTCTGCTGTAAGTAGTGACTGAACTGGTAATTCATTCATTCATTTATTCATCTAATACACATTTATTAAGCAGTGAACCATGTGTCTGGACCTCTATTAAAGAGCCATTGGTACCTCCCAAAAGAAGAAAAGAAAAAAAGAAGAAAAAATATACTTGAAAGCTCATAGTATAATAGAAAAATATTGTGATAAATACCCACTCTACCTTACAACTTCCTTTATGAAAAAGCAGTTCTCTTCATCATTATATCATTTTTGTTTCAACTGTCTGATATATAGTAAGTGTTCAACAGATGTGTTGAGTAAATAAAATGTATACAAATATACACACATATGTAGATGTAAAATAAAATATATAAACGCAAATAAAATGTATTAGTTTCCATATCAAATATTCAATCCCAGAAGTTAGAGCTTACTCACAAAGTTGTGGGTTCTTTTCTGCTCTGTCTTTGAGCAGTACTTGGCCAAAGCTCACATCAATCTTTGAGTTATTATTAGATAAAGCACTCATCCGCCTTTTCACCACTCCTGCACCCAAAGACATCACCTTACATTAGTGGACATTGGACATGACACAATGTCAAGCTGGGCTTCTCTAATGAAATTCTGGACGTCTCTGAAATAACCTATAACTTGACCTTATAGTGGATGCATGTATGTTGCACATATTTCCTTTTGAAAATCCCTATCCATAATTATCTTGCTAGCAATATTGTTAATGGAAGAGAATTTCAAAGGAAAGAAAATCTTAAGTCCCTTATTTTCTAACTTTCCGTATGTTCTCTGTCCCCTTAACAGCCCTGAGGCTGAGCAGTGATACACTATAGCTCCTGGCTAAAGCACTTAGGGAGAATGCTTCTCCTTTTCCACTGGTGAACATACCAAAGGGCATAATATGAAGGAGAGAACTCCTGACCAGTCTCCATGTCTTTATTTCAAAGTTCCCAACTCAGAAATGTACTTTAATCTGGAAACATAATTTATAATGCATTGACTTTCAGTATTATAAACAATCTTGTTTAAGAAATGCAAAACAAAGTTAGAAGGAGAATTTTTATTTTTTAGGAGAAAGCTCATGAAAAGGATGAGTTTCTCTTTGATGTACAGACAGCTCCTAAGTGACTGCACTGCTTATCTGAAACACAGACTACTTCAGAATGGCAGAAATTACATATGGATATGGTAAGTAACTTTCTATTTTCAAAATGTGGATAAGCCATGTTTATGAGTTTTCTGTTGCTATGTAACAAATTAGCACAGTTTTAGCTTTTGAGAACAACAGTTTCCATGGATCAAGAATTGGGGTACAGCTTACCTCAGTCCTTCGCTCAGGGTCTAAGAAGGCTACAGTCAAGGTATTGCCTAGGGCTCCAGTCTCATTTGACGTTCAGGGACCTCTTCCAAACTCACTGTTTCTAAACTCACTGTTTGTTGACACATTCCTTTCTTGAAGTTGTAGGAGTGAGACCCTCAGCTCCTAGTGTCTGCCTGTGATTCATGCCATACAGCCCTTTCCACAACATGGCTGTTTGCAAGTGCCAGGCTAACAGGAGCACATCTGCAGCTGCCCCTTGTCTCTGCCCTCTGGATGATGTTTCAGAGGACTCCACTTCAATAAGTTAGGTCTGGCTAGCATACACTTTCTTTGAAAAACTCAAAGACGCCTGATTAGGGGCCTTAATTACATGTGAAAAATCCCTTCACCTTTGCTACGTAATGTTTCCTGTCACATGCAAGATAGCTCATCATATTCATCCTTCCACCCACACTGACAGGGAGAGACACATAAGGGAGAGTACACAAGGAAGCAGGAACCTTGGGAGCCATCTTAGACTTCTGCCTAACATGTCATGTTATACTGCAAGTGTTGATAATTCAGAGGTCTTGGTTCAGTGCAAATCAAAGCATATAGACATATTTTGGATTCACACAACTCACAAAGTTTAGAAACTAGGGTGCCTTACACAGAGATTTAGTATTTCTAGAGACCTTCTTTATAAAGAGATGGCATGAGAGAATTCAGATACAGAATTTAAGAGTTTAGGAAGCAATGTATTACACCCATAATTGTAAGCATTTACGAAACAAGCAAGGCCATGGTTTTATTTGGTTGGCTTCAAAGATTTGTTGGACTGAATTGTATTTTCATTTACACATTCATTGCTCTACTACTATGTCAGAGCTTTAATATTATTTGGATCATATTTCTAGAGCCTTTTATTACTTTCATGATTGGTTAATGGTTAAGATTCATATAAAGTAGATTTTATAGATATACAAATTATGGCTATGAAAGATCATTTTGCTTTCAGCCACCATGGTTAATGTGCTTTATTTACTTTCCCTCTTATTTTTAAGAAGTTTTGGAGAAAGTTTTATTTCAAAGATGATTTGCTTGTAGCTTTTGAATTTTCCCTATCTTGTTAAATGTTTCCTGGTAAGTAAACGACCATACAAGTTATTGTCTGTCTTTTAGGAAAGGATTCTTATCTCTTCCTTCTTCACCTAGGATATTGACTAGGTTGGCTTCAAACAAGTTATTATTTCCTCCCAGATTGATATTATCTCTTCCAGAGATACTTCTCAGTAGTAGAGTCATGTCACTTACCCCTAGTTTTTAGCCATGTACCTCACAAAAAATGCCATGAAATATCCAGATGGATATACAAAAGTAAAATATCAACAGCTTTGACCTATGCCCCACTGTAAAGGTATTCCCTCTTTCTGTCTGCGGTGATTTATTCCATCATGGTGAAATGGCCCAAGGTAGGCTACAAAAATCATCATACAGGCTTTTGCTAGAAAAACTGGAGGGTTTCTCTTTCTGCTGGGTAGTTGAGGTTTTAGTTTGTCACCTATAACTGTCAATGGCCACCTTTCCAAATTTTGTATGTGAAGAAAGCTCATTTGAGAATAAAGACAATACAGAGGAAAGTGGTGTAGCTGTTTTATAGTATATATAAAAATATAGGTACAATTATAAATACAGATATAACATATACTTCTTTCTTTTTAACTTTTTTTTAATGTTTTTTATTTATTTTTGAGAGACAGAGAAAGACAGTGTGAGCAGGGGAGGGTCAGAGAGAGGGACATACAGAATCCGAAGCAGGCTCCAAGCTCCAAGCTGTCAGGACAGAGCCTGATGTGGAGCTCAAAAGCACAAACCGTGAAATCATGACCTGAGCCGAAGCCGGACACTTAACTGACAGCCACCCAGGTGCCCCTATAACATATGTTTCTATATATGCACTTGCAAATATAGATACAGAGATAGAAGAATGAATAAATAGAAAAGAGTTAGGTAGCTATATCTGTCTATCCTTAACAACATCATCAAGAAAAAGAGGAATTATGATATTAGTGTCAAACTTTAAATTCAGCTACACTGTATTCCTAACTCTACTTGTGTAATTTAAAGATATGCATACCAATAAAATCTTTTGTTTCAACTCATTTGGATTCCATTTCTGATTTTGTAGCCAAAAAATATCTCAGTTAATACATCATTCACACATGTATTGGTCATTAGAACATAAAACTCTAATAAAATAGGAAAATACATAGAAAAGCACATCAGAGACAATTGATGGATTGATTATTTGTTCATGAAAATGGCTGAGAGCTTTTCAGACTAAATAGATAGAGGTCAAAGAGAATTATCTCCCACAAGTACTGAATTATAGAAATGGCTTATGATGAGCTCCATGATGATAGCGTAAGTAAATTCTGAGCCTAATCCTCAGCAATACCAACTAAAGTTATTACGAGTAATTAAATGGAATGTTATGTTACCAGTGAGAAAGACCAAATTATTCTAGGTTCTGACTCTTTTATCCTAGCTTCCCTGTATTCGCTCTTCACCCTTCTCCATCCTACTCTAAATCCTGGGAGTCTGACCTTGAAATTTTCCTTTATTTAGTTCCCTTGATTTCTGGTTGTGTTCTGGGTTCAGCAAGTGGAAGTTCCTGGAAAGACTTTCAGAGGTTGTAGGAAGATAACATTAGGGAATTAATTCCGTCTATCCTTGTTAAGCTATGTGGTTTGGCTGTGTTCCTATAATGAAGGCCAAAGCTTCTATCAAGCAAACCACTCCATGAAACTGTTCTACTAACCATCCCCTTCTCTTCTCCTTGCAGGCCTATGGGTGGCAAAGGCTCCCCAATATTGGGCTTCTTGGAAACTTCTCAATTTCTCTAAACTTTGCCTAAATCTTTTGGATTAAGTGTACCATCTGTTTTTTGACAATACTCAAGTTACTTTTATTTGTCCTTTATAATACATCCTGTAATTTCCAAACATTCCACAAAGTACACACATTACTTTTAAAATCAGAAAACAATGGGGGCACCTAGGTGGCTCAGTTGGTTAAGCAGCTTACTTTGGCTCAGGTCATAATCTCATGGTTCATGAGTTCAAGCCCTGTATGCTCAGAGATTGAGGTGCTTTGGATTCTGTGTCTCACTCTCCTCTGCCCTCCCCACTCTCACTCTGTCTCTCTTAAAAAAAAAAAAAAGAAAAGAAAAAAAGAAAACATAAAAAAAATCTAAAAAATAAAATAAAATCAGAAAACAAATAATTTTTTGAAATACATTTTTTAGACAATGTCTGGTAACTATTTCTAGAAACTGGGATTGCGAATAGAGGATAGTGATGATGTCTGAAGAAAAGGAATTAGTATCTGTTGATATTTTTATACTGGGCACTACATTAGATGATTTGTATAAATTATCTCATTTATCCAAAGATAATTTCCTATGATCCTATTTTATATATGACTTAAATGAGACTTTGATCATACATCTAGCAAACAGATGCAGCAATTCAGTGTCTTACCATATACAAGATATAATCAGCTGGTAAAAATATGCATTGGTAAAGAAGATGATAAACTGATAATATCTGAGGTAGAGATCCCTGCTTATCTTGGAGAATAAGCACTATTTCTTCTACTTTTAAGACAATGAAGATGGGTTGAGCTGGTACTGCACATCTTATCGGTAGGATACACTGCTGTGCAGCAAACCACTGTATGAAATAGTTTAGTGATGTAAATAAGCGCAAGGGATTTTCAATCAGACTCTCTGTACTTAAATCCAGATTCTATTGCTTTTGTATTATTCTTTAAATTTTTTTACATGTTTATTTATTTTAGAGAAAGAGAGATGGACTGTGAGCAGGGGAGGGAGAGAGAGAGAGAGAGGAAGACACAGAATTCAAAGCAGGTTCCAGGATCTGAGCTGTCAGGCCAGAGCCCAATGCGGGGCTCAAACCCATGAACCATGAGATCATGAGCTGAGCTGAAGTTGGAAGGACTGAACCACCCAGACACCTTGCTTTTATATTATTCTAAACTTTGTTAAACTTAAAATTTTCATCTTAAATTAGAGAAAATTATAGTATTTTTCATAGGATCTCTGGGATAATAAAATAACATAAATAAAACAAATAAATAAACAAATAAAAACACAACATAGGGCCTAGGAGAAAGTGAATATCAATATAATAAATGAAAATTATTATTAATAATATTACTTGTCTATCCTGGAATCCCTGTATGCTATACTCAGTAAACTATTTAAATAAATACGTGCATGTTACATCAAAGCTTAATGGAGATATTAACATTTAGGTTAAAAGTGCTTCTCCAAGTATTTATAAAGTCAAATAGCATCTTTTATGTGTGTGAAGCAAGAAATATCAAAATTCGTAGCAAAAACCCATAAATATAAGTTTTTTAAATTTGTTTTACCATGACCAAATATGTTATTTGAATCCTCACATTTTTGAAAAATGCCATAGAAGTCAATAATTGAAAAACATGTCATATGTAAACAAATGCACTTTGAGTAGAATAATACCAAGTTTCAAGAATGACACATATGTAATTCACTAAATCAAATATGGTAAAACCATGGAGGGTTGAAAGAAATTCCCCTGAGCTAAGATATTACATGTTAAATGCCTTCCTAGGAGAATGCTCCAAGCTTAGAAAGATGCATTCAGAACAAGTGGGAAGGAAAGAGTGACCACGAAAATCCTGACGGATCATTAACAATGACAGCATAGAGGACCACATCTAGTCAGGAAGCTTCTTCCTGCCATCTTCCAATTGTTGCTAGATAGTGTATGATTTAATAAACTGGGTAAAATAATCTTTCAGATTCTGTGTTGGAATGGTGTCTGATTTCCACTAATGGCAAATGTAGTGCATTGGAAAACACAAAACTTGGGACGTAGTTTGTATTCAAGTTCTCAATAAATGTATCTTACATTACTATAACCCAAGGGTAAGGAAAAGAAGGAAAGAACAAAGAACTCCATTTTTATATCCTTAAACTATATAAATTATTTCAGATTTGGTCATGCAGTTCTATGTATGCAGCCCTGCACATAATCTCTTCTTATGTGCTATCTTTGACCTGATCTCAAAGTTTTGTAATTAATTGCATGAAGAGATGTAAGTCACTTTAATACTTTACATAGATTGTGGCCAAATCTCTCCTGTTCTTGTTTGTTCTCACCAGATACTCAAATTCACCATTCTGCTTAAGACTAGGAGGAGAAATGTGCCAGAAGGAAGGAACAGGATCTCACTTTATGATTGTCAACCATTCTGCCTCCATATAAACTTGAGATTTGTGAGAAACCTTCATCAGGACATGGAGAGGGACTGGAGAATGACTGTTTTCTGGGGAGAGGAAAGCTGTCTAGAATTTCTGAGATAATCTGTCTAGTTGCATCACAGCACAGGTCCATGTAAAGCAATTACCCTGTCCCTCAAAGTGAGAAATTGTGATTGAGGATAAGATCACATGTATTCATCTTCTGTCCATTTTGAATTCACTAGAAGACTTCCTAAAGTTTAGACTTCTGACAAATTCTAAAGTAACTTCTATAAATGCTCTGGAAATTGAGAGCTATTGTCATGGAGACAATACTGCTAAATAAAGAGTGCTTTTCTTGGTGTCTTCTCATGGCTCCTAGTAACCATCATTTTCCTTAATATCCATTTGCTGTTCAGGTCTTGCTCTTAAACCATTGATCTGAAAATTATGGAAGTTAAGGGAGGATAGAGAAGTGTGGGTAAGTACCATTGTTCTAAATCACCAAAGCTTATGAACTATCCTCTTTAAGGAGAAACAATGCACCAACTAAAATTAGTAGATGATTATCTACTAATATCACTGATATTTTAATATGACTCCCAAGCATATTTACCTTTTAAAGGCAAAGGGAAATCTTTGAAAACTGAAAGAAGTTCAAAATGGTGAATATAGAAAATAAATGGTACCACTGATTTTGTGTGGGAAAAGTTCATTACTGTGTTATAAGACATTATGTCTTCTTCATCTACTGCTGGATTTTCTGGGTAGAATGAAGGACTATGATAATAAGACTCTGTCTGTATCATATAGCTGACCATGGACTCCATCCAGACTTTTCTGTACTCTAAGGCTCTTGGGATTACCAAACTAGAAACCATAAAAAGTTACAAATAGTCTCTGTTGGTATTTGGCCTCTTGTCTTGCTGAGGTTTTTGAAAATTGAAGATTAAGGAATTAGATGTTGACACAAGTCCAGAGGACAATCCTTTTTTAAGCAGTAGTGTGAAGATTTCAATTCTTAGAAAACTGAATATAATCTCTTAAAAAAACTCAAAAAGTACAATTTTCATTTATGGACATTTCTGGCTTTTCATTTTATGGTGTGAGAAAATGTACCTATAATAAAAGTGTATTGGCCTGTTAGTATTGTCTAAATTTCATTTAAAATTAACTGACAAAACAAATATAAACTTTATCTATGTTATTAACCTTTTCTTTTCTTTTTTTTAGCAAGACTAAGTTTATAAAATTATTTGAGTGGTTATAAAGCCTAATCTGTAGAGAGGTCAACATAAAGGCATTTTGACAATTCAACTTTTTAATTTATAATTTTGTTTATTTATTTTGTATGAGAGAGAGAGAGAAAGAAAAAGAGAAGAGGAGTATGAAAGGGGCAAAGGGAGAGGGAGAGAGAGAATCCCCAGCAGGCTCCACTATGCTGTCAGTGCAGAGTCAGATGGGGGGCTCAATCTCACTACTGTGAGATCATGACTGAAGCTGAAATCAAGGGCTGGATGCTCAACTGATTGAGACCCCAGGCA
The DNA here is from genome assembly GCF_006229205.1 of Suricata suricatta. Classification (NCBI taxonomy): domain Eukaryota; kingdom Metazoa; phylum Chordata; class Mammalia; order Carnivora; family Herpestidae; genus Suricata; species Suricata suricatta. Next base: position 21,389,376 of record NC_043710.1, on the reverse strand, counting down.
CCCCCTGGCTTGTTACTTTGCACCAGGAGTCGGACTTGGGTTTGGCCTGGCGTTTACATCTAAATATTACTTAGAATTAGCCAAGTGAGTTAACTTCTTTTAACCACAAACTTGGAACTGATGTAGGAAAACCAGACCAGATGAATTCTAGGACAGCTTCCCAAAGTGGCTTCTAAATTAAAAACATCTTTCTGCCCACCCTTATGTCCATACTCCTTCCACTGTCCATGAATGCTACCAAAAAAAAAAATAAATAAATAAATAAAAAAGAGAATGTTATTTGCCTTCTTGTAATATTTTTCATTACATAGGATTATTCATTTTAACAATGATTTCATCTTTTTTTATTCCAATATTGAAAATAATTATGATGACAAGGAAAGTATTTAGTCCCTGGCATTAGCAAACTTTGATAAAAAATCCTATCACTTCTTAGGTTTATGGCCTTGGAAGGTACAATTAATATATTTGGCCCTTAGTTTTCTCATAAGTGGTGGTAGTTAGTAATAATAGTAATATTGTGGTAAGAATTAAGTCAGAATAAATGTGAAATCCTTACCATGAAACAGGTGTTGCAGAAATGATGGTGATGTTAAAAACAATAATGATAATATCTTAGTATAGTTAAATCCCTCAGTGATGTTTAGAATATAATGCTATTCACATGAAGTTTATGTGTACAAAACAACTCGAAAATATCTTGTGAGCAAAGTGGTATTTACTGGAAAAATAGCCTTTAGAACCCAATGATTGTGGGTAAGACCAATCATTCTATTGTTGTGTGTTTAAACAACTGTCAAAACGTTGGGATGATAGGTTATAATTCTTCCTCTCTGCCCATGCGGTCAATAAACTTCTAATTCTATCTTATTCACTGGGAAATGGGAGGAGCTATGGTGAATAAGGATTTAGGAATTTCCACCTGCCTCAAAGGAGTTAACAAGTATCAAGCACAACTGAAGGAACGATTTGGGGTGGACCTGGTCAGAGAGCTTCCCTTCCTGAGTGAGGAGGGGAGAATGAGATGTCAGCCTTGGCAGAGACTGTGTACATTTGATGCCGAAGCTGACAGTACTTAGGTGGACAGCATGTCCGGGCTTTGCTGTCCAAAGAAATAACCTGTCAAATCCCTAGCCTGAATTTATGCAGCCTCCATATGGCCACCAGGAAAACATACTGACAGAGTCAGAAAATGCATCTGCATTTTCAAGCATCCTGTTCAGCAAGTGTCATATCCAGCACATTGCACAGCAGATTTCGGGAGTGATGCTTCTGATTAAAACGGTCATGTAACTGACCACAGGAAAGAGTAAGTCCCCCACAGTCCATAATCCCTTCTATGAGTAGGAAATAAACTATAAACTTGCCCTTTAAGTGATTAATTTTCACATGCTTCCACATCATTGACATCAACAAAAGAACCATAAAAGATGTTCTCAATTTCTACCCAATATAATGATGGTAATGGAGATAATGATATAGATTTAATCAAGCATGTGGACTGGACACCAAAGGACCTATCTGAATAATAGCCGAAGACACACAGGGAAGATAAAAATTAGTAGATATACTGAAGGGACAGGCCTTAAGAATAATGAGAGGGACGGTCTCTGAAACTTTCAAAATGCACTAGATGGAGAAATAAGCCACCTCCAGTGGGAAACCATAAAGCAGCATAGTGAGTCCCAGGTCAGGGGTGATATTAGATATTAGACAGAAGGGGTCATTGGCTCTTCCATTGCGGACCAATATGCAGCTTCCCACAGATGAATATAAGATTCTGGGAATGGAATGGGAATGCTTGGAATAAAGAATAATTTTTTAAAAAGAGCAGTCTTCCATATTGGGGAGGGAGTCAGAGACTGCTGGTGTGTGATTTATTAGGTTTGTGACTGTGGACCATTTACTTCATCTCTCTGAGCCACAACTTAATATGTGTGGATCGCAATGCCAACTTCTTATGACTAAAGGATTAAATAAGATAACATATCTGGAATACAGAGACCAGAGTGTGATAGATATTGTCCATTGTTCAATAACAATGTATATGATTATTTACATGAGTGCCTGGATCTCTGCACACATGTAGCTATGCTTTGTTCCTATTGGTGTATGAATGGTGTAGGACATCTTTTGCTATTTAATCATGACTTGGTTTCCTTCTCTTCTGGGTTAGGAGGCAATCCTCTCCTTCATTTAAAACACAGGGAAACAATTCCCACTTAGGAAAAAAAAATGTGACTTTTCTGGAAATGGAAGTTGTTCTATAGAGAAAATTGTCACAGGAAGCATTCCTTTTGACTTCATCAAATTAACTATGAAGAGAGAGTAGGACACCACCCCCAGACTTGATACTTTTAGGCATATCAAGGGGTCGCAGCAGTGACCTGAAGGTTGAGGAGGCATGAGCCTAACACCAGGTGAGGTATGTTGTATTCATGATCTCTAGAACTTGAGGAAAAAGTCAAAAGATGCAAAAGTGTTGCACAAAGAGGTTAATACAATTGTCAGCTGTTAGCCAGCTACTGAAATACCACCTAGATGTAAACTTAGTTCTGTTTGACACAGTATCCGTGTTTTTTCCCCCAAGATGCCACAATGACTCGTAGAACACGGTTTCTATGTTGTTTCAACTTCTCTGCTTTCTCCCTCCTCACATGTTGTTTCTGCCACCTGGTAGCTCCTACCTTGGCAAACCTCTACTTCTGCCGAGATACATATAACATTACCTCACTGAATAGTCCCCACAAACTCCAGGACAGAACTAACTGCTTCCTCAATATGCCTAAAGGTATCAAGTCCCTTTTTTTTAAACCTATATTAAAGCATCTAACACAATGGTCATGGCTATATTCCCAGTACCTGGAAGAAAGCCTAGCATATAGTACATGGTTAATAAATATTGGTTGAATAAATGAATTACATTTTAATGATTTATATACACCCTCTGCTTTATAGATATTGAACTGCTTAAAAATAGTGTATAACCAATTTGCTAAAAATGCTGAACTGGTGACTGTTAAATCCTGAAAGAGTGTTATTATATTTCCCATACCCACTCTCAGATATTAAAGGGCCTGATATAATCTGATACCAAAACTCCCATCTTTTATCCATATTAAAGCTTTTCTACTTCTTGTCACAATCCTTGACAAGAATTAGACTTCAAAGATTGAAGGGGATAGAGGCTCATGTTCTGTGTCTACTCTTTTCCTAAACCACCATTTTACTATACCTTCTCGTTTCTAATTCTGTCCACTCAAGTGTGGGGCTTAGCAGGGAGCGAGATTTAGAAGGAGTGAAAGCAGTTAAAATGACATTCCATGGGTACAGTCATAATCTGGATTTAATGCCCTCAAAAAAGTAAAGGTCCACATGCTAGCTTTTTCTCTCATGAGAAATTTTGTGGGCTCTTTTGTGATGTGTGATTATCTTAGGGTAGGCTGCTATGATAGTACCATGGAATTTTAAACAACAGACATTCACTTTCACAGTTCTGGAGGCTAGGGAATCTAAGATCAAGGTGGCGGCAGATGCAAGGTGTGGTTAGAGTCTACTCCCTGGTTCATCCAAAGGCCACCTTCTCGCTGGGTCCTCACATGGCAGAAAGACACAGTGAGAGAACTCTCTAAAGGTCCCTTTCTTAAGGGCACTGGTCCCATTCACGAGGGCTCCCCCTTCACAATCTAAGTATCTCCTCAGAGTTCCACTTCTTAATAGACAGTGGGAGTTAGAATTTTAACATGTGACTTTTGGGGGACACAAATATTCAGGGCATTGCAGTGGATATGTTTTGCAACACTCTTTGGAGTTCAGGACACTTTGTAGCCTATCACCTCTCAACTCACTTTTCAGAGACTGCCTGGCAGCAAACCCTGGCCTCTTGTGGAGAGAAGGAGATATGCACAGCCCTCCAGGACTCCTCTCCAAAGAAAACTGTCACTATTAATCTTCTTTCTTATCTATCAGTCTACTTAAATGATGAAGATGGGTGACAAACGCTTATCTATTATTTTGGGCCATGGGTCCAAGACTCAAAACCTTCCATTTAGCACCTACAATCACTTTTCTTTTTTTCCTGCTTGTTTTAACTTCTACTATCTGGCATGTTGCAAAATACCTTCTAAATATTAAGTGAATAATTAATATATGGCTAAATGAATGAATGGTTGGGAGATTGGCTATGTGAAAGAATATAACGTTTATGGGTTTGAAGAAATACAAATATTCTGTATATAAATCCTTTGAGAGAGTCACTGAAGCATCATAGTGGGGGGTAAGGTTGCTGCCACCGAGGAGATGATTGATGGGGAGAGAATCATAATTATCTATCCTCAGTTCCCATGTACTCAGCTGAATAAGATACATCAAGTGTCTGCTTTTCAAGTGGTCAGGCTGCATGAGAACAGGGCTCACACCTTGGTCTAATGGCTTTGAATCTATATATCAGATTCTCAGCTGAGTGGAGGGAAGGCACAAGACTTAAGATTTGAAACTAGGCAGAAATGAGCCCGAAAAAAGCAGTTATTTTCCTGGATTCTAGGATATTCCATCTACACTATGGGTTGAAATATTATTTGGGGCCAGGATTAATATACATGACAATTCCCTATTCTTTTATTTGCTACTTGTTTGTTGGACTAACTAAAATGTATTGTTATCAAAACATTTCCCACTGTCATCTTATGTTTTATTTTTGGGACCTAAATGTCCCTTTTCCCTGTACAAAAGCATAAGGTCCATGACTTTTTCTGGCTCTCTCTTATATAACAGCAGTCCTAGGATCACTTTCAGTAACAATGTTAGCATTTTCAATCTGAAATATTAATCAAAACTTCCATTTGAGATAGTATAAATTGCTGCTATTTTTCCTTCCACAGTCTGGGCCAGTTTGGGCTCAAGTCCTGAAGGAGGGGAAGGAAACAGTGTACCTTTGTTCTCCTGTGCAGTCTTCCCTCTCCTTCCACTTTCTAACTCTGATTTAATTGGTACAAGTCAAATTTGGATACCAGTAGGCTAGGATAGAGAAAAGGAAAACTGTTAAGGAGATAGGTCTCTTCTTATTCAGCTGGGGCTTGGTCTTCCGTGAGGCAGATGGCTAAAGCTGGGGATGCTGCCCTGGCCTGGCTTAGCGTATCTTTGAAGCAGCGGTTTTTACTGGCTTCTTGGGTTTAACTGTTGACTTCCTACCTCTTGCAAAGGTCTTAGCTTGATAGACACATCTCTGTTCAACTACCTTGTGCTTCCTGTCTCCACCCTTTGCCCTAGAGCAATAGATCTCCAGCCTCCTTTCCCTTAAGTCTCAGGACTCAAACAGGCCTATTTGACAAGGTCAAAGACAACCCCTCTACAAATCTGTGCCTATGAACTCTGGAAATGAATGCTTAACTCAGTGGGGGACATTTTCTTGGCCCCACTCCCAACTATATAAACTTTCTTTGCCATCAAGATTTCCTGGGTAAGAGTCAAACTATCCCCCAGAGTTGGCCTTTGCTTTCCCAGGCGTAGGTCAGGCATTAGCCCCCAAATGCAGAAGTACATTTTGGGAGTGTGTGGGAGATCCTCTTGAGACCCTTACTGGGTTTGCAGTAGGAGAGAGTAACATTTATTCTCCTCTCCAAGACAAAGTGGAAATTAAAGCCCTACAACAAACAGTTCTCTCCCAAGAAGTCTCATTTTCAAACTTTCTTCTTTACATTTATCTGGTTAGAAGACTCAAAAAGGCCTGCAAAAGTTTTTTTTTTTTTTTTTTCTGTTTGTTTCTTTCTTTTTTTATTTCTCATGAAAATCTGAAACATGAAAACTTGGCCTTGGAATTTTGCATATATATTCTATCTTGGAGAGTACCTGGAAACCTCATTTTTAACATATTTATACATAGTGAATAGATACATGCAAGGTTCAAATCATGCATTTAGATTGGACTTTTGGAGCTTAAACTATTTGTAAGTTAGAAATGTTCTGTTTAGAAAGGTAGCCATGCTTTGACTGTGTTTGCCATTTTTACTTGCATTTAGTCGCTCTATTTTCTTTTTCTTTTTAAGAGGAGGCTTGACTGTACCAGATAATTTAGTTAATTCAAGTTAATTCAACTCATAAAGATGAGATGCAGTGGAAGGCATTCCATCTTTGACTTCTCGAATCCTCTGTGTAAGGTTTTTCTTTGCCTTTTCAGTTTCTTTGAGAATTCAAGAGCCAGCAGACCATAAGCAGCTGTGTGGCTTTTCATCTGAGCAAAAATCTTCAACTACTGAATGAAAATTTGTTTTTTTTTTTCCTACTCCCTTCTTACAGCCTCAGTAAACTAAATTAGCCTATTTCGTTACATGGAAATTCCCTCTGATGAGTGAAATAGCTCCTAATGAATAAAACTGTAAACAATTCGATAAAGCAAGTTGCTAAAAAATCTAAACTATTTATCTGTTTCAACAGCCAATGGGAACATGGCCAAAAAAAAATGGTATCTGCTCTCTTCCCTTACTGTTGAAAGGTTTAGTAATGAAAATCTTCATCAAACTGCCATTTTTGCCCCTCACGTGAAAAAAGTAATTGTTATATTTATAAGGAAGAATAATATAAAAAATAAATTGGATAGAATTGGCTCCATCAGATATAAAGTATCTTAGAATATTCTAGCAGTTAAAGCAGAAGAGTTCTGGCACAGGAATAAACTAAGTGATAAATGAGCATTTAAAAAGGCCAAGACCATTTAAATGAATCTAAATTTATATCATAAAGATGTAATTTCAAACCAAAAATTATTTAGTGAATAATGATAGAACAACTATCTATTAATTTAAGAAGGCACACACAAACACACACACGGGTGCTTAAAATATATGGACTGCATGTATTTTCCTTGACAGTAAAGTCTAATTAAATCAAGACTTAATGATGAAAAACAAAAATAAATTACTAGAATCACATACGAATTTTTTAAAAATGTTTGAAAATTGGAATAAGGATGGCCTTCTTAGGATGACAGAAAAGGCAAAAGAACAAACCAAAAAGAAAAGACATGATAAATAACTCTACATAAAAATACCAAATCTTTCAAGAGTAAAATTGATGTAAATAGGAAAAAAATTAAGAATAATTACTGGGAATCATGCATAATGCATGATCAGACAAAATAGGTATTTTAGAGGTATATCAAGAAAACAAATCAGGAAAAGCCTAAAAATGAATAGAAAATCAGGCAATGGGGTACAAAAAGGCAGTTTTCTAGAAATAAAATCCAAATAACCCTTAATATAGAGAAAAAGGATCAACCTCATGTTAATTAAAAACAAATTAAAACAGTGAGATATTTTTTTATCGAGATGAGCAAAAATAAAACTAATGAATATATTCAGTGTTGGTAAGAGTATGGGGTAGACTCTATAATATACTGTTTATGGATATGCTGGGAATTTTTGAAAAGCAATATGGTAATGCCTATCAAAATTGTAAATGCAAATCACCTCTGACTCCGTGTTTGCAGTTTATTGTTCAACAATTCATTTTTAGAAAATTAATCTAGAAATATATGTGTATAAAATATTTATTTTAATATTAGCAGAATTTATACTGGGGAAAAACATAAACGTTCATCAATAATGGATCAGATTTAAATTCAGATAGCAGTGCAAGGGAATATTCTGAAGCAACACAGAATACTGTTCAAATAACAAAATAATGTAAGAGAATATTAGGGTAGGGGAGGCCCAGTTGTGTAAAAAAAATGGTTCAAATATACCAAGGGATTCATATCCTATTGCTAGTGGTGGCTTACTCTGGAGATAGAGTTAGGACAAAAGGAACGGGGATGATTTACTTTTATTTTGCATTTCTGTAGTTAACTATTTTTGCAAGTATTTAAGTACTTTTTACAAGTGCCATTATTATAATAAAAATCACATAAAACACAAAGAAACAGAAGTAAACAGAAAGCTTGGCAGAAACAATGACTAGATTTAAATAGAACATAGCATTTATAACATAGTACTATGTGATGCTTTATATTTGAAATTATGGAAGCCTATACAAAAAACCCTAACCTGACAAGAAATAAACTGCCTAGTCAGCAGTTGGCTCAACCAGACGGTGTTGAAATGATACCTTTTCCTCTTAATCCAGAAAAGATTAGTCCTGGGGAACTAATTCCTTCTTTCCTTTCAACTCTGAGAAGGGCAAGTCTTGCTGAAACAATTCATCCTAACTTTGAAACTAGGAGGTCTGCATGTGAATACTTGTAGAACTAATTGTTATGCTTAGTGACATACTTTAACAATTATTGGCTTCACTATTTATCTTCCAAGGCTGCTGGGGATATTATGTGAAATAATAAATGTGAAAATGTTGTCAAAGGGTACGTTGGAGGTAATTATTATTGTTCAAGTGTTGGCTTAAGGCACAAAAACATCACCATAAGTAATAACCATGAGTTTTTAAAATTGTAGCTATTAAATGAAAATAAGGATACACAGCTTTTGCCTTCTCAAACTGACAAAGCTTTTTAAAAAGAAAAAATTTTTAAAAACCTTGATAAATGCAGTACTGTGGAGGAGTAAAATTGGTTGTCTCTCTGGAAGGCAACTTGGAAATATATGTTAACATGTCTTAAAATAAGCAGATCCATTAAACCGGCAATTCCTTTTCTAAGAATATATCTCGAGGAAACAATGTATAAGTACTTCATCCCAGCATAATTACAAGATACAACAAATTAGAAATGATATAAAGCCAACAACAGGAGACTTTTAAATAATTATGGTGTTCCATGTAGTCATTAAAAATAATTCTGTAGGAAATTAGAAAGTGTACATGAAATATTATTAAATAAAAGGATTAAACAATACATGTACAGTATGATTCAATTTTTCTAAAAATTTTGCTTTAGAGATAAATAATGAAGTGGAGATAGGTAAAACAACTTATCCATGTTAATAATGCCATTGTAATGGATTTAGCTGACTTTCAAACAAACACACATGCATGCACACAACAAAGACTATTTAACCCAATATTTACTGTGTGACAGGAAATTTGCTTACCACATTTAAATAAATCCAATAAAAAACCTTGTACATTAATTATAGGATTCCACAGATGAATAAATTGAGGTTCAGCGAGGCTAAGTATCTTACCCACAGCCAAATACAATAAAAACAAAACAAAAGTAACATGCATCCCTTCTTGATCAAAAATCCCTCAAGCTAAAGAGATTTCATATGCAATTAGAGACCTCCGCTGAGCCTACAGAGAGACAATGTGAGTGCAGGGAATCTGGTGACTTGTTCACCCATCTAGTGGCTTGAGTAGATAGAAAAAGGGAAAAGCATCTTGGACTTTGAGAAGGACACTTCCATATGGGTGTTAGAGATTCTAGAGAGATAGAAATATGAAAATCTCTATTAACATTTAAACTCAAGATGGCCCTTGAATGATAAAAAGCAGGTAAACTAAAGAAAGAAAGGTTAAATGTTGGGACAAATCTCCATAATATTGAAAGTAATTTAGGAATCTCATGGGAAACAACAACAAAAAAACTGGTCCTGGTTCTGGCTTTCCCAGGGAAACATTCTCAAAGTAAGAAATGGCTTTAGGTCAAAGGTGAAATCCAGGGCAGAGGGGTAATATGCTCTATTAAGAAATAATAATTGGGTTTTTGGGTGGCTCAATAGATTAAGTATCTGACTCTTGATCCCAGCTCAGGTCATGATCTCCTGGTTTGTGAGTTCAAGCTCTGTGCTGACTGTGGAGCCTGCTTGAGATTCTCTCTCTTCCTTTCTCTCTGCTCCTCCCCCAACTGTGCTCACTAGCTCTCTCTCTCCCACTTTCTCAAAATAAGTAAATATATATTTTCTTAAAAAAAGGAAATAATACATAATAATAGTGTAGCTCTTGAGAAATATCTGTTAAATAAGAAAAGTCCTATCCTAAAAACATTAAGGGAATCTTATCCATAGCAACCTTACCTGGAAGGCAAAGCAATTTCCGGCAGAATTATAATCAAATACACAGAAAGCCGAAAAAAAGGTTTTTGGGTTTTTTTTTTTTTTTTTTGGTTTGTTTGTTTTTGAGAGACAGAGACAGAGCATGAGTAGGGGGAGAGGCAGAGAAAAGAAGACACAGAATCTGAAGTGGGATCCAGGCTCCAAGCTGTCAGCACAGAGCCCCACATAGGGCTTGAACCCACGAACTGTGAAATCATGACCTGAAATGAAGTCAGATGCTTAACTGACTGAGCCATGCAGGTGCCCCTAAAGCCCAATAAGGTTTTAAGGAATTATATCATTTTATGCCCGAAGTGACAGAAACAGTACAAAATGAAAAGAGGCCAAGGGCACCCAAATTACTATGGTTGGTTGGTAAGTGAGCGGTAAAAACTTGTCAGTTACAAACATGAGTTACTTTTTATGGAAAATAAATGATGGCCAGGGGAGAAACCAAGAGTTCAGAGTCATGTCATGACCCACAGAAGATTTTTCATAGGAAGGGCCTGGATCCTAATCACAGAACTGAAATTATTCTACACCAGTGACAGCCAACTGCCTCTGGTTTGTACTACCACTGGTAGAGGCACAGCTTTCAATTTCTGCATAGAACACATCGTTAAGTCCCAGGCAGTGAGGACTGCAAGCAGTACAATGCTTATTGGGGTGTCTTGTTTGTTTTGCATGCCTGGGAACACTGAGCAAAAGAGTAGTAGGTAGAACAGCATTCTCTCCAGAGGCCAGAAAGCGAGGCACCAGCAAAGAGCCTGATGCTCTTGGTAAATGAGAGGTACTGCAAAGAAGCATGACTGGACAGTAGTCTAGAGGACTTCCTGTGGGCCCATGTGAAAAACCTTCTGGAGTCTCCCAGAAATTTTGGAGAGATAGGCTGTATTTTGGGGGGAGGAGCAAGGCCCTGCCATCAGTTATTTTGTCATTAAAACAATAAAATGTGATATTACATATTAAAGTGACTCGTATGATGTACAGGCTAATGAGGCAAGGGTTAACTTAAGTTACATGTGTTTTCATATCTACCACATGAACAAAATTTTGCAAGTGATAAGAATAGAGGGCCCAAAAGAGAAGAAAATCCTTATAGGTCTGTCCTGATACTTTTTCCTATATCTCTAGTAATGGGAATGCAATCATGAGAAAACTAGATTAATCTATGAATTCTACAGTTCTTTTTAGTATGTGTCTCTTTCTCAGTTATCTATTGGTGCATAATAAGCAGCACTAAGCAGCTTAAAAAAAACAATCTAAGTATTGTTTCTGTCAGTTCTGTGGTTTGGTTGGGCACAGAAGGGCAAATTTTTCTCTAGTCTTACTTGGAGCATCTTACATAGATGAAATCAAATGATGGGTGAAGCCAAAGTTGACTGGAGGACTTTGGGACAATTGGCTCTCTCTCCTCCCCTCCATATGGATTAGAGGTTCTTTACACAACCTCTCTAGAAGGGTTTCTGGAGTTCTCATACGACATCTCTGTGTTCCCCCAAAACACAAAAGTGAAAGCCACGAAGCCACTTTAAGGATTAGTCACAGCACTGACACAGCCTCACTTCTTAAATGTCCTATTGATAAAGTGAGAGTCACAGAACAGCTCAGGTTCAATGTGGGAGGCAACTAGCCAAGGGCATGAATCCAGGAGACAGGTTTCTTAGTGAGTCAACCTTGGCAATCAGCTACCACATTGTAGTAAGTGTTACATTCTGGCACCATGCTAGGGCTAGGCATGTAATAGCGAGTAAACCCCTGCCTTCCAGGAGCCTATGGTCTAGAAGGGACTATCACATCAATCAAGAAAAATTTCACTATAGCAATTGCTCCAAAGGGGAAGTACTGTTTTCTCAAGAGGATACTTACGCTCATCAAGGAGGTTAGAGAAGGCTTCTTGGGAAAAATGCTACGTCAGAACAGTGGAGTAGGAATAATAAGCTGCAGGACGAGGTGATGGCATGGCGTAGCATTCCAGCAAGAGGAAAGAGCCCAAAGAAAAGCCACAGCGGGTACTGGACACTGGAGTGGGGGGTGGGAAGAAAGAAAAGAAAAGGGGGGAACAAAGGGCAGTGAAGTTGTAGCTGAGAAAGTGTGTGGGGCAGCATGATGTAAGAGTAAGCTGGAGAGGTATTCAGGAGTATTTCTTTGTCTTCATTTCAGATCGGTGGGGAATTACTGAAAGGCTTCCAAGGTACGAGTTGGTAGGATCAGTCTTGCATTTTGAAAAGAGCTCTCTGGCTGCAAAGTAGAGGACAGATTAAAGGAACTGCATTACAGATGACTTGATTCTACCTAGGAGGACATTGCACCCTTCCAGGTGAGACGTGAGCTTTGGCCTTTACCTCAGACATCTTGGGAGGGCTGTATTCATGACCAATAGGCACTCACAGAACTGCTTCCATTTCTCTTCTAATCAGTTTTCTGGGCTCTATTTTCTTCTTCTTACTCAGATAAAAGTGATTCTGGATCCAAAACAACTCACAGAAAAGGGTGATTAAAACCAGTCAAATGAAGTAAAAACTATCTTATCAGGCAGACAAGACAAAAAGAGCCAAACTTGACCCACTTTAAAGTCCTGATTCCCTCGATTAGAGAGTTATCATTCCCACTATGAATCCTCTTGGAACTTCCAGTAAGACAAACAGTGATGACTTTATTTTACTTTCCTTAGTTTTCTTAAAACGTAAGTCTTAAACATTCTTACCAGTTTACTTACTCATCTAATCAATAGTGTTCCTTGGGCAGAGTGACAAAGACATGGTTCAAACCCTTGCTTTGTTTGTTTCAGTTACATAGGTTCATGAACATCTCTGAACTTCAATATTTTTATGTAATAACATTATAAAGTGCTTAATAGTATATGTTCAAAGTGTTGCAGTAAGTCAATGAGATGACTCAGCCCAGTGCAGTATATCCTAGAGGTTACAAGATATACTTTGAAGCCAAATAAATCTTGGCTCAATTCCCAGCTCTGCCATTTATTAGCTCTATAGCCTTGAGCAAGTTATTTGCTATAGCATCAAATTTTTCTTATTTGTAAAATGTATATAAACATAGTATCACTTTATAGTGTTTGAGGATTACTTGACAAAAGCCAGAGAAAGTACTTAAGAAAGTAGTTGGCACATGGTCAACATTTAATAACTGGTAACTGCTATTATTAAATTATTAGCACTCAGTAAATTTAATTCAGTTCTTATTTTCCCTTTCACTAGGACTTTTTTTTCTCCATTAACTGTCTTCTATAAATGCCAGCAATCTCCCTTATGTGCCATGGATTCCCTTCCTTCTCTCTCTTTCCCTACTTCCCCTTTCCTTCCTTCTTTCTCATAAAATTTGGACAACAAAAGCAGTGAAATAAATGATACAAAAACCAAAAATTTCAGAAAGTTACCTCTTGAAAATAAATTGTTGGAAAATAAGAAAAGAAGTCACAGTTTAACAAATTTATCAAACTAGTTTAATTCTGAATACAAGACTAGCATTTTAGAAATCCCCCTACCTTGTCTGTTCTCAATGACATTCCAAAAACTCAGTACCAAAAATCCACACACATTCCTCCATAAATAGCTTGCTGAGCACCTATCAATCAGGAGATGAATATGATTTCAATTTTTTATGCAGTTCATAACCCTTTTGAGTTTATTCTAGGTTCATCTATTGTGATTTTATGTTCTAAAAACAAAACTTCCTTCATTTCTACATGATACGTTGGTTCAGTGTCTAAGTCCTGTAGTGAACAAACCTGTCTTATAAAATTCAATTAACATGTGAGCATAAACAGGGTCTTCTTTTATTTCTCCTCTTGCATTGTATTAGGAATACAAGAGATACTTTGCAATATAAGCATATTTTTCCTTAGTTATGTAAGAACAGCTGCTTCTGATATACGGCTTCCAGAAGAAAACCTTCAGAAGACTTTGGTTTACTGCTAGAATTGGTGAAAATTGTAAGAAAATGATAAAAATATTTTATATGCATAGTCAGAGCATAATAACTTTTCTTTTCACACATAAATGGTACTTATATTCTCTAACCTTCCCATGAAGACTTACTAGCTCATGGTTTGAAATGACAAAATGTTTGTGTGTTCCTCTTAAACGTTTTTGTCCCATGGAGCGTGCCGATATGACTGACCTCTGGGGTAACATTTGATTTTATGAAGTAGACTTGCTCCTTCCACTTTTAATTGCACAATTCTAATTTTGTTCAGTTCTGTTTATATGTATACCGAACTGGGAGACTTAATAGACTAAAATGCAAAATGATTTATCTACAATGTTCTACAGGAATACAGTATCTCATTCTGTGGGACAATATTTTCAGATAGGACAGTTTCCAACAATTATTGGGAAACAGCTGCTCTTTTATTCCTCTTAAATGTTGTCAGCCATATTTGGAGTGAACCAATTAAGACTCATAAAGTACTGCGGCCAAGAAAGAGTCTTTAACGTGTGTGATATTTAAATGATGTTATTTCATGATTAAGTACAATGTTAAATTTATGTAGCTCTGTCCATGTGAGTAAAATTCCTTTAACTTATGATAGCTTACATGAAACAAAACCTTATTATCTGAGACTCTCCTCATTCAGAATATATGTTAATTAAAGGGAAAAGAGGCTTGAGATTATATTCAAAGTTACGTGTGAAGAAATCTTTCGCTGAGTAAAGGACACAGGGAAAGGTTTTTCTTTAAAAGAATATTTGATTATTAATGATGTATTGTAATCATTTCACAACTAAAACTATCATATTATTACATCAAACATCAAAACACATGCAATGCTATACATCAATTTTACCTGAAGAAAAAAAAATTTAGGTAAAAATTTTGAGAAACCCAATTCTTTCTAGTAATACAATTGCATTGTTGCATTTACTTGTATGATTATGTTAATTAATAATATTGGCTGCTGTTACTGTAACAGAAGCTATTCTGTGTATTTTCTTTATGTAATCATATTTAACCTTATGATGTAGGGATAATTAATTTCAACTTACATATTATAAAATTTTAACAATTTCCACAGATTCTAAGGCCTAAGTACTTACACCAGGTCATTCTGCTAGGTCAGGAAGGAATTTTGCTCTAGCTAACTCCCAAGTGCATTATTTTCCAACTACACTACCGGGCCTCCCATTTAAGAACAAGATTGCTAAACTAATTAAGTCTAGAATTTTAAGCAGGACAATGAGTGCCTCTGCTTGGCATTGTTTGACATTTAAAAATAGACTATACATTTGATTAGTTTATATCTACTTCCTGCTTCTCTTAATAAGTTCTAAAGAAGGAGATGACAGCATTTCTTATAAGTAGTATTGACAGAGTTTAAAGCAAACCAGGCACATGGCTGGGGAATATTCCCTTTTTACTTCCTGAATAATTTTGCATGAAATCAACAGGGCCCCATGCAAGATGTGAAACAGAGATTCTCAGACAAGGACTTAAGCATCTCTAAGAATCCATCCCAATTTCCCGTCTACATGAAATTACCTCTAAAATGAAGCTAAAAATACATTCCTAACGTCAATAAAAGTGGTTGTAGTTGGCATAGGACCCTTTAGCCACATTTTCATTACCCCTCAGCTCTACATGAAGTGTATCTTGTTTCTAACTCACATGGGGATTTTTCAAAAAAATGTCAAACTGATCTTCTGTACTATTTACTGAGAGCCCACACTGCCCATAGCATTTATAGAGCAGGGCCCTGTTCCGGAAATAGGACAGAATGAAGGACTGGTTACTTGTTGCATATCCCTGAGCAATATAGGGTGTGGCTGCATAATGGTCAGGTCCCGGTACCTGCTAACACTAGTGTTGGCTTGACTTTCTCTGCTGAGAAACATCCAAACCTCAGATTTAATGAAATAATGTATTACCTCTGGAAATTCTAGGTTGCCTTTCTCTAAAGCACAAATTTTGAGAGTTGCAGACATTTGTAATCGACCATCAGAAAATACAACCTACTGCTGTACGTGTGAAATAATTGAAATACAGAGTGATAGCAGCATAGTATAATCTCATTTAACTTAGATTCAATGTAATGTCAGAGAGAGTAGAACAACACCAACAACAAATGGTCAAATCAATAACCCTTCCAGGGTTTTGTTTGACAATGTCTTCTCTGGAAAATATTGATCCAGGAAAACAGATCATCAAATAGGAAAGGGAGATGACAGTAACTTTGTGATGTTTGGAGAAACAAAGACAAAATAAACGACAATGGAAATTTCACAAGGTTATATCACTCCTTTGGGAAGGAAGTAGTGGTTAAGCCTCTCTCCAAATTTCTTTTCAATTGGTTGTTTCAAGGATAACTCCCACTTCCTAGAAAACTCATCAGACCATGTCAACACAGGAGCAGGAAGGTCCACTAATCTTTATACATGAACTTTATTTACAAGAACAACATAAAAAAGTAGAAAATTCCTGGGACTCTAAAATTAGGCTGATTTTAGATTAAATCTGTGATAAGGGTTTTAGTAACTTATGACCTCTAAACATGTATGCCATTGAAAGGTAACACTTTACCTTGATAAAGGACAAACTGATTTCTTCTTAGCGAGGCTATCTCTAGGATCAGGTGTTAGCTATGCAGAGTATTTAGGACATAAAATGATTACGATATGATAGCTCCACTCATTTATTTTTGTACCCTTCTTCCAATTAATTTTGTATTTATTTTGCAGCAGCTTTCTACGTTTTCTTGGTTTTCTTGTGCATTTAGAATGTGTTGAAGGTCTACATTCAATCTAGGCATAGGGGTTATTAGTATTTTTGTAATATTCATTCTATTATAATCTACTATTTAAAAACAGAATATTCAGGCCAAATCCACTGTTCATATAAAGGTATACATGCATAACCAGGAGAGAAAATGAAACAACAAGCATTAAGAAAGCCTATGACCATTTGCGGAGTGCAGAGAAATAATTTTTCCTCCATCTGGAGAATACTGAAAGTTTGGTTCACATGGGGGCTGAAGGGGGACAGCTTGTACATAGGATATAATTTAATTTAGTAAGAAGGGTTCATGAAACATGGAGCATAATATAATACTAAAGATGGTGACTCATTTGATATCCCTAATGAAAGCAAGTGATAAAAGTCAGACTGGACATTGAGTTTTTAGCAATCAGCTCTCTTTCTAATATGATGTTTTGCATAGTTACTATTCATGTTTGTTCATTCACTTTATTAATTTTATTCATCCATTCATTCACCAAATAACTAGTGAGTATACATTACGTGACAAACACTGAGCTAGGTGCACAGACAACCAAAGAACACATATGGTCATTGGACTCATGAAATGTACAGTATGGTAGAAGAAATAGAAAATTACAAAGTAAATGAATATATGAATGGGACTTTTTCCCCACTCTACTAAACATTTGTAGGAAATAAACAGGGTGCTGAAAAGATGCATTTGTGCTGACTACTAAAGGAGTCAAAAGAACAAGTCATGCAAAACTATGGAAATAAGCATTTCAACCAGATGGAGGAGGAAGTGCCAAACTTGGCAAGTTAGAAAAACACCAGAGGGAGACCAAAATGGCTTGAAGTTGGTAACCAAGGTAGAGAATGCTAGGAGATTGATAGGGAGCTGCGGGCACTTCTCTCGGAATCCTTTTGACTATCTTGCAAAAAATGACTGGGTCTGGGAGGGGTATGTGGAAATGGAAAGGTTTTAGGGACGCTGCTCGAGTTGTCCAACTGAGAGATGGTGGTGATATGAACTAGGGTGAGAGGCTCGGGATGTATTTTGGTGGAAACAACGTTTTACTTATACAACAAAGAGGATTCAGTGATTTAGAAAAAGAGAAATCAAAATGCTGTCCTTGCTTTTAAGTTGAACAAATGAAAGGAATGTTAATGTTAATTAAATGTTAATGACAAGTGAAGAAATAACTGTTAGGGTAGGAATGAATCACGCATTCCCTTTAGACATCTCTGGTTTGATAGGCACATTGTACCGCCAAAATGTGCTCCTGAGGCAGGACATTGCTTTCCGTGGAGTTGGAAAATATAAGCAGTCATGTTGTTTTCCAGTACTTTTAAGAAAATGATTCACAATGAGGAAATAGGGTTTCATTTGTTTGTTTGTTTTCCTTTTAATATTTGGTCTGAAACGTTGGGGTACAGTCCAACTAATTGGCCAGAATGCCAATGAGGCTACTGATTTGATTTGAGTAAATTTCATCATAAACCAAATTAGGAAATCAGACACAGAGTAGAGTTGACTAGAGTTCACATAAGTCACTATTAATATCGGGAAATATTGAAAGCAGCGTAACATATTGGGAGGAAAACACTCCAAACTTCAGCGGAACCAAAGTCAATACCTAGGATTGAATCCAAGCCTCTTTTTATAAAACCCATACCTCTTCAGTCTTTACCTTAACTGTAAGTTATCTTAACTGTAAAACAAACATCAATGTTTCATTGGGTTGTTTTAAGGACTGAATGAGATAATGATGCACAGTACGTAAAAATGTTAAAGAACAACAGATGTTTAAGATACTGCACTAGAGGAAAGCTCTGTGTTTTATCAAATCTGTGGAACTGAAGAGGAAAAAAAACATGTGACTTTATTATCTTTTAATTTCATGTTGCCAACATGATCTTAACTTGTAGTTTCAAAAGAAATACTATAGACCACAAACCTTTTTCATTTCTAAACTGTGTTTATTCCAAAGTTCTGATAAATTGATAATTATCCCACATTATCAGGTACTTTCTATTTTACCAAATCTTTCTTAGTTCTTTGAACTACTGAAATAGGTATACTTCTGAGACTTTCAGGTGAAATATTTCTGCAGAAAATTAAATTCTTAGGAATGGCTTTGAGGCATGGAGAAGAAAATGATGGAATGTGTTGACATACAGCACATATAGAATTTCTCTGTCAGACGTGCCTTCAGCACTTTGGTATGAATTTATGATAATATCATCATAGCAAGGTAAACAGATGGTAAATATTACCATCAAAAACAGAAACAAAACAAACTGCCTGCTGATACTTAGGGTTTCTGGTCTATGAACATGTACATAGGTCTAGACCTATGTCAACTAGGAGCAGGATACTCATCATACTCAAAAATCATTTAAATGCAGAGACTCTGGATTATTTCAACTGAAAAAAGAGAACAGTGTGATGACATCCATGGTGAAAAACAAAATGCTTACTGTTTAAAAAAATTAACTGGAATCATTTTCATTTTGAGTAAGAAAAGCCTGGATAAACAACCAGTAAACATGTTCAAACAGGGTCTCAACAAAGGTGAAGATTAGCTGGATTCTTATAAAATCCCACACATTGCCTTACTTCATAGATCCAAATTTTGAATTGCTGGCATTATCTTTTCCAAGTTATCATGTTCTTTACTTGGTTAGGTAGTTAGCAAATGGTGTCTATAAAGTAAAGATTCCTTTCTTATTGACCTTATCGAATGTCAGCGGGAAAAAAGGGAGGGAGAGAGAAAGAAAGGAAGGTATCAGGAACATTTCATCAGAGAAATGCCCCATCTGTTTCATCTAGAAACAGGTGATATAGGGGCATGGTTTTGCAGTTCCTCTCATGTTCTATAGCTACCAAGAATGATTTAAACAATGTTGCCCTCTGTAAAATCTTCTCTTACTCTATTATCACCCTCCAACCCTAACATTATTCTCATTGCCTAAGAGAAACATCTATAAATGTTGATATTTCACTTAAAAATGGTAATAACAATACTTGAAAGGGCTAAATGTAGGATAATTTGTTTTATTGGTAGAATTTTTCCAATGCAGTGTTCAGAAGTATTAAGGACATTTACAGTGTTGGACAAAAATTACATGAATTAATTATATTTCATATCAATTTGCAAAGTTGAAGGCTTGGAGAAGTTTCCTTCTAGGCATGAGATGTTCTTCTCTCTGAATTCTGTGTGTGTGGTTTGTCTTAATCATTTAGACTTTAGTTTAAAATCTACCTCTGTAGAGAAGACTTCTCTAAATACCCTATATAAAGTAGGTCTCCCTTTGTTGGTGTTTAGCTTAGCTCTCTATGAATTACTTACATTGCTCTCATTAAAATATGAAAAAATAATTTATATGTTTATTTTCTTTGTCCCTATATGTCTTATTCTTGACACTGGAAACTTCAGGAATCAGACTTTATGCTTATGTAGTCCACCACCATATAACCACAATTGAACATAGTTCCTGACTCATAGAATTCCATCCATTGATGGAATTAAAGAAGGTTAAGAAATCAGCCCTTCATAGTACATTCATATAGCCCTCAGTTTAATAAATATTCACAAGTTTACACAATTTTGTTCAGTTAAATCATATATTTCATGTTCCATGAATACCTGCCACTCATATGCATGTTATTAGTATATATGCATAAAATAAGCACCCTCCAATTTAACTTCTCTAGAGATATAGCTTTACACTAAACATGGTTTCCTTATATCTAAGTGGTTTGCTATTTTTTTCATCTTTGAAACTATTAAGGAGAGGATGTCAAAATCTCTCTTTTATTGTGTGAAAATATATATGGTATGAAATTTAGTATTTTAATTATTTTCAAGTGTACAGTTCTGTGGCATTAAGTACATCCATATTATTGTGTAATTTTCACTACCAAACATTTCCAGAAATTTTCATCTTCCCCAGTTGAAACTTTGTACCTTTTATTACTAACTTCCCATTCCCTCTTTCTCATGCCCTTGGCAATCACCATTGTACTTTCTGTCTCTGTGAATTTGACTACTCTATGAACCTAATATAAGAGGGATCATACCATATTGTCCTTTTCTGAGGGGCTTATTTCACTTAGAATATGTCTTCAATGTTTATTCATGTTAGAGCATATATGAAATTCACCTTCCTTTTTAAGGCTGAATGATATTCTATTGTATGTATATACTGCATTGTTTGTACATTCACCTGTCAGTGGAACACAGATGAGTTGGTTCTATTTTTAGCTGTTGTGAATAATGCTGTTATAGACATGGATATACAAATATATCTTTGAAACCTTGCTTTCAGTTTTTTTGGGTATATGCTCAGAAGTGAAATTGCTGGGCCATATGCTAATTCTACATTTAAATTTTAGAGGGATCACCATAATGTTTTCCATAATAGCTGTACCATTTTGCATTCTAACCCATAGTATACAAGGGTTCTATTTTTCTTACATCATAATCATTTTTTGATATTTTCTGGTACTAATGTGTAGTAACTCACTGTTTTTAATGGTTTTTTTCAATGTTTACTTTTGAGAGAGAGAGAGAGAAGAGGTGAGGGGCAGACACACATACACACAGAATCAGAAGCAGGCAGAGCCTGGAGCCCTATATGGGGCTTGAACTCACAAGTTGTGTGATCATGACCTGAGATGAAGTTGGATGCTTAACCGATTGAGCTACCCAGGTGCCCCATCTCATTGTGATTTTTATTTGCATTTCTCTATCAACCAATGGTGTTGTACATCTTTTTGTATACTTGCTTTGGTCATTTCTATACTTCCTTTGGGTAATTTTCTATTCACCTTCTTTGTCTATTTTTAAAAATCAGGTTATTTTTGTTATTTTGTTGAATTGTAGGAATTCTTAATATGTTCTGGGTATCAATCAACTATCAGATATATGACTTGTAAATATTTTCCCCCATTCTCTGGTATTGGTAGTTTACAATAACTTTTAATATATGTTAATAGTTATGTCACAGAAATGTAAAAAAAATCCATGAAGTAGAATGCTATTCATCTATATTTCAATTTCCTTGAGGGGAAAAGCATTTCATTTTCCAGATAAGAAGAGTGTCAACATTACACATGGTTCTCTTCTTTCTTGATTTGCACTCCTCCCTTTGGAAAGAGGACTGAATCATCTGATTGATGAATCAGAAAGAATTTACCATCCATCACTTGTTTGACTGGAACCAATGATTTAAAAGGCATATACACATGTGTTTTTGCTCTGTCCCACTGTAAGTCCCCCTCAACCTGAAGAAATAGATGTTTCTGATATTCAGATTTTCTCTTCAGATGTGCCTAAACTTCAGAGGGAGTAATAATAAACCTCATTTTTCATTAAATACAAAACAATCATTTTTAATCTAGCTTTAATGACAATAAAGTTGATATTTTGATCTATATCTGATGAGTCATTCTGTTTCCTGCTTGATTCAGGAGAGGATCCAGATGGGAAAGGGATGTGATTAATTATCACTCTCAAAATCCCCAACAAGGAACACTGAAGTAAGGCTTTTTGCTACACTTGCCTCATTATCCCAGTCTCACTGCTGCTGATGCTAGGTTTCCTGCAAATCTTTATCAATATCAATGTCCTATGCTTTGGATGAGACCAAACAAATAATCCCTGCCATTTCAAATGTTCAAGCTGAGTCTTGATGATTTTGTATCAGGTACTCTGTGGAGAAGATTCCCACAACAGATGGAGAGCTAGACTAGATGATGACGATGGAGTTATTTGTCTACATGAGCTTACTGAGTTCTATTAAATGACAATTCAAATTGCAATCAACAGCCAAGAGCTCAGATATCTTCTGGACTTCTTATTGGAAATATATATATATATATCTTCAGATATATATATATATATATAGAAAGAGAGAGAGAGAGAGAGATGCATATATGAGTATACATATTATGTCATATAATATGCATATGTATGCCTTCACTTATTTAAAGCTTTAGTATTAAATTCCTATTAGAAATAATCATTAAAATCATTATTATTTTATACAGTATAATAACTAAAAGAACTTGGGAGATTAAAGAAAAAACTGTAACTTCAGAGATTAAGAGGTTGGTTTTATTAATGTAGACTTCGATGATAGTTTGTACTTAGAAAAAAAAAAGTGAAGACCAAAGTTTCTAAAATGGGAAGAAGCCAAGAACTGTACTATGTTTGTTTCATTTATGTATCCCCAGATACTCATACAATGCCCAGAACCAAGTTGAAGTTCATTCATTCATGAATTCATTCATTTACTTAACAATCTGTACTTGGATCTGACCATGGGCCAGGTTCTTCACTATGCCTTGCAGAGAGTAGGGTGAAAGAAACAGACGCAGAGCTTACAGAGGCATAAATCAAATAATTACAAAGACAAACACAAATTTTCAACTGTGATAAGTAATATAAGAAATGGCTAGGTACTGCTATGGTAGTTTAAATAGGGAGATTGTATCTCAGCAGACAAGTAGAAGAAGATATCCCTGAGAAGGTGAAACTTATCTGAGATATATAATATAAACAGAGATCAGTTGTGTGATGAAGAAAATGCAAGAGGAAAGTATTGGAAGTAGTAAAAGTAAAAGCCAAAGGCTTGTGGAAGGAGGGTAAATTGAGAGGAAGTCCAATGTA
This sequence comes from Suricata suricatta, assembly GCF_006229205.1. Lineage (NCBI taxonomy): Eukaryota > Metazoa > Chordata > Mammalia > Carnivora > Herpestidae > Suricata > Suricata suricatta. The sequence continues at coordinate 21,366,008 of NC_043710.1, read as the reverse complement.
TGTGGAACAGAGAAAGAAATTAAGATCAAGAAAGGTGCTGGATTACAGCAACACCACAATTCCAATTTTATTTTCTTTGTTATTATTTTTTAACGTTTATTTATTAATTTTTGAGATAGAGCAGAAAAGAGTGCGCATGAACAGAAGAGGACAGAAAAAAGGGAGAGAGAATTCCAAGCAGGCTCCACACTCCCAGCACAGAGCCAGATACAGGGTTCAAAGTCACAAAACTGTGAGATCACAATCTAAGCTGAAATCAAGAGTAGTTGCTCAACTGACTGAGCTTCCCAGGGACCCTCCACAATTCTAATTTTATAAATTATGCTAACAAAGTTAACATCTAGCATAAAAAATAATGGAAGATGTGAAAAACCGCAACACTGAAAACTAAATCTACCTCCAAAACCAAGAGCACACTATATACAATGTATGTTAGCCAACTTGATAATAAATTATATTTTAAAAAATTATAATTGAGATTAAAGTAAACCTAAATGGACGGAGGGATGATTTTGTTTAGGCTTAGGAAATTCAGTATCGTGGGATATCAAAACTATTCAAGTGGTTTTACAGAATCATTAAAATTCCAAATAAAATTTCAGCAATTTATGTTGAGATTGGCAAGCTGATTCTAAAATGCTGTGGAAATGTAAATAGCAAGGCAATTACAAAGAACAAACTCTAGGAGCCATACTGCCATCTAAATTGATTAGAAAGCTGTAGAAATACATACAAGGTGATATTCATGGAGGTACAGACCATTAGCTCAATGGGTTGGTGAGTCCAGAAAAGACTCACATATAAACCATGACTTGATTCATAGCAAAAGGATTATTTCAGTGTTGTAGAGAAAAACATACTCTTTTCATTAAGGATTCCAAGTCAATTGTACATCCATATTGAGCAAAAAATTTCTTTAAACCCTACTATATGCCTTACAGGAAGACAAAAATCAACCGAAATATAGCTTAGGTAAGTAAAACGATAGATTTTAGAAATAAATATAGACTATTATTTAATTTGTTTTGGTTAACGATTTATTAACTGGGCAGAAAAGACTAATCATAAAAAAAAACTGATAAATCAGAACACATTAAAAATAAGGGTTATTTATTAAAATACATCAAATATATATCATTAAGAAAATAAGTGGAAAGGTACAGATAGGGAAGACATATTTGTGATATGTATCTTCTTTTTTTTATTAAAGACATTCTTTCTTTTAAGTTTATTTATGTTTGAGAGGAAGAGAGAGAGAGTGCGCATGTGCACACACACAGAGGGGGAGGAGCAAAGGGTGAGAGAGGGAGACACAGAATCCTAAGCAGGCTCCAGGCTGTGAGCTGTTAGCACAGAGTCCAACATGGTGCTCAAACTCATCAACTGTGAGATCATGATCTGAGCTGAAGTTGGACAATCAACCTGGTGAGACACACAGGCGCCTCATGATATATGTTTTCAACAAAAGACCCACAGCCAGAATATGTGAGGAGAAAAGAAAGGAAGGACACTCAAATTTACTAGAAATTGCCCACAGTACAATGGGGAAAAAAATGAGCAAAAATCTTGGATGAGTATCACTTGAAAACAACTTCCAAATGGCCAACAAACCAATGAAAGGCACTCAACTTCATTAGTCACAGGGGAAATACAAATTAAAACCCAATCAGCTATTACTGCACAGCCACTGTTAGAATGAAAAGAACAGAATATGCCAAGTGTTGGGACCTCAAGACAGATCAATGACAAAAGGAGTGCAAATCGTTATAAACATTTTAGAAAATATCAGAAATATCTGCTAAAGCAGAGCATGTGTATGCCCTCTGTCTAGATTTAAACCCTATAGAATGGCATAGACACATTCATCAAAAGATGTTAATAAGAATACTTACAGAAATATCTGTAACGGTTAAAAACTATAAACAATATAAATTTCTATCAACAGCAGAGAAGATTTAGAAAGCGTGATTTAGGGGTGCCTCAGCGGCTCAGTGGGTTAAGCCTCTGAGTTAGGCTCAGGTCATGATCTCACAGTTAGTTGGGTTTGAACCCTGTATCAGGCTATGTGCTGACAGCTCAGAGCTTGGAGCCAGCCTGTGTCTTCCTCTCTCTCTGCCCCTCCCCCCCCCAGCCCTGTTTCTCTTTCTCAAAAAAGAATAAACACTAAAAATAAAAGTGTGGCACATTTGTTCAATGAATTTTGTACAGCAACAGAATAAATGGTGTGTCAATATATACAACAATGTATGTTGTTGGCATAAGAACAAAAGAGGTCAATGGAACAGAGGAGTTAGTACAGAAATAAACCCACATATACACAACTTATAAGTGGCAAAAGGGGTATTTCAGTGCAATGAGGACAACTTAATTTTGACAAAAGAAGCCAGATTTATAAACTACATACCACACATTTCCATTATATAAAGTTGTAAAACAGGCAAAATTAATGTGTGGTGGTAGAGACCAAGATAGTGGTCACCTTTGAAGGATAGTGACCAAAGAGGGCAGAAAGAACATGTCTGGGTACAGGAAATGTTTTGTTCCTTGATTCTGGAAACTGGTTTCCATCGGTACAGCTTGAAAATTCATAAAGCTATACACCTAAGATTCATGCACTTTTCTATAACATGTTATAATTTAGTAAAATGTTTACTTAAAAATTAAAGAGAGATATGAATTGAAATTGAAAGCAGGACACAAAGCACAGTCTCAACAACTATGGAAAATTTATGTTTAATCTAAGAAACAAATAATTGAAAGGTTTTAATTAAGAGGCTGACATGATCAGATAGCAGTGATATGACAAATGAAAAACTATGGACAGAATAAGGACAGTTGGCAAATTAAATCCAGGATTTGCTAATGCATTGAATGTTAGGGAAAGAAAAGTGGGGAGATGGATGGTAGTATCATACTCTTTGAAATCAAATTCTGAGTTCCAAGCTTCCTGGAAAGGAACATTATGAGTTACCCTTCTAAAACAATTAAATCTGAATTGCCAGGGAACCATCTAAATGGATGATGAGTAAACAGCTCGACATAGAAGTCTACAGCACAAAGAGAAGTCACTGTCAGAAATCTACACTCAGTGTCAGAAATATATATACTTATGTATGGGAGGTCAAATTGCAAAGAGAGAATAGAAATAACATGAGAAATGTGGAAGACTTCACACTGAGCTTTGAGCAACTTCAACAGTGACTGGCATGATAGTGTGAGATGAGCAAGTAAAATAAGACGTGGTCGTCTTTCATAAGAAAAGAAGTGGTCAGACAGGTAAGAATAAGAATAGGAGAAAGATAGGTCATAGAAGAGAAATAATAAGAAAAAGAGAAAAGCTAGTAGCGCTGACTGCTATAGAGAGGTCAACTGAAGAAAGGTGCATTGAGATTGTACATTTATTCTGCTAAATAAGTAACTGCTGAGTGAATGGATGAATTAATGAATTAATGAATTAGTAAAATTATATTTTCTGTGTCATTAACAGTGTAAAAGAAAACTACTGGTTTGGAAAATACTGGATTGAACAGGGTGAACATGAAACAACACATCCTTTGCATTGTGTAGAATGGATCCAACCATGGATTACTTTATACTTTGACTTACTAGTAACTCCTTGTTGATCATCTTCCAAAACCTCAGGAAGGAGAAAGGTCCCAGTTTGACATGGCAGAACCTGATCTTTTAGATGTCTGCTTTCAATTCGTTTTTAGTTGACTAAAGTAAGATTCACTAATCAAAACACATTGTAATTTTTAAATTAAAACTGATGGCTCTTAAAGTGTCCATTTTGACATCTTGCAAACTACTGGTTTTTAGAAGAGCAGTTTAAAAATGTAGATCTTTGCAATGAGAGGGAATGACATATGGCCCTTTGTAGGAAAGTGGATGGACCTTAATGGTGTCATGCTGAGTGAAGTAAGCCAGGCAGAGAAGGACAGAAACCATATGTTTGCACTCATAGGTCTAACAGGAAACATTCAGAATGATCTAGCTTCAAGAAAAGCAAGCAGTTAGTAGTGCTTAAGAAGAATTGATTCAGT
>NC_043710.1:21300210-21361865 GCF_006229205.1 Suricata suricatta | reverse complement strand
TATTGTAAACGATGGAAAATGATTGCATATGTTAAAAAATATGAAACTTTATAAAGTAAAAAAAATAAATAAAATTTTTAAATTAAAAAAAATGTAGATCTTTGGCTGAATGTTTCACACTAGGCATATCAAAAAGCACATGGTTAGAATTATTCTTAAGAACATTTTCTATGATGGAAGTTTTCAGGCTTCACTATCAATGGTAAACTTCTGATTTCAGTAAAACACAATTTAATACCCTATTAATCAAGATGTTCAATCATTCAGAAATAGTGTCCCAATGTTTTACCTCTAATAGTCTTATAATGTAAAAAAAAAAAAAAACAGTAGTTGATAGGATGCCATAGTACTTTAGAACACAGTTTTAGAACCAGAAAGATATGTGTTTTTATCTTAACAGTCTTGTTTTACCATGCTAAGCCCAACTTATCTCAGGAAGAATGAGCTTATTAGCAGGATGCATCTCATAAGGCTAAGAGGAATTAATGAGATCCTTTTTGTAAAGTACTTAGCACCGGGCCCTGTGCTCAGACAGCATTCAGTGAGTATAGCTATAATTATTGTTACCAACTAAGAGTAAATACCCACAATATCAACTAGAGTCTCATGGATTTGTTCATGCATTCAAAAGCTCATTATGAAGGATATAGAACCATCAGAAACTCTGCTAGGTACTGAGGAGGACACAGTGATGGATGAGATAAAACCTTGTCCTCAAGACACCATAGTAAAGACAACTAAGATGCACATGCACAAATAGTGGCTATCATACAAGATGAGCTGCATATGTCAACAAAAATAAGAAAGAAGGAAAAAGAAGGGAATTTAATTTTTAATGTTTATTTATGTTTGAAAGAGAGAGAGAGAGAAACATAGTGTGAGTAGGGGAGGCGTAGAGACAGAGACACACACACAGAATCTGAAGCTGGCTCCAGGTTCTCAACTATCAGCATAGAGCCCAACACAGGGCTCAAACTCACAAACCATGAGATCATGATCTGAACTGAAGTTGGATGCCTAACTGACTGAGCCACCTAGTCACCCCAAGAATAGGAGAATTTAGAGAAGCCAGAGACTCCTAACTTCTGAAAGCTTGGAGAAGGTTTCTTTGCCAGGGACAAATGTAGCAGCCACAAGCTGAAGTGTATGTGAGGGGGCAAGGGGTTGGTCTGTTTGACTCCCGACCCTACCATTTATTCGTAGTATGACTTCATGCATGTTACTTGAACCTTCACTAAGGCAGTGCTTTCACCCATAAATGGGGTGTGTAGTAAGATCTAGCGGATAATGAGGTAGCAAATTAGAGCATTTAAAATAGTACCTGGCACATAGTAATTCATAAATGCCAGTGGGCAGCTTTAGTGTATATATCCAGCCCACCAGCCAGCTACCCGTCCTTCATGTGCTCTCTGTCCTTTCTCTTTAGCCAAGGATGTGCAGAATGGTCCTATCCATCTCTCCTCCTTCACTTGACTGACCTGACTCAAGTTGGGCTGATTTGCATCGAGATGCCAGGGATCAGAATTGCTGCTAAAAGAGAGTTGAGTCTATCTTCAAGTGTGAAGAGGGCATGTTTTGTGTTTCCCAGAAACCTGGGAGCTGTCCGCAGGCAGCATCTTCTTTTAATTAGACCTAGTTGCAGAGAAAGAGTATTTTAAAAAAATGAAAATGAAGTGGACATGAAGAGAAAAGCAGAGGTGGAAAAGAAAATCTCAAGAACTACTTAGACCTTGGTTCTAGTTCTATCCTTCGGCCAACTTCACTCTTCCAATTTGATGATTTCCCTTTTTGCCTTTGGGAATGTGAATTAATTTCTATCACTGGCAACCAGAGAGCTAACTAAATCAAGGTGGCATGTGAACTGTATCTTGGAGAATAGCTAGTAATAAGAAGAAGCAGTGAAAGAAAGGGACACTTTAGCAGCGGGATCACTTTGATCAAAGAGACTCATTATATATAATTCACTTCAGTTTGGCTTGAGGACATGGTTCAGAAAGGAAGGTGGTGAGTAAGAAAAAGTTATAAAGGTACTAAGAGTTTAGATCATTAACTGTCTGGAATAATGTGGTTAAGCATTTGATTTGATACGAAAGTATTTTCAGACAGAAATGACATGATTGGATTTGGGTTTCGATGATAATAATAATGCTTAATGCTTCTAGAGCATCTAATATGGGTTATGCATTGTGCTAACCTATTTTATGAGCATTTTCATACTTAATTCTTCAACAACCCCACTATCAGCAAACTCCGGTAGTCATATTTTCTAGATAAAGAAACACAAGGTTGGAGAGTTTATGGGATTTGCTAAAGGTCACAGAGCCAGTATACACTGTGGCTGGACAGAACTCTGATAACTCTAATCTTAAACTCTTAATTTGTATGCTCTATTTTCCATAATCTGCCTCATGGATTTGCAAAACTTGTAACTTCCACAGGGACCAGACATCATAAAATGAGAGAGCCAGATCATGTGTAAAATAACAGAGAATGTGGGAGACTGAAAACCTGTGGCTAACTGTAAGATGTATTCAACTTCTTAGAGTATTCAAATTCTTTTGTTTGTTGTTTTTTTGAAATTTAATCTGTAAGACCATATGTTACCCTTTTACCAATGCTGATTGGATTAGAATAGAAGTTTGGGGGGGTCATAATATCAATTCTATGATGATTACAAGAGGAAAGAGAAAATGAAATGTGAGACTAGGTTGGAAGCAGTGGAAAGTGAGAGGAAAGAATATAATCCAGAGATCCAGGGAGACTCTGGTATCATGTAGGGAGTATGATATGAAAGCCAAGTGTCATATCTACCATTAAAACTTCCACACTGTGTGGCCAGAATGCTGGTAGAAATAGAACACACAGAAGTTTAGAAAGAAGGAACCAGGGTAAATTAGTGGAAATGGTGTTTACAGACATGGGGCTGCTGATATTGGCAGCTATTTTTTGAACACTCAAAAACAGAAGACCAAAATAGCAAAGCATGCCCTTAACCTAGGACTATTTTATTGATTCACAAAAAAGCTATTTGTTTTAGGATAACAACGTTTCTAGGTCAGAAAAGCCTAGTTTGGCGTACCTATCTACCAGGAGTGACTTACATGCCCTGAATGTGGTGACTTGAGAACGTCACTCCCAAACTACCAGAAGGTTCCAACTGGCTCGCATGTCTTTTGACAGAAAAACCCATATGATGTGATAACGTTCCTTGGTTTCTCTTCTCTGGGCAAGTAGAGGTCCCTTTGGTTCTTTTCTTCAGCTGGTCTTTGACTGAGAGAATTGATCCCAAATGTTTAATTCATTATCACCTGCTGGGAACCCAAGAGCATTTCAGAGATGTTTCGTTTTCTTATGCTCTGTCTTGCCCTCCAGCTCCTGCTTCTGGAGGCGATTTTCTCGGGTTTACAGCTATCACTCTTTTGCACATAGGAGTATGGGGTTCACACTCTCTTTTCAGAGAGGCATTGTCAGACATGCTATCCCCACATTAATCACATGTGCTTAATGGGATTTATTGGGATGCAGGATGAGATTCTCCAGTCATAACTATGGACATTGTCTTTCAGCAGACTTTGGTCAAGAGGGACACATGGGTAGAGGAGCCAGGAAGTGTGAGTGAATCCTAGCCCTTCATCTTTAGACATGAGGCCACAGACACAAGACATCACCTCTCTGTCCCCTTAACTGCGAACTGAGGATGAGAATCACACAAGCTTCTAAAGTTGACTGTGAGTGTACAGCTGAGTACCATACATGTAGTGAGTGTCTGGCACAATGCAGTGATTCACCCAGTATCTACAAGGCTTCAAGGCATGCATGTATGTTAATGGGTCAGGAGTACTGTCTATAGAAATGAATTAGATAAAAACCACAATTCCAACATTTATTGTATAGGTGGTTTAAAGAAGTGTCTTAGTTGAGCCTCAGTTTTCTCATCTGTCAAATGGGCACAATAATGTCTACTGCAGATGGTTGGGACAATATTTTAGGATGAGTTGTGTGTGGTGTATACAGTGCATCCAATAATTATTATTGGTTTTTTTAGTGCTGTTGTCATTGTAATTGCCAAAATTACCATTTTACTATGTCAGGTTGCTATGCAGCTTATTAATCTTATGGGTTATAATTATATACACTTAAAGCATCAGAAACCAGTGATTTTATTCAAGTGAGAGCATAATTCTGACGTTAAAATGCCAAGTTGGAACCCTTGTTCCCTACTTCCCAGCTGTGGTTGCCTTCTTCTGGATACAACTTTCTAAGTGACTAACTGCTAGGATAGGATGGGAAGAGAATGAAATGATGGGCAGAAGCAGATAGCCCTGTACCTGGCACACAGTAGGCTCTCTATAAGTGTTAGCTACTGCTAACGGTCTCTTCAGTTTCAGAGCAAAGTATCAGTTACTATTTGAAATTCAAGAAGTTAGAGAGGATGGTGCTGGTGAGTTATGAAGTGTTTAGCTCTAGTTAAATCACACAAACCTTTTGTCATCACGCAAACCTTAGGAGTAAAACCAAAAAGGACACTCAGGTTCCCAGAGCAAATACTCTTTCTCTGATGTCAGAATGCCCTGTGCTTTCAGCGTCTGAGGCTCTCCTCCATGGAAAACGTTATGTCAGTAAAAGTGTGTGGTATTCTTGTGAAGGCAATCCAAAGGGCGGATGCTGCAGGGGAGGAAGATATAAACAGATTCCAGAAAGTTTGGGAAATTAGGTTTGTGGGTGGCAGAGTACTACGAAGTTCTATTTATTTATGTCTGGAATCATAATCACCTTCTTTGGAGAACTGATTTCTGAAAAATTGATCTTTTATACAAAAAAATAAAAGAAAAAGAAGGAACAGATGTGAGAAATAGGTTCTACTTGGATAAGCAAAGAAATACAAAGTAAATCTGAATGAAAAGAACATTAGGCCTGCCACTTTTACCTGGAGAAGCATTGATAGAAAAAATAAATAAATATGAGAACCCAGAATGCAGTGGGCCAGAGAGATTTACCAAAGACAGTGGCTACCTTGATCCACTGACTGGAATCCTATTATTCATGAGGGGTGTCCTGGATATATGCTATGTTACACACCTTGCCTTCAACAAGGCTGTATTAAGTGGAGACCCTACAGAAATGCTATGGGGCTTACCACTCTAACATAGGGCAACATCAAGCAATATAAAACTTTGATTAGACAACTTTTGATTTATTCGTTGTTTTCTGTTCTTAGGAGAGGCTACCCTTCTGGATGTGGTATTTTCCGAAAAGTAGTAGGAGACTTCCACAAAGTAATGACAATAGCAAGATTTGTCTGCATCATCTAGGGACATAATAAACCCTATTGCTAGGTACTATTTAAGAGTTGGTAGCACAAGGGGTGCTGTTGGTTACGCGTCCAACCCATGGTTTCAGCTCAGGTCATGGTCTTAGGGAGGTCTGGGCCCTACATCCGGCTCTGGGCTGACAGTGTGGAGCCTGCTTAGGATTCTTACTCTCTTTCCCCCTCCTCTCTGCCCCTCCCTCGCTTGCTCTCTCTCTCTCTCTCTCTCTCTCTCTTTCTCTCTCTCTCTCAAAATAGATAAGTTAAAACAAAAAAAGAAATGAAAAGAAAAGAAAATAGTAGCACCAATTCCATATCCCGTCCTTAGGACGTCAATGTAACCATTTGAAAAAAAAATTTTTTTAAACAACTCACTTATTTATGAATGAAAGGTTCAGTTTTTTTCAGGATTAACTTTGGGTTTATTTTTTTAATGTTTTATTATTTATTTTTGAGAGAGAAAGAGAGACAGAGCATGAGCAGGGTAGGGGCAGAGAGAGAGGGAGACACAGAATCTGAAACAGGTTCCAGGCTCTGAGCTGTCAGCACAGAGCCCGATGTGAAGCTCGACCTCACAACCCAGGAGATCATAACCTGAGCCGAAGTCAGATGCTTAATTGACTGAGCCACCCAGGTGCCCCTAACTTTGGGTTTAAATCAGACTGAACTAACTTACTGTCATATTTGATGTTTAGCCAGATGTGTCAATAAGCTGAAACATAAGTGTACAGAGTGTACATGATGAGGTGACATTGATCTTACCAAGTAAGCTGGGGGCTCAAAAGTTCTCATATGCACTGAAGCAATATCACAGCACATAGAACACAGAGAATGGCAGCTAACCTCTTGTGCTTTTGCCATGAGGGTTATTTTGAATAACCGGTGCATTTCATCAAGCTGAAGAATACCTTTTACTCACTGGCTTGTCACTTAGAGTCAAACACAAAACTTTTACACTATCCCATAAGGTCCAATATGATCTCCCTGCCACTATTTCTTAATCATCTAATACTGCTCAATGCCATGTTCCCATTCCACCCCACACCCCGGCAGCAACATCTGGGAACATATTAGAGAAATGTGGTTCTCAGGCTCCTCCCAGACCTCATTGATCAGAAATCCTGGGTGCGGGGCTGGCGGGTTGTAGTGTCACAAACCCTCCAGGTGATTCTGATGTATGCTCAAGTCTGAGCGCCTCTGGCCTAATTCATCTGCAATTACCTTGACCCTCATTCCCTCAACTATGGCCATATTAGTTCCTGGCTTACCTTCCAATTGCCTTCCAATCTTCCCTGCCTCAGAACCTTTGCATTTTCCAGCCTCTCTTCCTGGAATGCTCTTTCCTAAAATCTCTACAAGGCCCTCCTGCTCTCCTTCTCTTGGTGAACATGATGTCATCATCTCCTCCAGGGCTTCCCTGACCACCTTACTAAGTACTGCTAATCTTGTCCGCTTCTTGTCCACTCCCCTGGCACTTCTTATACCCCCTTCACATTCATTTTCCCCAGAAGAATGATCATTACCCAGCATACTACAGATTCTACTTCTTAAATTCTTTTTCTTTGTTAGACACCTCTTCTAGAATGCAAGCTTCAAGGGAGCAGGGATTTCGGTTTGCTTTGTTTGCTGTTTTAACACTCAGCATCTAGGACAGTGATTGCTATACAGTAAATGCCTAAGAAATATGTCTTTACTACATGAAGGAACCCTCTCATACTGCAAACTGCAAACATTAGCCATGAGAGACTAAGAGGAAGCATGGAAATCTATGACATTTACTAACAGAGAATGGCCACATCTTTTAATTCTCAAAATGGACACCTGGTTTATAAAATGCTGGGATTCTCTTTTTAGGTTCTGTCTCTCTGATGATCATGAGACTATAACAGATTATATCCATGATTGGTGACAGCCATACTCTATTCTCGGTGCCAGTCAACGCCACCTCATTCAATCCTCACAACCACCACGTGCAGTAGGCTTTATTTTTAATCACCATTGTAAAAGAAAAGGAGAGATACTAGGTATTATTTTTCAGAATGCTGTTGAGGCAGGACTTCAGTTCTGATTATCTAAAACCAGAGACCACAATGATTCCTTCCTTATCATTTTGTATCCCAAATTATATGGGGGTATTTTAGCTATGTAAGGAATCAGGCAAAATTTCAAAACAAAGCTTAGACACATTCATATAATCATATGATCATATAAGCTCAAAATTTCACAAGATTTTAAATCACCCATTTATGTATGAGGGGAGTCTGGCCTTCCTCACTCTACTGAGTTCCCCCAAAACGTATCTCATATTTTTATATCTTTAATAAGCCTTGGCCAGACCCTCTCAGCAACTAATGTGAAATCCCCCAAACCCATGTTATATAGGTCAGGTCTTTGTAAAAGTAAAGAAAAGCTATAGGACCATTCAATCATCTTGCTATTAACAGTTTGGACAGAGATTGGAAAGTGAGCAAATTGGGAGATTTCTAATTCCTGAGTGACTGTAGCCAGTAACTACTCAACAACAACATAGCCATCATCAGGGGGCCTGTTAGAGGAGTCTGCATCTCAAATTACTCCCAGGTTATTTGTAGCTCATTAGCGCTTGAGAAGCATGACACTAACCCATTGGTTCTCAAACTTGGTACACATTGGGATCATCTGGGGAGTTTATAACGCCTGCACCCAATACCCAGAGACTAATCTAACTGATGTGCAACGCACACAGGAATTATCAATTTTTTAATGTTCTCTATGTGATTCCACTGTGCAGCCAAGTCTGAGAACTGCTACTGTCCTCACTGTGGGTGTAGGGTTAAGCAGTAGCACTTGTTATTTTCCTCTAATTCTTAGTCCCTCCACAAATACTTAGTCCCCTGCCCAAGAGATGTATAAGCTTTCTGCAAACTGAATTGTAATAGTGTTATTCTTTTCCGAGGGTCATATAGAGAAATACGATACTGCTAATGTGACACAAATTAACTGGAGCTTTCATCAGTGAGTCATTTATCAGGATTCACAGATGCTTTCAGGCACTGCTGTCTTTGAGGTGTTGACTTTCGGGACAAAGTAAATCATCTCTCACATGCTTCTCCATCTTGATGGTGGGCTTATCTAGTGTTGCTTGGACATGGAAGTTATCTCTTTGATATTTAGTATTCTCTATTGTTCCCTAGCCATATGCTAATATCATTATCTATTTTTGTGTACTTTTAATCTACTAGAATCCTAAAGGGCATGAATTGTGTTATGTATTTCTACAACTTCAGAGCCTAGCATAGCCTCTGCCTAATGTATGTTAAATTTGGCATGCCAACCTTTCTTCAGTTGTAAACCCCCACATTCTTATTTTAGCATCATATTCCACATATTGTGCTCAATTTGAATATACTAGAGAAGAACATAAAAGAATGGAGAGATCACAAAGGTACATTTCATTTAAGGTGTAGTAAGTATATAACTAGTTTCCAAGCACCACACTGGTCACTCTACACAGAATACCAAGTGCCATTTCACTGGCTTACAATCTAGTGGAGAACATGAATAGATACTTTTAAAAATCTGTCATGGAATATACATACTGAAGAAGAACCATTATAAAGGGTCAAATCAAATACTAAGTGAATCTCATGGAAAGGTAGATTAAGGCTAGTGGTAGCTGGCAACACCTTCCACATTTTATTTCTGAAAGATAAGACATAGCCAGCAAATGTATAATTGATTCTGAAAAGTAATGTAATATGCAGTGATAGCATTATAGCATAGCAGTTACCAAACCAGTTTAGTTTTTCTCACCATGTAGGTTTAGGCCCCTATCAGATACCCCAGCTTGGTTTGCCATGAGAATGCATCTTCACATTCTCCAGTTGGAAAAAGTTTTATTTCTTGACGCTCCCTACTCATTGAGACTCATTGAGACCTTGCAGTGGGCATAATGGAAAATGCTTTTCAGCACCAACTCCTCTATTCACTGCTTTGAACACCACAATAAAGAGAAAGGACAAGAATTGAAAGTCTTTCTTTTGCCTCTTAGCTTTTTCTAAGTGCTGAACTGAATGGGTGTCAGCTTTCCGTTGTAGCCCTGGCAGTTCTTACTTTCAAAAGAACAATCAGAAGGAAACCCTTTCAGAAAATTGATCTGCCAAAGTTTGAAATGCTTAAAAATAAACTGTCAGTTCTGTCTGTTTCCCCTTACACAACCTGTCAACTTCACCTCTGGCTTCTTATTTTCCAAACCCTAACAGCCGGGTATTCTCTTTCAAGAGGTTTCTCTGAAGCTCTTTCTTTGTCAGGAGTATTGTAGATCCTGACCAAATATTTTATAAATTGGAGGGAGACCTAAATGGGGATAAAAGTTGACCAATGCTTCCTGCTGCCCTGACACCTCCACCTACAGAGTTCTGAAATTTGGGTTAGGAAAGAGTATTCCTTCTAAATTCAGTATGACAATTTCAATCCCCACTACTTAGAAAAAAATGTATCCAGTGTATGTATATATATGTAGTGTATATATATATATATATATATGTATGTATACATACACATATATATATTTATTTATAAAATGAAGTTCTCTCTCTCTCAATATAGCTAGATAGCTAGATAGCTAAATCTCTCTCTCTCTCAACATGGATAGAGATTAATCTATATCTATATTCATCCAGCAACCTAGATTGGAGCTTCTTTTTGGGTTCCTGGCAGAAATAAATTCATATAATTTCAAATGATTTTGGTTATTGTTGTTCCTGTTGTTGTTTCCCTAGAAGATGTCTTTCCCAAAGAATTTTTCTTCTCTAATAAATCCCGTAGTCTCCTATAAATGAGGGTGTGTGCTCAATTAACTGTGCCAGAGGCCATGTGTCAAATCCACATATCAACAGTAATTATGTCCAAATTAACCTGCCCAGAGGGGCCATGTTGTGACTTTATAACACTGTTCCTAATATTAGTGTCTTCATCAAAGCATCTTTGGGTAACACTTAAAAATCAATATTATTACTGGTTTCAACTAAGAAACACATTTCTGAAGGGGTCTTTTACCTCGCTAGTGGAAATAAGACACATAACAAAATTTTAAAGTGGCAATAATGATTAGTTTTACAGAGTGTCAGTCATTTATAACCTAAGGTTAGCTGGTGGGTTGGTATTTTGTCTGCTTATTTTAAATATGTGGGCTTTTTAATAAAGGGCAGTCAAAGTCATCTTTTCTGTAATTTCAGATGGGACGGATAAGCAAGTCCAGTGCAAGAAATTCAGATCTCATATGTCATCTTTAACTGAGCAATGGTGTTGCCTCTGATCTGGGTGAGAGCTGGCCCTCTTGGTGATAGGCCCAGTGCTCTGTTGGGATAAAAGTCTCACTATCTGCATCCCCAGCACGTTCTTTGTCTTCTTTGGTTAATGCCTCTTTATTTGTCTATATAATTACTCCCTTCACTAAGTTGTATATTTCTTAAATGACAGACCATGACTCACTCAATCATCTCTATATCTGTGATACTGCCTGACCTTGATATTTTGCCTGTGATAGCTGCTTAGTAAATGCCACTTAAATATATAAAAGCCAAGAATGCTATGGATAGGAAAACCAACATTGCAATTTTCTCTGATGTCATTTCCTGTCTTCCATAAACAGAGCTGCTATCAACTTAAATCCTCTACCCAGCTTTTTGGGGTTATTGGTTTTTGACGGTTCTTTTTCTGGCATAACCAGAGAATCACCAGATAACATTGATTCTACTTTTCTTTCTTCATTTGCACATTTCTTCATATGACTGCCATAACACTGAAGTATTAGAGTTAGAAATGTAAAGGGTACAATTTGTTCTTGCATTAAAAATAAAGCATTGTGGTGGGCAAATTATTTACTCCCCTACACAAAGGAAGAGATGTGAGTATTTAAAAGGGGAGATCACTATGATTCTGCTTGTGATTTTTATTGGGTTCTAGAATATGCTAATTGTCTTATTTTATTTTTTTTTCAGTCCATCCAAAATCTGGCCCTGTGGCTTAACGCAGACATTACTTCTTACTATGATTTGTATATTTTTAAATTCATTTAATTATTTTGGGAAGTACGAGCAGGGTAAAGACAGAGAGGGAGAGAGAGAATCCCAAGCAGGCTCTCCACTGTCAGCATAGATGCAGATGCAAGGCTTGATGCCACAAACATTAGATCATGACCTGAGCCCAAAACAAGAGTTTGATTCTTAACTGACTGAGCCACCCAGGTGCCCTTGATTTATATTTTTTATATTGTGAGCGTATCTTATATTGTTTGTTTTTGTTTACAGAGATCCTTTGAAAGCTCAGATTATAGGTTCTCAATTTATTTCCAACAGAGGTCATAATAACTGGGACTACTTTTTATAACAGTTCCTTAGTAGACGAATTTACAAAGAGCAGGCACAACGTTCACAAGAAAATCAGTCTCTCCTCTCTCTCCCTCACTCTCTCCCTCTTGAGTATAGGTTAAGACAGAGAAGCTTCTGACCAGTGATACACTTATTCTCACCCATCCCTTCAAGAGTCTGGATTTATGCAGATATGTCAAGTTCACATTCTAAATCTATGAGCCAAGGCTTAGTCTCCAGCCCTGACACAATTATTCAAAGTCTTTCTCTCTCTTCCACAGAGCAAGACAAGTTGCTGCTCATATTTTATTGTCTCTTTGTTCTTTGCCATTTTGAGATTTTGTTTACATACTCATGAGCTAAGGTATACATTTAAACTGATGATTCTATTTTATACTTTTGTATTATTCATTTTTTTAACTTTTTTAGCATACAGGTTTCCAGGTGGTTGTAAATGGAATATTCCAGTAGCTTCTTAAGGAGTGTGCTGCTTTATTTTTCTTATTACAGGACATCTGGAATACCCTGCTTATCATAATAATCTGAAAATATCATCTTCACCTACTATGTGACCTCTAGTAAAATAAAAACTTCTTGGCCAGGCAGGCAGGACTTTCTACAAATCCTGTCATGTTCTTCCTCAACAATCTTACCTTCTTAGCCCTTTCCACAGAGCTGTCCCTTCCCACTGCTGAGCCACTGTGGATGCTCCTGGGCATGTCTAAAATGATCTATACTGTGATCTTCCTCCATTCAAATCTCACCCTTCTTTCAGGGTGAATTCAAGCCTTACTTTCTTTGAAAAGCTTCCCTGATTGCTCCAAAGCCCCATACTTGTGAACTCATTGTCTACTCTATAAACCACAGACCCTATATGAGGACATGCAACCTCTACTTTGTTTTGAGATGGGTAGGTGACATGAAGAAAGGATATGGACTTGATAAAAAGTGTCCGAAGTGAAACCATAGGGGCACCTAGTGGATCAGTCAGTTAAGCGTCCGGCTTTGGCTCAGGTCATGATCTTGTGGTTCATGGGTTCGAGCCCCGCTTCGGGCTCTGTGCTGACAGCTAGCTCAGGGCCTGGACCTTGCTTCAGATTCCATGTCTCCCTCTCTGTGTGCCTCTCCCCTGTTCACGTTGTCTCTCTCTGTCTCTCAAAAATTAAAAATAAATTAAAAATAAACATAAAAAAGTGAAACCATAATGATAAGCAACAATTGACTTCTGGTCAAGATGTAATGGAGATTTTGAGGGAGTGGTAATGTGGGCAATGTGACAAGACTAAAGATAGTAGCTGTTTCTGACGGTCATCTCATAATCCCTACTCAGAAAGACCAGCCCGTGCTGTTAAAATTCCCAACTTTTGAGAAAGTCCAGGAATCTGCATTTTTAGGTAAAATACAGTGATTTCCCAACTTTATTAGCAAAAAATTGTAAAATTTAAAGTGTTTATCATGATGATTTGACATATGTATACATTGTGAAATGATTTCCTCTATCTAGTTAATTAACATACTTATTACCTCACATATTTATTGTGCATGATATTTTACTCTCTTAGCAAATTTCAGTTATACAATACAGTGTTGTCAGTTATAGCCACTATGCTATACATTAGATCCTCAGAACTTTTTCACCTAATAGTTGCAAGTCTGTACCCTTTTAGCACTCTCTCCCTATTTCCCATACCTCCTAGCCCCTGGCAACTACTCCTCTACTCTCTGTTTCAAAGTCCAGTGATTCTTAATACTACCAATTCATTTAACCACTTACAAGTAAAAATACTATTAGGCCCAACACAGGAAAGGCCAAAGTCACCAGTTTGCAACCTCCGGCTTATCGTGTCTTCTGTTGGATATGGAACTCTTCTCTATGTCTCTGTTTAACCAAACCATATACTTGCCAAAATTATGCACTCCTTGAAGGCCATCATTAGTCTTAAAATTCTTGTGTTTGCCTAGTCACAAAACATAGTCATGCACACAGATCATCAGAAATCATTCACTGAATTGAAATAAATTCTCACTGGTTTCTAATATTCACCACACCCTAATGAAGTGGGTAAACTACAGAGTTTCCTGAAAAGGCAGTTTAATAGCAAAAGACAGTAATGTTGAACCCTTACTTTAAGAAGAAAAATAATGCAGAGTTTTCTAAGGTGGACCATGCTCTTACCAGGTAAGTCAAAGTGATAGCAGCTGTACATGAAAAAGTAGAAGAATAAATTAGGTATTTGAAGTT
Source organism: Suricata suricatta (assembly GCF_006229205.1). Lineage (NCBI taxonomy): Eukaryota > Metazoa > Chordata > Mammalia > Carnivora > Herpestidae > Suricata > Suricata suricatta. The sequence goes on along the minus strand of NC_043710.1, from coordinate 21,347,965 downwards.
TTAAGATGGCACATGGCCATGAGTTTTATGACAAAAGTATGACTCTCTCTGAAGTAATTCAACAGGAGTCTTGTCAGCAGTAATCTTTATAACAACACCCATTTTGTATTAAGACGTGTGAGTGTATTTACCATAAAATGTGTGAAGGTATGTATCTGGAGTCCTTATTTTCATGTCCTGCCTTCGAAAACCATCTACCACCTGACACTCAAAAGGGAGCCTTCCAAGGAAAACTATATTTCCAGCATCTTCACGGAGACAGAGGGAGAGAAAGGGAAAATCTTCCAGGCTACTCCCCTCAGGTGTATGCTCCTTTCTTAAGAAAACTTTGGCATGCCATCTTTCTCGGAATAGGTGGTTTCAAAATGTCTGTGGGTCTATACGAGGCTAAATTAGATGACAAAATATTTACAAATTCTTATACTTATTACTCTTCAGTGTTCTACTAACCAGAGGACACCAACACTTACAAGAAGAAAAAAGAATGGGATTTGAGACTTTTGATAATTGAATAGCCAGTGAGTTTTGTTGTTGTTGGTGGTGGTGGTGGTGGTTTTTGTTTTGTTTTGTTTTATGTTAATATGAATGAGAGGATATACAGGTCATGTGAAGCTGAGATAATTGGAATCAAAGTGTAACTCTTTAGCTTTAAGAAACAGAGTGCCATGACAGTTAAAACTGTGATGATTTTCTAGTCACTCTGGGCTATGCTCCTCTCCCTTGGTGCCCACTTGCTTGAGAATGACTGAGCAAACACAGGTTCTGCACGAATCCTCTGCACATGCTTCACTGATTAAAATGTTCCATAGGTATGCAAAAAAAGCAACACAAGTAAATTCTTATACTGCTGTAGCATCATCAAATAACACCACTAGAGGAGACTCCATCCATTAGTTACTTAGATATGTTTGTTTTCCTGTAGGAATATGAATGAACTAGAATTTTAAGCTATGATCACATGTGCATAAGAGTGTGAGTGTGTGTGTGTGTGTGTGTGAGTGTGAGTGTGTGTGTGTGCATGATATTTAGTCTTCTAATCAATTTAAGGAGATCACTTATTTTTCTTTCTTCATCTTTTCCCTTTCTTTCCATAAAATGTCAGTGAACAGTCAGAATCTAAAAACTCTCAAATATTCATCAATTCACTCTCTGTAATCCCTTCTTTTGGGTGTCTCTTTCCACACCAACACACCTTCCATATGCCTTTTTGGGCCATCCTTTGCACATGCTGTGTTTAATGATATTTCATGTCATTTGCTATGCTTGCAATGCTCTCCCTCTTATTTCTATCTTTTAATTCCTTTCTAGTTCCCATGACCCTGCTCAAATAGCACCACCACCCTGAAACCTGTTATGATTTCCCAAAAGATGAAGGTACTCTCTTTTCTGCTTTTCCAGTTCTCTTTATAGATAAATCTACTATAATAATAATCTTACCAGATCTTAATCATGTATTTGTGTTTCTGCTCCCCCTTCCCCCAGCTGGACCAGTCCCTTAAATGCAGGACATGACAGGGCAAGCACTGGTAACATGCCTGTGAAAACATGGTGGAAATTAATAACTGAATGAGTCAATTAAAATAATAAAGAAAAAGCCAATAGTTCCTCCATTATTTTCTAGCATTTCTTTGTCATCTTATAAAACTTGTGTTTGTGTTATACATGCGCTGAATTTTTTAAAACAAAATCCAAAACATTTTCCATATCCAAAACCTGACAGTGTGGGGGAATAAAAGAAAGTTACTAGCTGTAGGAGAAAATATGGTTTAAGGAAACACAGAGTTTGCCATTCAGGCAAGACATAAATATACGTTAGCCTAGTCTTTCAGGGATTCTAGCAGCAGGTTGACCCCTATTGCTGAGTCAGAATGGTCAGAGATATACGTTAAGTATAAACAAGGATTCACAGGGGTCGTGAATAGTTCGCCTTGTGAGAGGTGCTTTTCTGTAAATGGCAGTTCATAATGTCTGGGGAGAGCCTAGGTCAACATAATGATGCCAGAATATCTCAGGGTTGATGCAGGTGCTTCCTGTCTGAGGCTGTGTGTTTAGAACTTTGGCAGTCATTGAAAAACAGAGTAACTTATCTTTTTACATTCATCTGTACAGGCACATTGGAAAATGGCACAGTACCAACCAAAACCATGATTGTCAACAGGCCTGGAACTTTTCACATTAATAGTTCTCTTGAAATTGCCAACAGGTTAGAGCAGGATGGCCGATGCTTGAGAAAGTAGAATGCATGTATTTTATCTATGAATGTTTATCTTCCTCCCATCTTTCCCTTACCTCCCCTCCCCTCCTCCTTTCTCTTTCTCTCCTTTCTCTTTTTTTCTTTTTTTAAAATTTCTCTCTAATTCACTTATTGTCTAGTTTTCTAGTTAACAGTAATAAATAATATCCCTGTGATATACTCTGTTCTCACAAAAATCATACAGTCATAGTCATAAAGAAAGTTATGGGTGACATGAGGATGGGGGTCATGAGGAGGCAATAAATGATAACAATAAAAATCTTTCTAAATGTCTACCAGATATTATGCTAGTTTCTTTACATTTTTTACCATCTTCTATCTGTATTACAGTGGGAAAGCTACTTAATATCTGGAAGCCACTTTTCTCACTTGTAATAGGGTCAAAATTGGACATATTTCACATGGTTCAATGATACTTAGCAGTTTCTTATACATGGCACATTCTCCACAGTTGTCAATTCTTATTATTATCTCCCATTTTGCAAATAAAAAGGGAGGGAGTCATGAACTGATGTGTTCATGCACCAAACCTATGGAAATCAATAGTTGCAGGGTATATGTGCTAGAATGGAGAAATGAGCCACAGCGATGGTGCTAAAGGAATGACAGAATTATAGCACCGATCCCCCAATGGCAAAATAGAACTAGTACTGCATGCTCTTCAAGTAATATAACTTACCCTTTACACATACATCTAGAGAGAATGTCCTTAGCTCCGTTTTATTTAATTTATTTATTTTAAGTTTATCTATTTTGAGAGAGAGAGAGAGAGAGAGAGAGAGAGAGAGAGAGAGAGAGAGATAGCATGAGTGGCAAAAGGGCAGAGAGAGAGGGAGAGAGAATTTCAAGCAGGCTCTATGCTGCCAGCACAGAACCCAGTGTGGGGCTTGAACCCATGAAGCTGGGAGATCTGAGCGGAAACCAAAAGCCAGACGCTTAACTGACTGAGTCACCTAGGTGCCCCTCATTAGCGCCATTCTGAAGATGGAAAAAACAAGTTAAAGAAGTCTGAGACTTGACCAAAATTACAGTTAGTAAGTGTCTGAGTTGCATTTGTTAGACTTACAAGCCCCAGCTCTTTCTGGCACACCATGCAGCCTGCACCAGAAAATGGCAATAGTTTGAATTCACACCTAGTCTTGGCAGTCCTTGAGTCCGTTACAGAGAGATGGCATTGAAATAATGGATTTTGCACAGACTTCCCTGTAAATTAGCTTCCAGCCTTAATATAGTGCTCCTAAAGTTGATTTTTTTGCTAAATGTTGCTTTATTACAGCAACACTATGTGTGGATTTAGTCCTTTTTGAAATGCCTTTTCCCCAGAGGCATATCAGCCAACAAAAACAGCAGCTATATTCAGCTGAGAGCACCAGATAACTGATTTATTTTGTCACTGGCACCTTTATGAGCTTCATTTGCTAGAGAAGAGCTGAAAAAAAAAGCCTTTCATTTTTTTTTTTCTAAAACCATGGCACTGAAAGGCTAAAGTACCAAAAGTGATCTTGAAGCCAAATTTCGGGTATAGAAACATAATTATTTTAATGAGTCCTATTGCTAAGTGAATCCAGCATGGTGTTCAAGGCTTATAAGCAGTGAAGTAAGAGCGTCTCTAGTTCATCAAGTGAATACACAGGAGCCAAGTAACATCCTGCTGTAATTTCATCACCACTCAATGTCTAGTGCCCTAAATTTTCTTCTTTTACCTTCGTGTTACCTAAATGGGCATTTCTAATATCAAAATTGCATGCTAGCTTGAAAAAAAAAGAATAAAACATATGATGGCCTAAAATCTCTGTTGCTTCTACTTTTCCAACTGAAATCTATACCTGAACAATACAGCCAACTTATGCATGATTAGGATGCAGAGATCTGTGTGGAAATAGGCTGCTTAATGGAATTTTTACAGGTATGTGGGAGCACTCTCTCTTACTCTGAGAGAGAAGATAATGTAGCTCAAAACTTGAGTTCCCAGAGGGCAGGTGCCACCAAACCATCTTCTTTGCATCTCATTCAGCAAACATTTATTGAACATCTTTATGTGTCAAGCGCTGTACTTGTGACTAGAAGACAGGAGAAAATGAAAGTAATGTTCCCCCCAATCTGGCTTTATATCAAGTGGAATGAGTCACATAATAAACAAAGCAAATCACTGAAATAAACAGTATGCCAATGGTAGTAGGTGCTACTGACTACATCCAAGCAGGAAGGAGGGAGAGTGCACATGTGTGCCTGGAATCAAGGGTGTTTTTTTTTAAATGGGGTGGTCAGAGAAGGATCCACTGAGGAGAGGAAAGACCTGGAGGAAATGAGAAAGTAATGTAGCTCTTTGGGGACTGTATGAGTTGAATTACATCCCTTTGAAAATGGTATGTTTGTGTCCTAACATCTCCTTAAGAATTGGATCTTATTTGGAGAAAGCATCTTTACAAGTTACAATGAGGTCTTTACTGTGATCCCTAATCTAGTATGACTGGTGTCCTTATAAAAAGAGAACATTTGGAAACAGCCTCCTGGAGGGAAGGCAACGTGAAGATACACAGGGGGAAGACAATCATCTATAAGCCAAACAGAAATCCCTAGAAACGATTTTTCCCTCCCAGCCAACAGAAGGAGTGGATCCTGCAGACGTGCTGATTTCAGAATTCCAGCCCCAAGACTATTGTTTCATTTAGTTCCTTCGTGAAGCCAGCCGGTTTGTGGTACTGTCTTATGGCATCCATACAAACTACCAAAGGGGCAAGGAGAATGGGAATGGGAAGGCACTGGGAAGGAATATTTCCAGCATGGTCAAGGGAGAGCAAGGGGGCCATGGCTAGCAGAGAGGAGATATTTAGGGGAGCTTAATTTGCTATGGTGCTTCAACGTTAACACAATAGTTTCATGTTTGGTGTTTATTCACATCTTATGCTCTACGTATTCAAGGAGATGAGTGTGTATAGGTTGCAGTTAATGTGTGTGCATCCCTTGACCCCAAAAGAAGCTGAGTCTCAGAAAGTTCAATTTCCTACACAAAGTCACAAAGTTGGCCACTGACAGAGAAATCCCTTAAGCCAACAATATCTGACTGCAAAATGAGTATTCCTTAATGTCATGTAGGTAGAGGAAATATCTATTTCTTTTTAAAAATTTTTTCTTAATGTTTATTTATTTTGAGGAAGAGAGAGACAGAGTGTGAGCAGGGGAGGGGCAGAGAGAGAGACACACACACAGAATCTGAAGACAAGCTCCAGGCTCTGAACTGTCAGCACAGAGACCAATGTGACCCTCAAACTCACAAAGTATGAAATCATGATCTGAGCTGAAGTTGGTAGCTTAACCAATTGACCCACAAAGGTGAACCTCTATTTATTTTTTAAAAATTTGTTTTAATGTTTATTTGTTTTTGAGAGAGACAGACACTAAGCACAAGTGGGGAAGGGGAAGAGAAAGAGGGAGACACAGAGCCCAAAGCAGGCTCCGGACCTTGATCTGTCAGCACAGAGCTCAATGCAGGGCTCAAATGCATGAACCATGAGAGCATGACCTGAGCTGAAGCTGATCACTTAACTGACTGATCCACTCAGGCACCCAGGAAATATTTATTTCTTAAACCATGTTTGTCCTAATCAAAGCAACTCTTTCCTTCTTTCATTATCTCTTATTAGGACATGCTGTTCATGAAACAATCAGGGAGGATGTAGTTTGATTAACACACTATGCGTGAAATAATATTTTGAGACCAACCAGGTTATTCTCACATCAACTGCAATATCATCTTGATTGGATGTGAGGCAACCAAGAATGCAAACAGGATGGATCACCTTTGCTCTTTCCCCTGTGCCATTTACAGGTACAGAGAATAGGTTCTGTAATAAATTGGTTGGCTTATATGTGAAAAGGGACAGCAAAGCCATTTTATCTGGGAGTCTAACCACAAGACCTAAAACAAATGTTTTACACAGAACTTATGGACAGATTGGTACTCAGATATGTGAATAAGAAAAACTAACTTCACATTCTGGAAGCAGTTCCTCAACAATGAATCAACCATGTTTAGAAAATGCATGCCTGTATTCCACGTTCTGGGAGAAATGATAAGCTTGTGAATTTCTCCATATGATAATCACTACTTTGTAACTGGTAGCGTGCCAAACCCTAATGATTTCAGAGATTGCATTCACTTATAAATTAAGAACCAGGGATTAAGTGAATTCAATATCAAGAGAAAATATGTGAAAATATTATATGAGGGAAAAAGCATTTAAATGATGTTAAATTTATTGTATCTAATAATTGTGTGCCATTCATTAGGTAATACATAGATGCTAATGATATTGTAGCTAATTATATCAGGGAACAAAGTGGTGTTATTGTTGAAATGTGTATTGTATGAAAATGTTAATTGACAAAATTAAACAGACATGCTGCCTATTCGACAGTAAGAATGAAATGGCCACATTTTAAACCTAATTATCATCTTCTCCTCCTGTCTTCCCAAGACACCTAGAACTTTAATTGAATAATAATAATGACATGCCTATAAAGCTAATAGGTTACAGATATCAAGAGACCTGATGTGGAAATTATAAAGTGAGAGGTCAACAAGATTATTTGCTCTAACTTAGTTAATATGCATTATTAAATAACATTAATTAGATAATTTAATAATGATACTGAAGCAGACTTTTAATGTTTAGCCCTCATCCCATGGCTGTCTCTCTCCTAAAAGTGGTCCTTTTCTCTCCTTTGATTTGGAGGCTTATCTAAATTTCATCTCAAACATATCCATTCCCGGAACATTTTGTCTCTGCTGCGGATGTAAAGACCAACTCTGATATAACTAAAGGTTATTTACATTTCCCTATTTCGGAGTCAAACTCATAAGGATCTGTCCTAAGAAAAGACAACAAAAAAGTCTATGTATTGCAAACACATCACAACAAATGACTCTTTAATGTCCTGTCAGCCTCCAGACTAATTGACAGTCTTATTTGCATAAGTGGGGACGCAGGAAGTATAGGGAGACAGATGGGTGAATATTAATTGATGTTCATAAACCTGAGCAATGCTGTTTGCATTTGTCAATCCAACTTCTCAAACAACAAGTATTATTTACAGTATTTTACAATCCAGCAGCGACATACAGAGTGCCATTCGGGAGGAGACCCGCTGGCATTGCCCTTGATTTATCCACACAGCATGTACCACTGTGGATTATTCATGCCACACAGCCTGCAGCTGAGGGAAACTAAATTTGGGATGGAAAAGAAGAAAGGCCTAAGAGAGTCCTAACATGCTTCCAGCTGTAACTGAGGTTGGGGAAAATCTGCTTCAATTAATATTTATTTACAAAGAGGCATCACTCCCATGTTGCAGACTGATAGATTCTGCCGAGTACATTTGACTCAGAGAAAGCAAGAAGAAATAAACTTTCATTTCTGTCCTGGCTTTTTGACTGGTCAGTTATCTATTATCATAAGGAGGATTAGAGAAATCTCACTATTGCTCCAACACCAGATTTTCTTCCTTTCTGATCTATTTTAGCCTTTGAAATTCTATATTCCCTTTATAGCCACGTTAAAACACTAAGGTCTGCCTCAGTCAGGCCAGTCTGCTATAACAAAAGTACCATAAACTGAGTGGCTTAAACAGCAGAAATTTCTGTTCTGAAGGCTAAGAAGGCCAAAATCAAAGTACCAGTTGGTTCCCTTCCTGCTGAGGGTCCTCTTCCTAGATGCAGACGGATGTCTTCTTGCTATAAGCTCATGTGGCCGAGAGAGATCATCTTGGCTTCTTATTATAAGGGCACCAATTCCATTTATGAAGGCTCTACCTTCATGACCTAATTATCTCCCAAAGGCCCCACCTCCAATTTCATCACACTGGGGATGAAGACTTCAGTATAAGAATAGGGGGAGGGGAGTACCAATATCCTTCCATAGCAAAGTCCCAATGCAAATGCAAATACATTACTCAGCTCTAGAATTTACACAATAAGATCTATGTTTGAATGACTAAAATAGGAACCCAGGAGTCAAGAGATATACACACAAATACTGCTGTATCATAAACTAAATTCTGAATTTGAGCAAAACATTTTCCCTCCCTTCACTTCATTTGTTCATGTAGAAAATGGGGTCTTTCAGTTCCAAAATTCCATGAGTCTATGCATTATTAAGTTATCTATAATCAGTATGAAAACAAAAAGAGAAACTACATTTAGTGATCATCTGCTGTATACTGGATATTCTATCCAAGGAGTTTTAAATGAATGAATTCATTTAGTTTGTTAGTCCTTGCTTGGGACACTCTTTTCTTATATATCACAAAACTATATATTATTCTGCTTTTCTGCTTTTCCCACATGTCAGTCCTCTCCCCTGTACTCTATATTCTTGATCTACCTCAACCTCATCTATTTTCTCATAAGATGTCTTGCGTTATAAATTACCACTCAATTCATTCATCTATTATTTTTGTTTGCTATCTCTTTCTATTTGCTAGAAAATAAATTCCACAAATGGTAGAACTTGCTTTTCTCTTTTATTGAGGTACAGGTGACATATAACATTATTTTAGTTTCTGATTGTAGAGCACAGAGTGATTCAATATTTATACCTATTGGGAACTGATAGTACTTAGAAGAATATCTCTAAGAAAGGGTTGATGATAGTTAATTTTATATGTCAACCAACTCAACCAGGGCAACTAGATATTTGGTGCAACACTGACCTGGATGTTGTTGCGGGGGTACTTTTTAGATGAAATTAACATTTACATCACTAGACATGGAATAATGTAGGTTATCTTTCATAATGTTAGATGGGTCTCATCAAACAGTTGAAGGCATTAAGGGGGAAAAATACCTTTACTGAAAAAGAAAAAATTCTGTCAGCTTATTCCCCTGATTGAGCTACAAATATCAACTTTACCCTGGGCCTCCAGCCTGCTGGTCTCCCCAGCAGGTAGTGGACTTGTCATCCTCTACAATTACACGAGTCAATTCCTTAATATAAATCTCTCTCAAAAGAATGACAAGTCAGAGACCAAAAGAAAATATTTGCAAAATATATATCTGATAAAGGACAGTTATCTAAAAGACAGAATAACTCTTAACAATAAGAAAACACAATTTAAAAATGAGCCCAAAACCTGAACAGACACGTCACCAAAGAAGATATACAGATGACAAATAAGCATACAAATAAATGCTCTTATATACCCTTTATAAGGCCAAAATTCAGAACACAGACCACGCCAAAAGCTGGCAAGAATGGGGAACAACAAGAATTCTCATTCATTGCTGGTGAGAACACAAAATGACACAACCACTTTGGAAGGCAGATTGCCAATGTCTTCTAAAATTAAATATACTTTTATCACATAATCCAATAATTGGAGTCCTTGTTATTTATCCAAAGGAGTTGAAAACTATGTCCACACAAAACTCGCACATAAATATATATAGCAACTTTATTCATAATGGCCCAAACATGAAAGCAACCAAGATGTTCTTAAGTAGGTAAATGGATAAAATGAGTACAGTAGAATATTATTCAGAGCTAAAAAGGAATAAATGAAACATTACACCATGAAAAGACATGGGGAATACTTAAATGCATGTTACTAAGTGAAAGAAGTTAGCCTGAAAAGGCTACTATAAACAGTATGATTCCAACATTCTAGAAAAGTTAAAACCATAAAGTGAAAACATGAGTGGTTGCCAAGAGTTGGGAAAGGAGGGATGAATAGGTGCACACAGAGGATTTTTAGGGCAATGAAACTACTCTGTACAGTACTATAATGGTAGGTGCATGCCATTATAATTTTGTCCAAACCCAAAAAATGTACAACACCAGGAATGGACCCTAATGTAAACTGTAGGCTCTGGGAGATACTGATGTGTCAACCTAGGTTCATCAATTGCAACAAAAGTGCCACTATAGTGAGTGATGTTGGTAACAGGAGAGGCACTGCCTGTGGGGCTGCAGGGGGCATATGGAAATGCTTTGGTATTTCAAACTCCTCTAAAAACCAAAGCCTTTTAAAAATTCCTCTACAAACAAAGTATTTTAAAAATAATTAATTAATCCTTTCTATACATCCTTTTAGTTCTGTTTCTCTGGAGAATTCTAATAGAGAGCTCAAAATATATTTGTTAAATAAATGAATGTGTCCCTAATCAATCTCTCTGAGGAAGATAAAATTGAAAGAAGTTAAGGGATTTGTGTAAGGACATACAGCCACCCAGTAGAGAGATGGAATTTGAACTCACTTGGTTACCAAGCCTAAGCCCTGGATCTCTCCTAAATATGTGAACTCCAAAGCCCATTGGAAAGAGAGCTTGAGGTAAATATGTCTTGATGGAATCTTGAGCTGTGTAGAGGAGGTGCCAATAAGGAACAACCCTGAGGTGGGGAAACCTTCCAGACTCTTCTCAATCATCAGAGCCTTAAAGACACCAGACATTCAGTAGGCACAAGTGTTTTAGATACTACTGAACATGAGGCCAATTTCATAGATCTCTTCATAGCTGCTCAGGTCAGAAAAAGTAATGATGTCATAAAACATCCACCTTGGCAAGAGATGGCTATTTCCTTATTTTAAACCAATAATGTGAGGTGCCTAGGTGGCTCAGTCGGTTAAGCCTCCAACTTTGGCTCAGGTCATGATCTCACGTTCATGGGTTCGAGCCCCGTGTCAGCCTCTGTGCTGACAGCTCAGAGCCTGGAGCCTGCTTCCAGCTCTGTGTCTCCCTCTCTCTCTGCCCCTCCCTGCTCATGCTCTGAATCTCTCTGTCTCAAAAATAAAACATTAAAAAAAATTTAAATCAATAATGCTAAACAATGTTTTCTACTTACGAAGATGGAACCAAACATTCTGGTTTTAATGTAAAAACAATTGTTTATATAATATGTGTCATTTGTCATTTAAAAAAATATTAATCTATATTATCACACTTTCAGTTAAAGGCCAAATGCCTCATCTATGTCCTGATGTACCCACCAACAGAGCTCCTAAGAGTTAATAATCATTGTAGTCTTGGAAAACAAAAATGGAAATAAAATATATCAGATTCTGACAATAAATCTGTGTTTTAATGCATATGTCTATACATAAAAATGATTAAAATCAGAGGAAGTATATTAATAATTTCTTAGGAGAATGTAATCAAAAGCTTTTGTATTCCAATTCAACTTTATATAATCTCGCATCCAGGAGAACTTTTAATATTGTTCTAGATTCTTGAAATGACATAATTTTTAACTGAAACAAAGATCCTGACAGTAGCTTTTCTTGACCATCACAATCATAGGCACTACCTTGTTTGTAACACTGCTAGGAAGCTTTACTTTCTGTGCTGGCAGAGAGAACACTGTACAAAACCATTAGGAATACATCCAGTGATTTATAAATAACATCTCATATGATGCAGAGGAACTAAATACTTCAAATGTCAAGGAATGAACCATTTCAGGAACCTTTCAATTAACCCTTAAATATTTAGAACTATGATTTTTGATTATATTTCATGTGATTTTACTGTTTGGCACAATAAAATCTTCTCCAACTGGCATATGCAAATTCCATGTTTAAATTTGCTATTCAATGATGAGGAATCATAATTCTCTTATATTTTTGAAAAGTTATAATGTTCAGTGAAATAGGAATCTCCTATCCTATTAAAGAGATACAACTTTACAGGAAATAATTTGACTATATTGAGTGTCAAATACTAAAATGGGTTCATACCTTTTGACTTCATAAATCTAATTCTGGAAGTATATATTTTTTTAATTAAAGATGTGGACAAAATATGTATTATGTCAGCTGGGCCCTCTTTAACCATCTTTTCAGTATGGCTGAAGAAAATCTCTCTTTCAGGTTCCTAAGAGGCAGCCCCCAAAATGTGTTCAGGGGTCTACTCAAATCTGCACTTGAAAGACAATTATTAAATTATCAGGAATTTTATGAACAGGTTGTATAAATAAGACCTTTAATAAAAATGATATTATATAAATGTCAAATTTAATCATTTATATTAAAATACTTAAAACTCATTAATGATGATATTACATTTTACTATTCTCTATGTTTTTCAGGTTCTTCATGCCTGCTATACTTGCAGAGTAGAAATATCTTGGGATGCTCCTGTACCTGTTCAACTCCATGTTCAGTAATATCACATCCATAGCTTGAAATTGGCCACGATAGGAGTATAGGGGTATTTACACTACAGAAAGCAGTAAATGCTACAAACCAGAGACTGATTTCTTGTGATGTGGACTGCCTAAACAAGTACTTCTCAACTGGCTTTGTTTCAATCTTATCACCCCTCCCCCAAGGGGCCCTTTTGGATATTTTTGTCCTAATTGTCCCTCCATGAAATATTTAAACCACAGACATATTTCTGTTTATATACTGTATGTATCTGTATGCTTTATACATGCAAAGAGTAACTTTTTTTTGCCCCTTCCTGAGATTCAGTTTTTCTTCCATGGGGCCATATAACCCCCTTTTACAATCCATGGTCTAAACTTAAAAAGTGATGGAAATATATTCATAATGCAGATTAAATTCAAGTATCTCAAGTCTATACACATTGTATTGTGGGTAGTACAACAAACTGAGAAATAATCTAGTATTTGAACATTATTATGCAATTCAACAAAGAAGTACCTTCAGGGGTGCCTGGGTGACTCAATCGGTTAAGCATCTTGCTCTTGATTCTGGCTCAGGTCATGATCTCGTGATTCTCGGGATCTAGGGCCATGTAGGACTCTGCACTGACAGCATGGAGCCTGCTTGGGATTCTCTCTTGCCTGCTCTCACTCACTCACGCTCTCTCTCTCTCTCTCTCCCCACCTCTCCCCTTCACTCTCAAAATGAATGGATAATAAATGTTAAAAACAAATCTCTTACTTCATTTAAAAACTGGTGGTTTCAATACACCTTTGTTGTTTTACTTTTGTCTTATATGTTAATGTAAATGAAAATATCAATCAATATTCATATTAGAAATGCATCCATGTATCAATTGCAACCACAGCAATCAATTTTACTTCAGTAAAAATTGGCAAAAGCATTCTGTGAGGATCAAATGCCTATATGGAATTTACAATAAAGGGTATTTTTATTTTATCATTATTTGTAAATGGCAAGTTCCCCATCTTTTATATCAGTAAGGATTATTAAAAGTGTATATGTGTATATATATGTATACATTTTTCCCAATAGAGGTAGCTGTTAAACATTAACCAGTACACTACTATTTAGCATATAACCTCTAAATCAAGCTAACATTAATATCTGCACCAAATTTGTGAAACTCCATCCAGACATTTTTAGAAACAAAAGTTCTGAGTAAAGGTTAAGTATAGAAGGGTAATTAAGAGAAATAATTGTTGGGGTGCCTGGGTGGCTCAGTCGGTTAAGCATCCAGCTTCGGCTCAGGTCATGATCTCATGGTTTGTGAGTTCAAGCCCTGCATTGGGCTCTGTGCTGACAGCTAGCTCAGAGCCTGCCGCCTGCCTCAGGTTCTGTGTCTCCCTCTCTCTCTGACCCTCCCCTGCTCATGCTCTGTCTCTCAAAAATAAATTTTAAAAAAACATTTAAAAAGGAGAGATTGTTTAACTTCTATTTTAGTCTTCTACAAATTTTCTAAAAGGAATTTTCTATCCTTCCCCTCCCAATCACACACACACATACACTTTTAGTGTAATATCACACTGGTTGTAAGTTGCATGAATAAAAGCCCCTAGGGGAAAAAGAAGGGCTGATCTAGGGAAAAAGAAAATCAGTGGGGAGGAAAAGGGATAAAGAAGGTCTAGTTAAAATAAGGGAGGGAAGATGAAGTGAAAAGGTAAAGAACAGAAGCTGCCCCAAGGCTGTTTTGTGAGTAGGGATTACATGATCCCAGAGGATCCAGAGAACAGCACACAGTACAATCATCCAAAGAGTTACAATTGCAAATAAAAATGAAACAAACCAGAAAAAAAAAAAACACAGGAGAAGAACATATCCCATGTTTGTCCATCCAGTTTGGGTTAACTATTTACATTCAAATCCCGGAAGGCGGCTGTCTTCTGGGAGGTGACAAACTAATTGCCAGCTTGTTAGTGAGTGAGTGATCCTTAGTTTTGCATTGTTGCTTTACACTCGTTAATCTAATTCTCTCTGAGCAAGATGTATGTTTGGGATAAAACCACTCTCTGAAGTGTTCTGACTGGTACTTTAAGAATCTTTCTCACTAACATTCAGATGTAGATCTTGCTGAGGAAGAATCACAGATTTCCTTACAGACTTTCAAGAAGGATTGGGGCTTTGTCTTCCTTTATTGAAAATTGAAGGAAGAAAGGGATAAATTTTATTGGGTTCAGGCAATTAAGTGTAAATCCTTGGGAAAATAATACACTAATCAGGAATCAAAATTTAAAAATCTATATCTTGAGGTGCATTTATTTAAAATGTTCTCTCTTTTTAACTGCATAAGAACCAAGATGAGGAAAACCCTCACTTTGATCCAATTGGAAAATAAGATTAATAAATGCCTCTTTCTTTCTCTTCAGCCCTCCTCTCACTATTTCCCATCTGTATCCCTGGACTCACCATCTAATTCTAATACTTCTAAAGAAAACAGTAAAGCAGATAATAGTTAAAAGAGGCAAGTTCCAAAACTAGCATATTTTAAACATAGCAAAAAATAATGTTCTTTCACATAAGTAACAGACCATATATTCTAACACATATATTCTATAGGGGTCTCTAATCGAAACATTTAATTTATAGAAAGCAGATGGCTCTAGCTTTCCTCCCAACTTCTGTTTGTTATGATAAATCTGAAGCCAGAGATATTTCCCTTAGCAAGCCTAAAACTTTAGAGATGATACACAGAAAGAGAAAGAGTTAGCAATAGGAATAAATTCTGACACATTATGATTCAGTGTTCTAAAAAAGGCTGGTCTATAGCCTCAGAAAGATTATCAGTTGTTTGACCCAAAGGACATAAATCGCATGTGAAAGTGGGTTTTGTCCATGTGTCAATGGGCTCTACAGTCCAACTGAGCCTCCCGTTTCTCTGTTGCTGCCCATTGTAAGCCACCAGCTCTCTATGTTGCCAGGCTTTGTAGAACTATTCAGCAGTTCTGGTTCTCTTTGGGGCTGTAACATTTTGCTATAAGGAGTTAGCAGTGTGATCATAGCCAAGGACTATTCAAGATAAAATAGTTCACACAGAGATGATATCCACCTCTATTGTTCAAGTTGGTAGTTATTACAATAGTAAAAGATCAAAATTGTCAGGACAATTTCACGGCATGCCTCACTTTCGTGAAACATGATGATCAAAGGAGCTTCAGAGATAGATGAGGATTAGAAGCTCTTTCTTGACACATCATATTAGCTGTACGCATATTTTGAGAACCCACAAGTGCTAATTTCCCTGAGTCTCAGTTTTTCCATCCCTATAATGAAGCAAAATAAAACAAATATCCAATCTAACACCAAAAAATGGACCATGTGCAAATAGAGTGAACTGATATGATTTATGTAATGCCATTAGCACATATTAAGACTGAACTAAAACGGTGAAGATTTTAGTTTCAACTCCACCACACAAATTGTGGATTATTCTTATGTCACTTTTTACATTAGAACCAGTTGCAAAGGTTAAGAGTTACACTGAAGTTCAAGAAAAAGAAGAATAAAACGTGAAAGCAGAGTGAAAGGAACACAGAATTTAGAAACAGACCTGATTATGAACCACGGCTTCAATTATTTGACTGTGAGCAGTCATTTACTGTCTTCCAATTCCTCATGTGCAAACTGCAGGTAGTAGCAAACTTGAAGGTTTATAGTGAGGATTTTTGCATACTGCATATAAAGCATACTAATACAATACCTAGCACACAGGATTATTACAGGGGAAACCAGAGAATGTACATTAGGAATTGGGAAACAAGACAGTTCCTAACAGTAGCAATAATTATACCAACTGACATTATCCTTAGACTTTATCACTTCAAACATGTTCTGTCTCAAGTATTTTCTGAAATACACAAGACAGGCATTATGCCCATTCTCAAGTTGAAGCAAGTAAAGCTGACATTTTTGTAAACTGTGTGTGTGCATGTGTGTGCAGCGCGTGCATGCACACATGCGAACACATACATGTATGTATATGTGTAGAGGAACAATGAAACTCACATTACTGGATAATTATATTTTAATGAAGTGGGAATATCTCCCACAATGACTGATGTGATTAAAGATCAAGAATGCTGAGAAGTGAAAAATGTTCTGCCTCCTATATGCCTTCAATGTTGCTGCTATTTCACTTCCACATATTTATGATCGAGTCACTATTGTTTGATGAGCCATTTTATCCTAAGTGGCATTATTGAAAAGATTAATGAGCCAGGAGACCTGGTAAATTAAGTTAACATTTCTAAACTTAAAACTTATCCAGATTAATAATAATTAAGCCCACAGAATACTCAAGGACAATACCACCAAGATTAATCTTATCTCACTATAAAAATAATTCACTTTGTATACTTGAATTACTCATGAAAAGATCTGTCTTTGAACATCCACTATTGTAACTGTTTAGCATTGCTATCATTTCTCAGAAATAGGTCTTTTTTTTTTTTTTTCCTCAGAGACAGAGAGAGACAGTGTGAGCAAGGGAGGGTCAGAGAGAGAGGGAGATACAGAATCTGAAGCAGGCTCCAGGCTCTGAGCTAGCTGTCAGCACAGAGCCTGAAGCAGGGCTCGAACCTACAAACCATGAGATCATGACCTGAGCCGAAGTCTGATGCTTAACCAGCTGAGCCACCCAGGTGCCCCAGAAATACAAGTTTAAAGATTCAAAGAGAATGGAGTGGAATAAAAAGCATGCAACTTATTAGGAATCAGAAGATGGATGTACTGAATAAATAAAAACTCACATTTGAGACAATAACATTCTCAAAACATTCAAACCTTTAATTTACTGTTTTGAAGACTAGATAATTGGACTGATCCTATGTAGGCTCTGGCCAATCATAGCAGGTTCAAGAGTTTCCAATATGCACAGTAATTCTGAAAAGTATCTTTGCTCTATTTAGACTTTGTTTTATTTTATGGCTATATCAGCACTAACCACATGCTGCCCTTAAAATATCCAAATCAAGAACTTTCAAGGTCTTCTTTCTTCCTCCTAGAAGGAAAATATTTCAAGGTGGGAAAGAATCAGCTCATTAAAGAAAACTTCTGCTATCTCTTTAGGCATCTTCCTCTTTCTCAGTTCTCACTTTAATTAATTCTGTCATCGCTGTACCCCTCCTGCACCCAAATATGTACTGTCTCCCTTTCATGTTCTCATCTTGACCAATGGTGTTTATTAAGGTAGATCTTTGCTTCCTCTTAGTTCAGACAGACTCAAATTTTAAAATGGATTAAGGAAAGGGTAAGAATAAAGAAACACATGAAAATCATGAAAACAATTTGTGCTTATGCCTGGATTACTTACTTTAGAGTTTATGTCTGCCTCAATGGAGGAATTTTCTCTTAGCTTCACGCTTTCTTATACGAAAAGCAAAAAATGAGTC
Source organism: Suricata suricatta (assembly GCF_006229205.1). Lineage (NCBI taxonomy): Eukaryota > Metazoa > Chordata > Mammalia > Carnivora > Herpestidae > Suricata > Suricata suricatta. The sequence goes on along the minus strand of NC_043710.1, from coordinate 21,330,142 downwards.
ATATCCCCATAGCCTATTGAAGAGCTACATTTTGGAAATATTCTGACTAGTTTTATGAATATTCTCATCTATTAGGTGTCTATCACCATTTACGTGTAGAAGATAATCCTATTATCAGAGCTATTCTATACCAAATAATACTATGGAGAAATAGAAAAATAGAACAAATATCAAGTCCTATAACAAGATTTACATACTGTGTTAGATATCGTTACCCTCACACTCCTCATAACCAAGGGAAAAGTCTCAAAATCAATTAAATACTCATTGGTGTCCTAAGAAGCATCAGCCAAGAGTTAATTAGAATGATCCATTCATCTGACTGGCCAGTGACATGTGTGGATTTGTTCCTAATAAAAGCTTAACCTTTTTCCTTATACTTTTCCCATTGCATTTAATGGACAACATCTGGAGTAAAGATGCAGTAAGAAAACTTACTAATAGAAACTTACATTAAGGGTGAAAATAGGAAGAGGGGTTATTTTAAGAAAAGTGAAGGAGCTTTAGAGTCATCAGACCTGTGTTTGAGTTCTAGCTTCACCATCAAGTATGTGATTATATATGATACCATTCATTTTCAAAGTTCAAAGTTTCAAAGACAATGTTCTTATCTGAATCAATGTCTATCAACTGGATGTTGTCTTTCAGAAGTGGTGGAGTAATTATTTTGAAGTGTTAGATGATTTTTATTTACAACTATATATTATTGTATATGCCATTTATTCCTCTGAAGCTCATTAATCTTATCTATGAAGGGAGGGTCATGAAATATACCACTTCAAGTTATTTTAAGGATAACTTGAAAATTGGTACATTATTTCCAGGGAATAAAAGACCCATAAATATCCCTTGTTTTTTTTTTTCTTTCCTCAGTGTAACACATTTCAATGATTTTGTGTCCATTAAAACTGATATCAATTAGACATGGGAAAATCAAGAAAAGAGTCTGTTTTTCTTCTGTATTTCCCAGACAGATTACTTAACACAATGCTAAACACATACCAGATGCATAGAGAGAAAAATCTATGTGTCCAGGGATGGAAGATCTAACTTTGGGTCTAAGTGCTACTATCACTTGCCTGAGTCACCTTTGGTGGATTGATATTTATTGATAAGCTATGTGCACATATGTGGAATGAGGGGGTTGGACTGCATGATCTCAAAGATTTCTTGCACCAATATCCTCAATTTCTCTAGTATCTACTTTCTCACTGATAGATTATTTTCATTCTTTGTTCTGAGAGTTAATGATTTTGCTGCCTTTTTAATACACTGACAGACCCCTAAAAAAGGAGGTTAGATAAACATACTGTTATGTTGATTACAAAAGCATCTAACACAGATGATTTAATAAAATATTGATCAAAACTGAGTATTAGTCATTTGGTGGCCATTAGTTGAGATTTTTTTTCATGTAATCTGTAATGAGGCTGAAATTGACAAATAGTTGCAATCTATTACTCCATAATAGAGTACATGAAGCAATTCTTTATAGGCTTGAGACAGCAGACATATTTACAACAGATCTAGTTATTAGATATCATACTGAAAATACACACTAAACTGAAAGGAATTATTGCACACATAGGCAGTCCGGAGACAGCCCAGAGTTGATTTCTATGTACTCTGCCAGTATTAGAGATATAATGATTTCCAAACAATACCAACTTTCATCTAAAAAGGGAAGAATATGAAACAAACCTTAACAGTTAACTCTCCAAGGAAAGGTATACATGTTCCATCATAATGTCAAAAAACTCTAATCAGTAGGTTTAGTTAATTATCAACTTGAAACAACAAGATTTCCGAAATGGTGAGAAAATAAAATGCAATTTTATATATATTTTTTAGATTTCCGTTTGGTTTCAATTTCTTAGAGAACCCAAACTGACATGCCGCTTGTATGGAAAATGGTCTAAGAAAGCAGGGAGTAGGATGTGGTTTTGAGACTGTTTCAATCCCTACCCTGTGGGCAGGTAGGGCATCATATGGTGTGAAATATGGGGCAAGAGGAGTCTCTGGCCTAAAGTCATAAATCCATTGCCCAAGATGGCACTGGTGATAACCTTGGAAACAGACTGGTAGAGGGAGATGCCCTTGCCAGTGAGATGATTCAGGCACTAGAAAAGTGTGGGAGTAACAATGCCCATAGGGATGGTAGAGGTTGATTATTATTAAATTACACAAGACGCAGAGGGATAATGAGAAACTGAGGTGTTTAAGAAATAGTGAAAGACTAAATGTGAGGGAAAAGGGACTCTTTCCCAGCATATGGTTACACAGAAGCCCTTATTTTGTCCAGGGGGACAACAGAGATAGCTGGTAGCATATATAAGAATTAATAGTTGGAGGCACAGAGCTCCTGAGACAAATAAATGCTCAGACCTCGCAGATCTGTTATGCTAAGGTCCCCATCTTAGCATTTGGGAATCTCTGGATTTGGGAATCTCTGAACTCTGACACATGGAACCCAGACATTCATTAGGAAGCTCTTTAGAAATTTTGTTTTGCAGAGTCCCTTGAACCATCTGAGCTTGAAGATATAGCTTACCCCTCTTAATTAGGACTTCCCCTAATTGCTTCCCATGTGCAGCAAGAGCCCTCTGCCTCCTCAAGGCAATAGATACTGCTTTCCTAAGCTGCTGCTGCTGCTTCATCTCTGACCTGCCAGGTCAATCACCAGGGTTACATTTCAGTATAAATTGGCTGGGTATGTACTGGGCCTGTTAACTAAAAAAAGAGTTTGCACCCCAAAGAAGCGGCAGGAATTAGCTGGTCTATACAAGCAAGAACTGGAGGAGAACACATGTTTAGATTTTATGGGTGATTGATCAAGGGAGACAGAACATATAACTGAATTTGGTGACTTGAGAGTACTTCTAGAGGGCACAGGATTTAATGTCCTGGCAAAGATCCTACATAATGGGCAAATTCGCTGGTATGGTGGTCCTTAGAAGCTTGGAAAAAACAATACCCAGTGCTGAGCAAAATGTTAGTACCTCAACTGCCTCATAAAACAGAAAAAAGAAAAATAAGTGAAGAGGCTGGTGGTGGTGGGCATACTAGAATGCATATGGTTTGTGATCCAGGATGCCCACCAAAGGATTCTTTTCCTCTACAGGAAGGCACAGAGAACACATAATTTTCCCAGGCCATTGTGAATGCTGTTAAGAGGGACACCCAAATCACAACATTCAGTGGTGGGCTGTCTCTGCAGATCAGGGTTCATGGTGGCAGAGGTAGATATAGGACTGCGCTTTTAATTGCAGTGTGAGTGACAGAAGATACACCAACTGCCAAGTATATCCATCTAAATCATATCCCTTTGACTTGGGAAATAACAACTGAATGATTCTGTGGTCCCATTTTTCATCACTCCCAGTGAGATCCTGAGGGTCTTTGAGCTTTTGACTTTCTGTCCTCTCAATTTTAGGCTCTTCTGGCTTAGAAGTTACAGTCCCTAAAGAAGGAATATTCTTTCCATGGGCCAAAGCAAGGTCCCATTAAGCTACCACCAAGGCAATTAAGCTCGTTGTATGGACAAGAAGGCAAGCCGCCATTTTGAGAGGAGTAATTGGCCCTGGTTGGTGAGAGGAATTAGGGTTGCTGTTATCCAATGCAGGCCTGGAGGAATATGTATGGGAACCAAGTCACTCTCTGGTTATTCTTTGCCCAGCTTTAACTATGAATGTACATGCAACAAATAGAGCCTGAGACAAGTATAATTTCTAGGAGCTTAGACCACATAGCGATAAGGATTTAGGTCACACAACCAAATAAGACCTGCTGAGGTGATAGGCGAGGGTGAAGAGGGTTTGAAATGGATGCCAGGGGAGGGAAATAAGTTCAGTTGATGCCCTGAGACTATTGAAATGAACTACGGTTGCAGTGAACTGTGGTTTATTCCACTTTATTTTTTTCCCTCTTTAAAATTGCTTCTCAGGAGGAGAAGGTCATGGCAACCATGGGGTTACTCCTGGGGTGGAGTGGTGGGTCTATGTTACACAAGGGATAGACTATTGCTGCCTTGGGAGTGTGCAACTCATCTCTCTTCATGAAAAAACATCTGTGAGTAATCAGCAATTAGTTGACAGCCTTGAAGGTGACAGTTTCACAGATTTCATGTGAAAGTCATACTCTTCCAAGGCTGCTCTCACTGAGTAACTGAGTTTGAAGAAGCTACTAGAGCAGAGTCATTCCTGCTCAGCATGGTTCTTGTGAATGAGAAGTCCTTCTGGAGCTACTCAATGGCCTGGTTGAAAGGATCTTACAGTTGGGGCTCTTCCTACACAAACTTCCTTCCTCCACTCACTTCTTTCCTAGATGTTAGATCCACTTTGTGATCTGAAGGCTTTCTTTTCTCTCTCCCCATTCTCTTTCAGAGGCGTTTCTCTCTGATAAATTCCTTATAGTCTGATTCTATCTTGATATCCATTTCTTGGATTTCTCAAACAGATATACATACTTAAGGTGCAAAAGATTTCTCAAGACCCATTAAAATCTGGTTTGAATGGGAATCACTTGCTATTTAAACTTATTGACCATAGAGGAAAAAGATAATCTCTATATATTAGGAATCTATGAATTGTCCAGTTCTTCAGGAAACACTTAATATTTTAAATATGCCTAGTGAGGAGCACCTGAGTGGCTCATTCAGTTGAGCATCTGCCTCTTGATTTCAGCTCAGATCATGATTTCAGATTCATGGGACTGAGCCTTGTGTCAGGCTCCTCTCTGAATGTAGAGCCTGCTTAAAATTCTCTCTCCCTCTCTCTCTCTCTCTCTCTCTCTCTCTCTTTCTCTGCCCCTCTCCCATGCTTTCTCTCTCAAAAATTTCATTTTCAATGAAATGAAAAATATTTAAATATGCTCAGTGAGATTTCAAATAGCCTCAAATTCATATCATAGGAAGTTTTATAAAATTCTAAGATGCATTTTTGCATTCAAATTACGTGTTTCTTCTGTGTATACATCTCTTCTTAAGTTAACTGCCTTTTCAACTTTCACTTATGTCACACTTTTTCATCCAAATATTTTTTGACCAGTTCAATGGAAAAACTTAAAAAGTGATATTAAGTAGAACAAAGCCACATTTGAAATTTGTATGCTAGATATTCAAATGGATTTGTTCATTTTTTGAGTAATTCTTCTGCACATTACCCTTACAGATCATATAATTCATATTAACTCTCTAGCAAAATTGCAAAGATATTTAGGATTGCTCCCAAAGCATCAAAACTGTTTAATGTTTATACTTCAACTACCACCTTTCTACTGCATATGTCAAATTAAGACAGAAAGCAAATAAAATCTATAATAATCAGATAGGTGATGTCACATAATCTTTATATTTGGATAATGGCAGAGGGTAATGCAATCTGTAACACATTACAGACTCTTACCAGAAGTTGGATTCATCTAGCACTACAAAATATTCCTTAATTTAACTTTCAAGTTGTATATTCAAATATGTTGGGTAAGAAGGTATTTTCTTTATGCAGTACTGGGATTAGCCAAGGAAAATATGGATACCTCTTGGTATATCTTGTTTTCTCTCTTACATTGCTAATGAGCTCAAGCAGCAATATCATTTTTTCCCGAAGAAAGGTGAAGGTTAAAGCTAGCATTTTTTGCAGAAGGCATTTTTAAATATTAGAATTAGCTTAGCATTAGTTTCTATCATAGTCTCAGATGCATGGAACACCTCATGCAAAGGAACCTAATTTCTTTAAATAAAGAAGAAATCAGAATAGAAGCATAAATTACAATGTGTCAGGCAGTGCTGTATCTATAATTAGCCCAGGTATTAAATGTCTTTCTTAAGATAAAAACACACAGATTTTTAAGTCATTTAAACTAACCATCTGTTTGCTTAGTACTTATTATAGTTCTCTAGATTTTGTACAATTAGTGGTGTTAGTTTTACCTTTCAAAGGATTTACATTACTTTTGACTACAGCCTACAAATAACACAATTAAGAAAGCATCTACTGAGGGTGTATTAGGTGCAATATATTAACTAAGTTTAATAGAATTAAAGTGGGGTTAATTTTGTCCTAATTTTAAAGTCCTTAAACCATTGCTTCCAAGATGGGAAAGATGTCAAAGCTTTAGAATGATGTAAAAATGGCTGACTTTCCTTGCAAGCTTTTTACAAACATGATAATCATTTTTTTAATAACTTAGAAAATTTCTAAATGTGAAAAAAGAGAGGCAAAGAAGTACAGTAGAAAAGCAAGGCAAGACAGGCAAAACTTATTGAATGTCTGTAATATGCCAGGCATTGAACTATGTGTTTTCACAAATGTTATCTCCTTTAATCCTTCCCACAGCAATTTGATATAATTGTAATTGCTCCATTTTATAGCTATGGACACTTGGATTTAATAAGGTTAAGTGACATGGGCAAAGGGCTGATAAGTGTCCCAAATGGGATTCAGGTGTTTCAGATATTGAAGTCTATTCTTTTTCCATAAACCAAGATAAGCTGCATGACTTCTTATAATGCTCTCCAGTCCCAGGATTCTGTAATGAAGTTTGACACACAGTTACTGGTCTAGAAAAATGATGTAGCATCATTTAGCAGCAGTAAGAACACTGGGTTAATGGTCTTTCTGCTGAGAGTCAGATAAGACATATGATTTGTCCTGTACTCTAGCCCAACCAGGCTATTATTACTCTGGCATGTGGTAGTCTCTCTGTAATGTCACTTGAATGAGTAAGTCCCAAAACTTTGATTCCTCTGTGCCTTTATTCAAGCTGGTACCCTTTCTCTTCTGTTTATTTTCTTGTGAAATCCCCCTTCATGTTAAGGTTATAGTCTTCAAAGTCCAGTTCAATTTTTTTTTTTTTTTAATGAAGACATTTGGAAGTCACTATTCAAAAAAATCCATCCTTTGGCTTATTTCTGTGCAAGGCAACCTCTTAGATGGAGTCCAATGACCCCCACTTTTTGGTATTTTTACTTGGTAATCTCCCCTTGAATGTGTGCTCAGCCTAATGACTTGCTTCAAATAAATAGCATATAGCAAGAGTGGTGGGACATCACTTCTGAGATTAGGTTACAAAATACTGTGGCTTTCATCTTCCTAATCAACTCACTCTTTCTGTCAGACTCCTAACTCTGGGGGAAGCAAATTGCTATGTTATGAGTAGTCTTATGGAAAAATAAACATGGGAAGGAACTGAGGTCTTCAGCCATCAGACTGAGAAGACATGAGGCCCTTGTTTAGAGCCAAAAATCACAAGCATACAAGTGAGCTTGGAAGTGGCTTCTCCCCATTTAAGTTTGATACGACTCTAGCCACAAGACCATACCTTAATACCAGACTTGTGAGAGCCCCTGAGCCAGGGGAGCCAGCTAAGCCATGTTTGCATTCCTGCTTCACAGAAACCATGATATAATAAATGTTTCTGATTGTTCGCTACTGTACTTGGAAGTAACTTATTATATAGCAACAAATATCCAATATAATCTCTATTTCAGCACTCACCACCATCTGATTTGCCTATACTACTAGAGTCACACTTAGGACTTGAGAGGAATTGATTAATATGAGCAGAAACTTTCTGGACCACAATGAATACCCAGTATCTAGCACACAGAAAGGAAGTAATACTATCTCCACCCTTGAATCACGGGCTGAGAATGGAGTAAATCTATCAATGTCTGTTGTATAGATATAATAACCCATGGAGTCAGTTAACTATGGGGAGGTGGGATACGAAAAGGGGGATATGGAGTAAGGGGAACTTGGAAGAAAGGAACCAAATGACCCTCCTAGAGAGATGATACATTGAAACAAACTTGTGGCATAAAAGGGCCTACCTTCGTTTCAGAGATAACAAGCTCTTGAAAATTTGGTCTACTCATGTGTCTGGGCCTTTGTTCAGTTCATATGCAAAATCATTGAATGGATGAAGGAAGGAACAAATGATATTATGGAAAAATATAAAAATAGCCTGGATTTAGAGTCAGAGGCTGAAATTGATATAAACTGATATAAACATGATTATCTGAATCCAAGTTACTTATCTGTAAAGCAATAGGACTAAGTCAGAAAAAATTAATATCCTACCTAGATAGTTCTAAGAGTCTATGGTTCCTTCCACAGATTTACAAAACTACAGTTACTATAACAGACTGAAAACGCTTTTCTGTGCAAGTTTACTAACTCAGCAAAATGACGATATTTGGGAGAACTTCTCATACAGTACATGCAAATGGGTGTTTGTGATGTACATGCATGTACTTCTGAGTATGTTCATATTTACAATTTTTTCTCAATTGTAATATATCATACTTCTTGACTGCAAATGTGAGTAACTGCCTGTTCTACATATATTATTGAAGATTAAATGATATATATAAAGTTTCTGGCATGATGTCTGGTACAAAATAATCACCAGGAGTTCAGCAATCCCTCTACTGATGGTTCAATGAAAATGGACTTCTATATTTAGTCTATATTTTAAAAATCAAACATTCAAAATATTTTATGAAGCAATCAAAAGTGGACAAAAATAAATATTTACATAGTGGAATATCAAACAATCATTAAATTTACATTGTTGAATATGTAGAGACATAGGAAATGTTCACTGAGCAAAAATAAATCAGATTAGCTACAACAGAGTTTGTATAATATGATAATATTGTATAAAAATATGTGTATATATATAGAGAGAGATTACATTTATGCTATATACATACATATTAATGTGTGCATATGATAGACCATATTGTATATATAACTGTATATATACATACACACACACACACATATATATATACACACACATGTATAATACATACATATATCACAAATCTATAAATAAAGATTCTCATATATATCCATACATAAGTAATAGTACTAGAAAAGCATGTACAGAATAGTAAAATGTCTGGGTGGTGTCATTATACCTAAGTTATTTTTTTCTATGAACTTTTGTAGTTCTCAAAATTTTGGACTGAATACAGAACACTTTCATATTGAGGGAAAATCAATACTTGGAAACAGAAATTACATGAGACCAGCCTCAGTGTGGCATCAAGGGCTAGCATTCTGTGGACAGAAGACCAAACTGTGCTCAGGTCAAAGTCTATTTGATATATGGATGACTTATATGTGCTGGGTGGCCCATGGACAGACAGGCAGTGATGCTGTTGCCTCTTATGGTACAAGCACACACTAATGATATACTGGTTGTATATTTCCCTTCACTTTGATGGATTTCTCTCTTGTATCTCTAAGTGTAACATTATCACCATTAAGATGTGCCAAGATCTCAGAATGTCCCTAACAAGCATCTCTGTATTTTGAGGAAATGTTATACATTCATTCAGGATACAGAGTTATCTCTAATTCTACCACAGTGGCTCAATATAAGCTATGCATTTATTTTCTTCCCCATCTTATCTCTTGTGTCTGATCCTTTTTCTTTAAACATGTATTTTCACAGCACTGTTCTCCTTTCTTATCTTCTAAGATCCAAAACATTTGAATAAATTCTTTGGGGGTATTGCTGGATATTGTGAATATTGAATATGCCAGAAAATATTTGACTTATTAAATAGAAAAAAGTAGAAAAGAAAGAAAAAAAATTTTTACAAAGACAAGGAAGTTTTTGGATATGCGGACACAATGTTCTATAGAATTTTCTTTTGTTTGGTGCCTTTTTTAGTGATGAAAAACTATATGTCTTAGAACTATTATAAATTCTGATGTCCAGAATGTAAATAGTGTCTCTCATGTTACATTTTTTGTACCTAATCTACTAGGTACATGAATATATAACTAGATTAGAATAAAACTGTGTTAATGGTAATAATATAGGATATTTAATCATGGCTTCTATAAATAACATATGTGTGATCTATTCTGAATTGTTAGGGCTAAATTTCCTTCCATGGACATATCCATTCATTTAATGCATATTCTTCTGGAAACGAGAAACACGTGCCGAGCACTCCTCTAAACCCTGAAGATACCTTAGTGACCAATATAAAGTCCTTGTCAGCATGGCCCTCATATGCTGATGACAGGAGATAAACAATAATCATCCAGCCAAAAATACCAAATGAGCTAGAAATGGGTGTTTTCTAGAAAGAAAATAGGGAATCAAGGTAAAAAGAACACAGCAATGGACAGCCTATCAGCTGGATTGGTTGGAGGAGGTCTCTCTGTAAAGATGTGGAGCCAATACTCAAGTGATGCGGATAAACCAGTGATGCCAAAATCTCAGAGAAGGTGTATCTCATGCAGAAAAATCAGCATGTGCACAATCCTAAACAAGGGATGACTTTGGAGGATTCAAATGGTTTAGAGAATTCTCTTGTAGCTGAACTCAGTGAAGAGGTAACAAGTTGCAAGTATTTTGAAATCAGAGTGGATAGCAGGGCTTGATTCCATAGATGGCTATAGAGGCCACAAGAAGATACTTGGTTGGGTATCATCTTAAAAGCAAGAGTGATTCATGGGGAGGAGTATTAAAAAAAGAGAATATAATGGTCTTAATTCAGACTTTATGAAGACCATCCCAGCTGTTATGCAGATAAAAAAAAAGGAGGATAAGAATGGAAATAAGGCATCCAGTTAGGAAACTGTTATGTTTCAAATTGCAAAATGCCTGTGCTATACTGAATTACATATGTTTCATCTGCAAAAGTAAAAACTAAAATGCATACTGATGTTCATTGCCCACAAATGTCACAGTGGTTTTTTTTTAGGTTTTTTTTTCTGTGTGTGTGTATATATATTATGATTTCACTGTTGATGAAAAGTGTTTAAAGAGAATGTTCAAATACCCTCATAGAATAGAATTCTCAGATGAATAAGATTTTTAAGAAATTAAAGAAACTTAATTCCTACCAATATATAGCTGAACATGCTGAGGACAGAAAACTGACATAGTCAAGGGCACCTTCTGGGATCAGATACAAGGAGAGAGATGACTAGAATTCCTGACTCCCAGCTTAATGATTTCTCTGTGTACTGTCCTGTGTGATCTATAATTAGAAACAGCTCAGAGGCTCTTTCTAAATAAAGCAATATTTGTTCCTAACCTTTCCACTGTATTATGTTTCCATCTGTTATTCCTGACAATTATAGATCTTTACATATTTCCTATGAGTTAGGACATCTTTCTAACGTGAGGGCTTCAGGTTTCTTTGGCAAGTGTTTCTTATGAAGAGTGAGAGATGGACAAATGAAGAAGCCCAATTTTAACAATTAAGTGAGTCTAGAACGTTTTCCAAATCACTTGGCAAACGGAACCTTTCTCTATGGCAGTAGTACATCTGTGCTCTTTGGATAGATGGATTTTTCCTTAATACAGCTGACTACTTCACCAAAAAGTAGAACTCTAACTCCTTCCTGAAGGACTCTCACCACACAGTCTTCTTACTTCTTAGTCCCCACCACTACACATGCTCCTTCTTAGCAAAAGGGTAGCTGCCCAACATGTAAGAAGTATGTTACTTGACTCAGTACAAGGCAGGCACAAGCAGCAGCAGTTAAGTTACTATGTGAAATACAAATAGCTTTTTTTTCAAAGATACAAATCAAAAGTTGCCAGATGTGATCCCTGCCCATCCAAATGAACACTACTGGCTGAAAAGTAACAGCAGATGATAGCCTGGTATGTGAGAGTTTTCTTAGGTCCTAGGAAAGGAAAGGACTCATCCATGAGGGTACGTGTTCAAAAATCCAAGAAGATTACTGGACTAACAATATCTTAAGAAAAGAAGTGGAATTCAATTATACGGAAGAGTAAAAAAAAAAAAATAGAGCTGAATAAATATATAAAGAAGACCAGAAAGGGAAGGACAGATCTACATAATAGTACAAGGGTTCATTTATTAGAATAAAAGACACAGTCCTGATTTGGGGAATGAGACAAAAGCCTGGCTACTTATTTATTTACTCTTTCTCTCTCTCTTCCTTCCTTCCTTCTAAGTAGATTTATTTATTTTTGAGAAAGAGAGAGTGAGCACACACACAAGCAGGAAAGGGGCAGAGAGAGAGAGAAAAAGAGAGAGAGAATCCCAAGCAGACTCTGCACTGTCAGCTTGGAGCTCTAGTCTATGAACAAACCATGAGATCATGACCTGAGCCAAAATCAAGGTTGGATGGCTTAACCAACTGAGCCACCCAGGTGCCCCAAGGGACTGGCTATTTAAATCGGGATGCCAATCTAAAATGTCAACCCTAAATTCCTTCCACATAGAGTTAGGGTTGGTCCTAGAAATAGGACTAGAATGGTTGAGATGGCAGGCTATAGGATGGAGAAATCTGAAGGGCTTGATTTTAAGATAAGTGTTTGATCGCTGTCCATAAAACACACTCTAGGTGCAAATAGTAGTTACCATTTTAATAGTATTTTACGTTAAAAATGAGAAAACCATTGAAAGTGAAATAGTTAAAAATATTTTTGCAAATAGATAAGTGACCTCATTCTAGTCTTATCCACATTCATTTGGTCTTCTATAAAATTATGCTCACTAAAATCCAGTCCACAATTAGACTTGAATTTGTTAGGTTAGTTAAGGTAAAATAAAGTAATAGTCTCAAAAGGGATTATTAAAGTCTTGAGCCTAATTGAGGATTGAGGATTCAGAAGAATATTGCTTTACTAAGTGCTAGTTCTTAGCTAACTATATCCAGGTTTCATTTCTTCATCTTTAAAATATTATAGAAAATGGTAAGATACCAAGATTCCTTTTTGTAGTGGTGTTCTATGTATTATTAACTTACAAAGACAAAATCCACTGATATTTTCTAGATCATAAACATTTTCTTTAGTGTTCTCTGTCTTTTAGTAAATGCTCTGGCTTAGTTTACTCCTCCTTTAGAGCCCCTACTGGCCCTCAGCCATTTTCATTCTGCACATCTTCCAGAAACATTCATGCTTCCATTCCTTTGCATATGCTATTTCCTTCACTGGAAAAATTTGCCCTCATTTCATCAGATAATACCTGTTTCTTCTTTCAGACTCAGCTCCAGCTCTTACTCTGCCTGAAAACAGACATTTGTTCCACCTAGGGTTTAACTCAATGCCTATCTTCTATCTTCCTCCCAAATCCTAAGTCTTCCAGAAGATTGGGAGTTCCATAAATCATTGTTTACATTGCCCATTTATCCAAAACACTGGGAAGACCTAGCACAGTCCACAATGCATGAAAAGTTTGCAATAGACATTCCCTGGATAAAGTGACTAATGGTTTGACAGAGGACAGATGGCTAAACAGAAGTTATGTTACTTGGGCAAGATACACACACTAAAGTCTCAGTTTTCTTTTTGTATAATGGAACCACATAGTCATCTGATTGTTGTAAGAATTAACTGTCACAATGGTTGTAGACTATCTAGCAAAGTTGGTACATTATAAGTGCTCAGTGAAGAATGGCTACTGCTATTTGTCAGATGTATTTTTAAATTTTTTAAAAATGTTTACTTATTTTTGAGAGAGAGAGAGAGAGAGAGGGAGAGGGGGGCAAGCAGATTACAAGTGAGTAAGGGGCAGAGAGAGGGAGACACAGAATCTGAAGCAGGCTCCAGGCTCTGAGCTGTCAGCACAGAGCCTGATGCGGGGCTCAAACTCACGACCGGAGTCAAAGTCACAATCTCACAAATGGAGAGATCACGACCTGAGTCAAAGTCAGATGCTTTCCCGACTGAACCACCAGCTACCCCTAGATATCGTTTAATACTTCTGAATTTATGAGATTTGGCTACTGTGTCAAAGTAGCTCAGTAATTTACTGACACAGCAATGTGTACAGTTGAAAAGTGAGAGTGTGTGTGTGAGAAACTATGTGTGTGACATAAAACATGAAGTATCTTTTTTACACTTGAACTATCCTGAAAAAACATTATTCTTCCCAGAGAATGTAGTTAAACTGATTTTGCAGTATCCATCCCAAGATGATGATTCCTACTATCTTTATCCATCATAGGAAGAGACTTTTGATTTCCTTTCACAATAGAAGATACCAAACAGCAGACCAAATATCCCTCTGACTGCACTTGTTTAGAGCTGCTGGCAACCCAAGGTAATGGAGTCAGGATTGAAAAAAGTACACAATGGACCCTGAAAACTTGACATAAAATGTAGCAAAAATAGGTATTCATGTATCATAAGTTTATTTGATTGATGTTGTTCAGAGAGCCAACATTTCTAAATACCTCTGGAAGTGACGTCTGGAAAAATTCTAACCTGAGGGAAGGCAGCCCAGTCAGGCCCTCAAGAGCTGCAGAGCTTAGGACAATAGGACAAATGCAAATCCAAACACCATATGGATAAATATTTTAAAATTATAAATCAAGCTAACCAAGTATGAAATAAAATATGTGCAAGCCCCCTATCTTGACAAATGCCCCTTCACACTAACCTAGAGGCAAGATTTAAATTCAGAATTCCCAGAAGGCTTGGAAATCAGGGCAGGAACTTGGTCTGAGGGGAGGGTGGAGCTGGCTCCAATTCGTGTCTTTACCTCCCCCATGTTTGCATCAGGCTCCTTCCCACCTAACTCTCACTTATTCAAGGTCTTCCACATCTTCCTTTCCAGGTTCCTGCACACAGCTGCTCTTGGCCGCCTTGACAATGAAGGTGGACATATAGCGAAGGGGCTTGTATGTGCCCCAGAAGGGTTGACATAATCTCCTGGATCCCTGTTGGCTGGAAAGCTGTGTAGAAAAGGGGTATGATCTCTGTGTGGGTACATACTGCTGGCTACAAGACTCCTCACTCCATAGACTGGGGCACAGTTATAGGAGAGTCAGAGCAATTTCCTCTAAAGGATGAGCCAAGGCAGGAGCTTCTCATATGCATCAAGGCATTACAGTCAGCACTTTTCAGCACAGGGTATGTAAAAAAGAAAGCAAAAACAATATAAAATTAAGAAAATGTCAGGCTTCTAGCTCATAAGTGTTATGTGTAAGTGAGATTAAAGAGCGAGAAAGAACATGAAATAAGTATGTGCCATGGGGTGGCCAACTATCCAAATCTTCCTAGAACTGAGGGTTTTCCTGGGAACTGGTGCGTTTGATGCTAAAACTTGTAGAGTCCTAGAAAAACCGCGATCTGCCCATCACTACGCCTTTACAGTTGCAGGCCTCCAAAGTTGGGCACATAAATAAGTTTCAAAATATTTAATTTCTAGGCTGAAGTTTATTACTAATTTGCTGTATGAATTTGAGCCTCTCTATTTGGGTTTCATTTATAAAATAAAGAACTGGGTTTTCTGCAAGATCAAAAGTGGAATATTCCATTAATGTACTGAAGATTTAAAAGACAGGATTTTTCTCATCCATGGAAAACAATAGTAATCACAAGAAGGATATATTTCTAGGAGTACGCAAATATTTGTAAGCTCTGCCACCCTAACAAACAGTAAATGGAAACAAGTTGACACAGCAGAACACTGGATAATATAGATGGACAAACTGCAAAATGTGGCTGCGTTTCCTCCCAATCTAATTTAAAGGATGCATTATTCTGCTTATAAAATTATATCCTGAAAAATCACATGCAAAATAGCTAACACTGAAGACAAATCACAGGTTCCCTGGACACAGCCTCACTTTCTTCTATTTTCTTCCAATTTATCTTTATTTTTCTGCTGCTAAGCAGTAAAGCAAATGACAGCAATATGACCCAGGGAATTGTCCGTTGTTTTAATTTTATAAAGGAAACAAAGTAAGTCAAGCGAAAGGTCTTTAACAGAGGGATGAAGGAGGATAAAACATATGTATGGTTTAGCAAGTTCCCTCCTGGACTGAAGCTTCTTAACCAGAAACGCTTGAGGACAACAGGTATCAACCACCAAAATTTTATTCTTAAATCATGCAACCAAGCTGATGGATGATGGATCTAGTCTGATGTTTGCAATCAGGACCTTCCTTCATTGTCTTATTCTTATGACTGAAAAGTATGGCCCTAGACCAGTTCTTGTTTCTAGTTCTTGGTCTGGACCCTTGCCTCTTATACTGCCCTTTCTTTGATATTAAGTCTATATCTCTTAATGACTAGGAATGTCTTCAGAATTGCTTAGGGGCACTGATTGATCCTTAGAAATGCACATCTTACCCATGTCTTCTCAGGCTCCCAAAGGGAGCTATATTTTTAAGTTTATTTATTTATTTTGAGAGAAATGGTGACAGTGAGAGAAGGGCCAGAGAGAGAGGGAGACAGAGAATCACAAGCAGCCTCTGTGCTGCCAGCATAGAGCCTGATGTGGGGCATGGACACACATTTCTGCGAGATCATGACCTGCGGCAAAACCAAAAAGTGGAGGCTTAACTGAACTACCCATGTGCCCCCTAAAAGGGAGCTTTTATGACAGCTCAACCTTCTAAAGAAAAAAGATGCAAGAAGCTTCATTGTACATCTGTATGTGTATAACAATTCTACCACCACTGCCAAACATTAACCTGACATATTCTTTCTCTTACTTTCATAAAATTCTTGATCCCTTTATGGTCTTATTGCACTTAGCGTGTAACTTTATTAGGTAAATAATCACATTGCGTTATGATTATTTGTTCCTCTGCTCAGCTCCTTTGTTTAAAGTTGGAGGTTGTATCTTTGCAGACTTAGCACTGAGTTCCATGTTTAAAAAATATTTTTAATGTTTTATTTATTTTTGATACAGAGAGACAGAGCAGGAGAGGGGGAGGGGCAGAGAGAGAAGGAGACACAGAATGAAGTAGGCTCCAGGCTCTGAGCTAGCTGTCAGCACAGAGCCTGACGCGGGGCTCGAACCCACGAACGTGAGATCTGACCTGAGCCGAAGTCGGAGGCTTAACCGACTGAGCCACCCAGGTGCCCCTGAGTTCCATGTTTAATACCTAGTAGGCATTCATTAAATGTTCTTGAAATTCATGAATGAATGAATAAATGAATTGCAGCTATCACCATGGTAAACTAGCTCCTTATTTATAGATTAGGAAATTTCACCACTGGAGACCTTCAGTACTAACTGAATGTTGTAATTTAAATAGGAGTGGATTTAGTTGTTGTCCTTTAAAATGGTAAGATATTACAGAACATCAGGGACAGAAGAACACTGAGTTATTTTTTTAGCACAACATGGCCTGATACTAAGAGAGAAGGATACAGTATTTGGATTCTTCAAATGAGAGAAATCCAAAGCTAAAACTCCCAGCCTGAAGCTGATAAAGCCAACTCCTACTTGGCCTAGTGGAAAAGAAAGGCTATGGAATGCTAACCTCTCCAACCAGGGTCCTACAAGAGCCTCTGTTCTGCTCCAGAAAATCACAGTGCAGATTAAGGGAGAGTACTTCATTATTACATTGCTCATGTAGTTTATGCTCTGAAGAGAGGCAATTTTGAAAGAACAGTCATTATTAATAAGTATGCCAGGAGAACAAGATTAAGCCAAGTCTTTTCCCAGCAAACCTGGACACATGCTTGCCCTGGAGCCTGATGGAGCTGTTCATTGTACATCACTAATTTGGTAATGGCGCAGGGTGTGAAGAATGGATAAATAGTGGTAATTTTGTCCCTCAGAAGACATTTGGCTATATTCAGGGACATTGTTTATTGTCATAGCCAGGGGAGGTGCTACTGATATAAAATCATAAAGATTAAAGGCACTGCTAAACCTCCTACAGTCCCTCAGAAGGAAATAAATTATCTGGCCCAAAATGGCAAGAGTGCTGCTTTTGAGAAGCCAATTCTACATCCTCTAAAACCTCCCAAATTTTCTGAAACTGCATCATCTTTTATTTTCTTCTTTCTTAGCTAAGGATTTGACTTTGTGAAAAACTTTTCTCCCAGCCCATCTCTCTTTCCTGTCTGAACGTCCCTCCAAAACATGGGCCCGTAAAACATGGGGGGAAACTTGCATACATGTGGCAAAGTATTTTTTACTGGAAAAACACCTGGGAAGGGGAGCAACCTTCTAAAATTTCAGATATGTTTTAAAATGTAGATCTCCTTAATTTTACTAAATCCAATTGCAGGTTTATTTACCCACCTAGTCAAAGATGATTTATAGATGATAATCTATCTATAATAACTTTTAGTCATCAAATGACATGCTTCTCACTTTTCTACCCAAGCACCAAGCACCACACACACACACACACATACACACACACACACACACACACACACACATACACACACTGAAAGCATGGAAAGTATTGGAAGTAAAATTTCATTAATGGTAGAGAGATACCTCTCAATTCTTGTATTTATAATGGATGTTAAGAGGTGGGAGCAATGTTAATAATACACACGGTAGCCCAGATCCAAACTTCCTACAGATATTTTATAAATGTTACAGACTAATTAATTAATGCTAGAAGGTGGAATTTAAGTTGAAGCAACAATTTCTGTTTTGTTCATTGCTAAATAATCAGAACATAGAAGACAGCCTCACCCACAGTAAGCATGTGATTCTCATGCCCCTGTTAGTAGTTGTGTTCTAATTTACCCTAAACCTATTGTATAAAAAGTCCTTTATCACATATCTCTAAAAAATATGCTAGTTTTAAAGTCACTGACTTGGTAATGCCAAAATAGATAAAGTGATAGAAAATAGAATAAATATTCTAGGTAAGCATTAAAATTAGATTTGTGGAAATATCTAGAACATAAACAGAAACAACCAATTGTGGTCTCTAGATTTCTTTAAAATTTTTTTTTCCTAAGGTATAATTACACATTATAACATTCATCCATCCCAAGTGTAAAAAAAATATGATTTTTAGTGTGTTTCTAGAGTTGTGAAATCATCACCACAATATAGTTTTAGGAACTGTGCATTATTCTTGAACATTCTGCTCACTCCTCTCAGCCATTATAGATGTCTTATATGTTTGAACAAATCAGCTCTCCAAGCCAAAAAAAGGAGATACTCCAAAGGATTGCCCAAAAAGAAAAAGAAAGCAATATATACTACTATTTTCTGTTCCTTCTGCTTTCTGCCCAAGTTCACGTCAATCACAGGAACTCACCTGAGACTGACAGATTGGTTGAGGAGAGGGTGTAGAAATAGTTGAAGCCATGCCTGAGGCTAAGGGAAAGGGGAGTGGGGGAGCTGCTTTGTTCCAGTGTGTGTGTGTTTGTCACAATGGAAGGATGGATATGATAAATAAAAGGTACTGGCTGTTAAGAGAAATGCAATCTTGAAATTGAGAATGTAAACAAGGAAACAATGGTTGAATAATTGATAATAAAGCGTTTTCAAGTTTAATCAAGTTTCAAATCTTTTTATTTTATTTTCTCAATATCATTTTAATCTATTAATTTTCCTCCATGTCACTGCTACCTTCATCCAAGGAACCAGTATCTCTAATCAGGAATATTGTCACAGATTGTTAATTCAATTGCCCAAACTCTAGAATTGCT
Organism: Suricata suricatta; assembly: GCF_006229205.1. NCBI lineage: Eukaryota > Metazoa > Chordata > Mammalia > Carnivora > Herpestidae > Suricata > Suricata suricatta. The sequence goes on along the minus strand of NC_043710.1, from coordinate 21,310,762 downwards.
TCTGGCAATTTACGTAGAGAGTCAGTAGTAATGACTAACGTTTCTTTAACTCATATTGAAACACGGCACTCTTCTTGGGGTGTCTGGGTAGCTCAGTTGGTTAAGCATCCGACTTGGGCTCAGGTCATGATCTCATGGTTTGTGAGTTTGAGCCCCATGTTGGGCTCTGTGCTGACAGCTTGAAGCCTGGAGCCTCCTTCAGATTCTGTCTCCTTCTCTCTCTGCCCTTCCCCCATTCATTCTGTCTGTCTGTCTGTCTGTCTCTCTCATATATAAATAGACTTTTAAAGTTTTTTTTAAATAAAATGCTTGAAGCCAGCCACTATCCTATTATCCCACTGCCTAGGGATGTATATGTATTAATGGGGTCCCAGTTGATGATTATACCTCACCTCTTACCACTTTTCATTCCTATCCAACCTCTCTGTATTGAAGTATTCCACTTTACGATATATAGGTTGCTCTTCACTTCACATTTCATAATTTCTGAAAATCAGAGTATTTTCCAAAGACTATAGTAATACCCTCCCTCCAAAATCTGACCTTGAATGAATGGTGTACTGATAATGTCTTAAAATTAACAAAACATAATACTTTCAAACTTTAAGAATTACCAGGCTTTTTCTTATTTCCATTCTTTTCCAATTGCTTTTCTCCATGCCTGAAATAGTTTCTATGGCCCATTTCCACTTATTTTCACTATAAACTTGTTTTCACTTTATCAGGATTCAATCTAATTGGTAACTCCTTAAAGAGTCCTTCCCTGATGTAATCAAAGGCTGGCTTAAGTAGACTTCCCATATTTTATTCTACTCATTTTTGTATATCCAGTTTCCTTTCCATACTGACCCAGCAACTAACGAAAACGCATAAGTGAGCAAAACAATCCCAGTGCAATTTACTGACTCACAGAATTGTGAGCTAAGTAAGTGCTTATTATTTTAAGTCTGTAGTAGGCTTGAGGCAATTTATTAGGCAGTAGAAGCTAACCAATATAGCTTATAGGTGAGGAGTTCTAGATTATCCGGTGGGATTCCTTATCCTAGGGACTAGATCAGGACCCGCTGCCAATTGAAATTCATAGCTTCTCCTAAATAAAATGGACTACAGCAAGAACTATTAGAACAGAGAATCCTTATCATCATACCAAATAGATACCAAATCTATATCTAAATGCATAGTTTAAGATGCATTTAATAGTTATAAAAAGGAAAAAGTCCATGTTTCTATATACTGATACATACTGCTTTTAGTAGCACAGTGGAACGTGCTTGTAAACCTTATGAGATTATGTTATTATCAAGATCACAGAATGAATAAGCAAAAGCACTAAGACTAAAATCAGACCAAGAACAGTGTTTTTGCACAATACTTTACACTTGCTCATGTGATTGTCTCAATTAATGGTACCATTGGAAACATGGAGCTTTTGCAGAAGCCTCTCAGTTCCAAGCAAAGACGTGCTTGCTTACAACAGGGAAGAGAGAATAAATAGATAAAAATAAAAATGAAAAAAATAAGGTCTGCTCTCAGAGAAAACCAAATACCTCATGTTATCACTTATGGGTAGAATGAAAAACAGCCAAACTCAGAGAAACATAGAGTAGAAAGGTGATTACCAGGTACTGGGAAGTGGGTGAAATGGAGACATGGTGGTCAAAAGGTACAAATTTCTAGTTATCAGATAAGTTCTTGGATGTACAACATTGTGATTATAATTTATGATATTGTATTATAAACTAGAAAGTTGTGAACAGAGGAGATATTATCACAAAGAAGAAATGGTAATTATGTGATCTGATAAAGATATTACCCGACACTATGGTCGTAATAATTTTGCAATATACATGCAATTACATCAATTTACTGGACACCCTAAACTTACACAATGCTAAATATCAATTGTATCTCAATAAACTGGACAAAAAGAAAAATAATCTTCTGCTACAGGCCTGCTCTTCTAAGGAAAAAATTATACTATCTTCTGGCTTTGGAGTTGCCAGCAGATAGGGAAATAGAAACTGCATGTCTGATTTAATATTATGACCCAACGTGATCTTTCTTTTTTTCTAAGGAGAAATAAAATTATAATTGTGTAACTGTTTAGATATAATAATTATGTACATAATAATTATTGGAGTGTTTTTAGGATCATGGCCAAACCTCAGAACATAAGATGACAAACCTTAGGTAGAAATTTGGCAATATTTCGGTGCTTGGAATTATCTTTCCTTTCATCACAAATGATTCCTAAAAGTTTCTGATATTTTTTGTTAAGTAAGAAAACTCAAAATGTTAATACCACCACTTCCACATTACTGCTTTTTCCGTCTCTTTGAAGGATAACAAAGGGATAGAGAATACAGAGAACCGTAGAAAATCTTTGCATTTCACCAGCTGTCTTGTGAGCATGAAATGTACACATTCTTTTCTTGAAGCTATCTGAAATTTCCTACTCCCCAAATAAACCAGCAATAATCTTTATCTTCTCCATTTTTTAAACATCCATAACCAAACTAAATAAATTTGCACCCACCTTCTACATAGAATAACTCAGTGACATTTCATCTTTACAATGAAATGCAGATGTACATCCCCCATTAAAAGGAAAATCTTCAATGTTCAAATCTTGAATAGCTCAGGACTTTAAAAAGAATTGATGAAATTTATGCATTGATAAGAGTCCAACTCAAAAGTCTTAACTTGGAAAAACAGGATTTCATCTGATGAAGAAGTGGATAATGGGCATTCACTTTAAAGCTTTCCCTCTCAATATTCTGTTCTGAAGTAGTTAAACAAGTTTTGATAGCTACCTTGGACTTGGTAATACTGCTTCTTTTTGTTAAATGAGCTATTTCAGATGTATTATTGCCACTTAAATATGACCTTGTACTCCAAGATACTGTTCCAGTGAATAATTGTGTGAGCAAGCAATATTGATATTTTTCTAAACTGTTACCTCCTTCATGCATCAAGCCTGGTCTTTTCGTTTTCATTCCTTTGAATACATTCTGCTTCCTCCTCTCTGAGACCATCATCTTTGAGGCACGGCAATATCCTTTACTAAACCTAAACTGGCTAATTACACTAACTGGAAATGGCCCCCATTAAACGACAATGCGTTCAAGCATAGACGTTCCAATTAAAAAGATAACCTCAATGCAAATTCTATAGTAACTCATTTTCTGTAAAATCAGAGCTTTCTTTTGTAAAACTGACAATTAAAACATCTTTGGGGCATTGGACTATACTATTTTATTAGAAATGTTTCTAACAATATTGGTAATTTTCATTAATACATTTGTCTAAAAAGACTGGCCATCAGTCAGACGGACTCTTTCTGTAATTTAAACCTAGTTACTGCGCTTAGCAGGGTTAGAGCTTTCTCTTGTTTGCTTTGTTCTATTATGTTTTTATTTTGTTAATAGTAATTTATGCTAGTTTGATACTGAAGAATGGTATTTTGCCTTGCCATCTCCCAATAAAATTACCTGAAAAGGAGTGCTTAAATGTATAAAATAAGGATAAAATTATATGTGTGAAAAATTGAAGTTTCCTAAAATTTTATGTATGTACATGCACATGTATAGCCAAGAGGGCCAAGAAAACAAACCCAGTTACCCCAAAGCTGAAAGGCTTAAAAAACTCAGGACCCATGTACTCTATGGGTTACTATAGAGACATAAAACAGGATGTAGATTAAGACTACACATCTAGACAGAAAGTATTTGTAGGTAATGTTAACTTAAAAAAAGAAGTCTGTATATTAGTGTACAGTGTAAAGTTATTACTGTGGATCCTTAGATACTAACAGGGAATATGAAAGATAATAATCATTTTATATAAGGTTTTAAAATTCTGTTTCATCTTCAAACTATTTTTAATGGATTTCACAAGTGCAAAATTACAATGTCAGATATATCATGTTGTATATGTGTTGCAAACAGCAGAGAGTACCAAACTATGACTCTATACTTAAAATTTTTTAATTTTGTAAGAAAAAATACATTGACTATCTACTTCAGTCACTGAGAGATTTAACCCAATTCATCAAATATATTAAAAAATATTGTTTGTAGGGCTGAAATTTCTTTTCCTTGTACTTAATCCTCTCCCTTATTTAGTTTCATAACTTTTCTTCCACTAAATTTTTTCCCATTCCATAAATTCCCATCTCAGGTCATTTTATGGCAGATAGTTTGAAATGCCCATCCTATGACCTCTTTCTGGGGTTTGTACGCATGCAATTCCAGACAGCCTAAACCAAATAAGCCTTCTTACTCACTCTTCAGTTTTACCTGTTCAACTCTATCCTACGCCACAGCTGCAACAATAAACAACAAGAAATCACCATGAAAAGTCATGAGTGAGAATGCAGAAGAAAGAAAAAGGGCTGGGCAGCTGGACAGTTCAGTCAGTTAAGTGTCTGACTTCAGTTCAGGTCATGATCTCATGGTTCATGAGTTAGAGCCCACAACAGACTCTGTTGTCTGTTGGCTTGGAGCCTACTTTGAATCCTCTGCACCACCCTCACTCCCCGCCTGCCCACTCTCTGCCCCACCTTTGCTCATTCTCTCTCTCTCAAAATAAATAAATAAACTTTAAAAACAAAGGAAAAGAGCTTTACATTTTAATACCTTAAATGGTACCCCTTTCCTGCTTTTTGAACAAGAGGTTCTAGATTTCATCTTGCATTGAGCCACACAAATTTTGTAGCCTACTCCTAACCATCTTTATCATCTCTGTCTTGGCTGCACTATATCCTTACTTGACATACCCCACCCTTTATTTTTACTCACAGAAATTCTTATTCACCTGAACTCAGGGTCTTCTCTTCCCGATCCAGTGGCCAATTCCTGCTGTGTCCTTGGCCCTTGCATGTTCACTTGGCATTCATGGTCTTCTATCCTGCTTCCTTAGCATTTTGTACTGAGTTCTTGAGCCAAACCCACCACACTATATCGTTTTAGTGTATTTATTTCTCTCTCATTTAACTGTGAAAACACTGAAGTCAAGGTCAAACTTCAATTCCACTCTTTCTCTAGTACAGAGGTACTGAATGATGCCTAATAAATTAATATGTAATCAGGACAATACAGTGAATGAAATGTAGAACTCTTAAAACCGGAAGAACTTAGACATGTGGCATGGGAACATGCTCATTATCGTGTGGCTGAAGGCTAGGACTGTTTTCCAGGCTAATATTAGAGACAAAACAAAACTTTTAATGTCTCTCTAATTGGTCAAGGTTGCAAAGGTTACAGGGATGGAGAAAACAAAGACTTAAAGTAAAAAATCATTTACCAAACACCTGCTTCACGCCACTTTTCATGGTACTTAGTATACAGGTTCATGTGGAATAGGGTGCCTCAACCTTGGCATGGTACTACTGAAAGTTTGGACTTGTTAATTCTTTGTGGTGGTGGCAGGCCTATCCACTGTAGGATGTTTGGCATATCACTGACCTCTACTCTCTAGAAGCCATTAAAACATCATCCTACTTGAAGGCAATCAAAATAGTGCCCAGATATTACTAAATATCTTCTGGAGGGCAAAATTGTCCCCATTTGGGAATCACTGGTGTGGAGGACTATAAAACCACACCTCAGAAATCTGTGACCCTACTGTCTCAGGCAGAGAATGAAAGCAGGGGGCAGGGGGGACAGAATTAGAAGCATTTTCTAGTTTTCCTGGTTTTTTAAGTCTCAAAATGGACAAAGAATTTATTGTTTGAGAGGAAACTCACTAGCCAGAAGCAAAGAGCATGGTTATCTGGTATTTGGCAAAAACATGAAAGGGAGATTAGCCTGCAGTGAAAAAGAGTTTCCTAGGGCAGAAGGGATGAGAGAAGGGTGGTGGGAAGAGAGGTTTCTGGATTGTACAGCAGGGGGATCCTATGTCATGGCAGTGCTTGGAAGTGTAGGCAAGACCACAGGACAACATGGGTAGAGTTGGATCTAGGCAGATAGGATTATTATGACGCTTGCAAATAGATTTCTAACAAACAATTCAAAAAAACAGAAGAAAGAGATGGACTTTGAAGGGGTAATAGTGCAGATTAAAAATTGAAGCATCTTAGCAGGTCACTTTATACCCTAAAATCAGAGGATTGGATATCTCCCTACATTCATCCTATACCATGATACTTTATAAAATACAGAAGTTGTAGCTCACCCTAGTGCTGGGAAGGAAACACAAAGAAAACTAAGATTAAATTAGACATTCAGCAGCAAAATAATTTCCAGTGAGAAACTAAGTAACATTTTATTTTTTAAGTTTATTTATTTATTTGGAGGGAGGGAGAGGGAGAGGCAGAGAGAGAGAGAGAGAGAGAGAGAGAGGGAGGGAGGGAGAGAGAGAGAGAGGTGAGAGCGTGTACATGGAGGGGGCAAAGAGAGAGAGGGAGAGAGAGAGAGAATCCCAAGCAGGCTCCTCACTGTCAGCTCAGAGCTAGATGTCAGGATTCAACTCACAGAGCATGAGATGATGACCTGAACTGAAATCAAGAGACACTTGCTTAACCACCTGGGCCACCCAGGTGCCCCTAAGTAAAATTTTAAATATATATATTAAATATATACATATATAAATGTATTTTTATATATACACACAAAATATATTAAATATATATATATATATTTTTTTTTTTTTTTACATACCCACACACACACACACACAAAGACATTGGGTTTGTTGACTAAGATTTGAGTTTATAATGTCTTAGCTTACTCATCCTCCATCTTCCAAGCTATGTTTTATTGTGCCCATTTTATAGAGAAATAAATTGCATCTTGGCAAGTTTAAGCAGTTTGTTCAAGGTCATTAGCTTTCATCATAATGACAAATGGTTATTATGTGCCTATGATGTGGCAGGTTTTGCTGGACGGGTGTACAATGAGAAGACAACAAAGACACAGACTGGCTTTAAATATTCCCACTATTAACTGTAAATGGCAACTGACAATATACTGGTCCATGATGGGGGAATCTGATCTAGTGGGAGAGGGGAGAGAAGGTTTTCCGTAGGAAGGGATAAATTGGAGCTCCCCAGGGCAGTGAATCTCTAAGGTCTCAGAATCAGCTGGAAGGATGGTGAAAACAGTCTGCCGAGCCCCTTTTCTGGAGTTTCTAATGGATAGATCTTGGTGGAATTGAGAATCTGCATAATGAACACATTCCCATATGATCAGGTACTGCTGATGCTGCTGGTCTGGGAACCACAGAACATTCCAAGCAAAGTGAATCATGTGGGCAAAGCCTGTGGGAAGAAGAATCTAGACCATTCTATCTCCCTCCGCACCACACAAGAAGCCTCTGCCTTTTTACACATGAAAAACCTACAGATGAAGTTTCAGTGACTTGCCTTAATCACTCCTAGTAAATGGCACCTGGGGCACCGACACCCAGGTTTTGTAACTTCCAATCTGGCAGTCTCTTTCTTTCCGTGAGTGGGTCAAGCCATTCTGCCATCTCCCACTCTGAGACTTGTGGATTGCTTCCAAGGTGACGACCCAGAGAAAGGGGAATTGCAGCCCTGGTACCTAAAAAAAGTGAGCCAGCTCCACCTAGCATAGCTTGTCTTTGGTTGAGAGAATGCTGACTATTTTAAGCAATGCTTCAGGATATTCTTCCTCTTCTTTGAGATGGAGAACCTAATCTTACTGAAAACACATTCTTTCTCTCAAGAGTGCCCTTGGACTAATACAGCAGAAACTCTGACTCCAGTGGGGCTTTCTGATATGCCTTTGAAGAGGGTAAATTTACTAATCAATACAAATTACAATTTCTCAAACTGGCAACAGCTGCAAGCCAGGCACAGCCTCTGCTTCTTTGTTATTCACAACCTGGGTTTTCAGGACCACAGCAGCGAGGAATCACAGGGACCCTACGCAAGTACCTCAAACAAAGGAAGGGATTGTTTTGGAGGGGCTTGATGTGGGAATAATCATAAGACTGGGCATAAAATGTGCATTCTTAAAAGTTACATTGGCTTAAACAGTTTTAGAGAGGGTTATCAAACATTATACTCATTTAGGGTATGGACTAATCTACCATAGATAGGAAAGGTTTTTTTTACTTTCTTTTTCTCTGTTCCTTACACATTCTCTAAAAATGCATGCATACATATCCAAAATTTGTATGTATATTCTCTCTTATTATAGATATATATTATAGATATATATCTTAATAGACATTATATTTTATATCTACAATATAGATCTATAATATATATCTATAATAAGAGAAATAGAAAAGCACAGAAATAGAGATGTGCAATGATGTCATGAATATTGTTGTCAGTCTAATTTCCAGTTCTTGCATTCAGTTCCTATGTGACTCTGAAAGCAACATTAACTGTTCTACATCTCAATTTCCACATCTGCAAAATGAGAGACCTGGTTAAGATAAAGACTTTTCTGGACAAATGCTCTCTGGATATAGGGGACTGAAAATTTACTTAGGGATGTATTTCATCTTCTAGAATTTCTTCCCCCTGCATATGCATTTTGAAAACTCTTCCTTTTTTATATTTTTAAAACACCCATGCCTCCTTTTAATTTAAATGAAAATCTTATAATATCCTTTAGAGTTATTTAAACCTTAAGAATAATTTAAATGTGACTGAAATAAACCAAAGAATAGATAATTATAGAAGAAAAATCTATTTTGAAGTATGCAGATCATATTCTTTGCAAGTACATGGAATCAGTAATTTTGTGGAGCATGCTTACTCGCGGAAGCTTTAGAAGCTCAAACACTATCTAGGTCACTTTCAACAGCACAACTCTGGGGCCCCTGTGTTTTCCAACAGAGTCTGTCCAACTCTCCTGGACCCTCCCTCACCCATGAGCCCCTTTCTCCTTGCAGTCACTGTAGTAAACTCTATTACTTGTTTTTTGTTTTTTGTTTTTTAATGTTAGCTCTTTAATGGCTGGGATAGATAGGAACTCCTATTTACTGGCCTTCTGCTACATGTTCAATCTTGTATTATGCTGGGTTCTTTATATACATCTTATATAATCCTCAGATCTTCCCTCTAAGGGAAGCAGAACAATTATCCTTATTTTAAAGATGAGGAATAAAGAGTTCAGAGATACTGGAGACTTTTCTCTAAGGGGTATCACACATTGGCAAGGATTTGATTCCAGGTTTGTCTGATTGGGGATCCTGTGCTATTTCTATTGCTCTGCACAGTGTCCCTAATTAACAGCCAGGAAGAGCAGAAAACAAGTGTTAATTGCTGACCTACTAGGTGGTTAATTATATACAAAAATGTTATATAGCATCTTATTTAATTCTCCAAATGCAAAGGAGAAAGTAATGTCCCCAGTTTTTAAGATACAAGGAAGTCAAGTACTTTAGCTGAGATCACACACTCACTATTTAACACAACTGGAATGGGAACACAGCTTGTCCAACATGGGATAACATCTCTGAGCTGGGACAGCTCAAAGTGTCTCCATACATCTAAATATGTGCAGGGCAATTTCCACAGTAGCATGGAATATTTTTTTCATTTTGTAACATTAGTTTCTACTTTATAGGCATGCTAAGAAATAAAAAATAAGCAAAAATAAAGAACATCCGTTATAACGAAGCAGTCCAGAAAATAGTTAATTTGAATACACACATATATAAAATATACATAAATATAATGAAAAAGGTTTATAATAGATTTAACTATATTTTAGCTATTCCTTTACATGGTGAATTTTAATGGCTGCTTAGCTTTTTATCATATGGGTTTAACATAATTTATTCACTCCTCTTAATTAGCCATGCATAATTTATTTTCAATTTTCCCCTATGAGAATGGTGATGAATTAAACTCTAGGCTACATAGAACTTTGTTTACAGTATATGGGAAGGAGAGGGGCATGTGTTTATTAAGCAAAACCAATAAGAAAATGTTTCAAATTCAAAAACATTAGGTATTTTAAAAATCCATCACTAAATGGTGGTATCTAAGTATTTGAGTAATAGGGATGTACCCATACACGTGATGTAATATGATAATATTAGAGAATTGTTGACTAGTTCAACAGAGATTTTCTAACACTAGAGAGTCTGCCAGAAGAATTATACTATAGCAGGGAACTGAAAGTCCATCAGCTATTCTAATATTCTGAATGATGTCAGTCTTTCTCATTTGACACAACATCCTTAGACCCCAGTGTGTCTATATATTCTATTTCTATATATTCTCTCCTCTTCCACTTCCTCTTCCACGTGTCCCCCTTTCCTCCTCTTTCTTTTCTTTATCTTCTTCCTCCAACTCCTTCTCCCACTTTATGATAGAAACATTCATTGGTACATGAAGTATGTGATCTTTAATAATAGGGGTGGCCAAGTTGTTTTATTTTTTCCCTTTTTTTCTGCTTATTTATTTATTTTTTAACATGTGAAATTATTTTCCATCATTTACACTACAGTAGTTACAATTACACTCCAAACAGAAAAGCAAAGTAAAAAATCAAAACCCCAACTTCTAGTTCATGTAATTAGACTTATACAGAAATTAGAAGGTTATGTAACAACTAGTTAATCACCT
>NC_043710.1:21247346-21300110 GCF_006229205.1 Suricata suricatta | reverse complement strand
TATCAAATACCTAGGAGTAAACCTAACCAAGGATGTAAAAGACCTATATGATGAAAACTATAGAAAACTTATGAAAGAGATTGAAGAAGACACCAAGAAATGGAAAAATATTCCCTGTTCATGGATCGGAAGAATAAACATTGTGAAAATGTCATTACTACCCAAAGCAATCTACACATTCAATGCAATCCCCATCAAAGTTGCACCAACATTCTTCTCAAAGCTAGAACAAACTATCTTCAAATTCGTGTGGAACCACAAAAGACGCCGAATAGCCAAAGTTATATTGAAGAAGAAAACCAAAACAGGAGGTATCACAATCCCAGACTTTCACCTCTACTACAAAGCTGTCATCATCCAGACAGTATGGTATTGGCACAAAAACAGACATGTAGACCAATGGAATAGAATAGAGAACCCAGAACTGGGCCCACAAATATATGGCCAATTAATTTTTGACAAAGGAGGAAAGAGTATCCCATGGAAAAAAGACTGCCTCTTTAGCACGTGGTGCTGGGAGAACTGGACAGCAACATGCAGAAGAATGAAGCTAGACCACTCTCTTACACCATACACAAAAATTAACTCAAAATGGCTGAAGGACCTGAATGTGAGACAGGAAACCATCAAAACCCTCAAGCAGAAAGTAGGAAAAAACCTCCTAGACCTTCACTGCAGCAATCTCCTACTCGACACATCCCCAAAGGCAAGGGAAATGAAAGAAAAACTGAACTCTTGGGACTTCATCAAGATAAAAAGCTTCTGCACTCCAAGTTGTTTTTAAATATTAAGATATCAGGGAGGTTCCTCTCTCTGATTTTCCTCTCCTATCCTATTTCCCTGCTTCTCGGGAGGTTTATAGAAAAAGAAAACAGAAATATATGTGTTTCTGCCTCTCCTCTCGTCCTCCCAAAATTCCAAGATTATAAAAGGATACTGAGAGCTTTGAGAGGAGGTAGAAGGGGAGGGAAGAGTGTTTCTTGGTAGAAACAGAGTGGCCGGAAGAAGTTGAAGGAAGGAGACTGTAGCTATATGGCAGGGCCTGAACATCTCATATCCTTTACAGCAATACTGAGAGCTGGCAGAACGATTGCAGGTCACATAGGTTCCCAAACAGGAGATGTTCATCCTCACCAATGTGTCCTGTGCTTCCAGTGGAACTCAGAAAATGCACAGAGCCACCAAACCTGAAAGGGTCATGAATATAGGAAAAAGGCAAGACTGGATAAATGGTGACAGCTAAGGCGAGGAGGATAATATTCTGGCGTGATATAAAGCCCCAGAACACATAACAAAAATCTAGGGAGTGTCTCCTAAGAATGTGCAAATCCAACCTAATCTACCGTTCTTATAAGACAGATTCAAATTAGGGTTATTGGCTTAAAAGTATAGAAATCTGATATTCTCACTTAACAAGTAGACATGTAATCATCCCAAAGGAAAAAAAAAAACTAATGTGGTATTTCCAAAAAGACCAGAAATGTGATATTGCTTTACTGGATTTGTGGACTAATATTCATACTGCTATATAAATTTACAGGAAAGACATTAGCTCAGAAAATCATGTTTATATCTATTCTAAGTACATATTGACCAGCTCTATGATTGGACTCAGGATATTATCGGGGTGATGAGTACTTGTTCAGTTATCTGCACTGTCAGTCAATAAACTAAACTTCAGACAGGTGAATTGACTTTTCCAAGATCACACAATTCAATAATCCTATTCCCACCCAGATCTTACTGGACTCTAAATCCCTGGGCATCTGGGTGGCTCAGTCAGTTAAGTGTCTGATTCTCCATCTCAGGTCAGGCCATGATCTCACATTTCAAGAGTTCAAGCCTGTGATAGAGCTTGGCACTGACAACATGAAATCTGCTTGAAATTCTCTTTCTCCTTCTCTCTGTCTGCCCCTTCTCTGCTCTCTCCCTCACTCTCTCTCATACACACATCCCCTTTCTCATAATAAATAAATAAACATTAAAAAAGCAAACAAAATTAATACCTTGATTGATCTTTCCACTCCCACTCCAAAGTACTTACGGCCCTTTTCCTGAGAGTTGTATCACACTGGTACATAATCTCCATCGCCTTGCCATCAAGCCACCCTATTTTACCTCAGGATTTTTTAAGCCATAGATTAATCTACATAAAATATAGTCATGTATGTAGCAGAAGTGTTTTGAGAAACATCCAACAGGAAGGAAGAAATCTACTGCCACAGTTTCAAGGATTCAAGTCCTATTTGCTAAAGGACCATGGCAGAGCAAGGCTTGCTCCTGGAGGAAGGAAGGCAAATTAGTAAACAGGTCTTCAGGAAAGTTGGGTCAGGCAAATTCAATCACTTTGCCTCTTCCCCTGGCTGACTGCACTTGTGCATGTGGACTTAGCCATTGGTCCCATAACAATACAGTAATGAAAAGGGATTGCAGTCAATGAGGGCCCAATACCGGGAACAAAATTGGCCCACAGTTTGCATAATATTTTTGTCCCTGAAAGGGCTTTATTACCATCAAGCCTATAAGCAAGCATGGAGACCGGATGAGTGCAGTGAGGTTTGATCAATTAAAGTTTGAAAGCCTTTTTTATTTGCTTGGATGCATGGTTCAGAGTGCAATCCATTATCATTTGTCACTCATAGGTGCTTTTTCAAAATATTCTTCTGAAGTAGCAGAGGAACTATTCCTTAGAGAAAACAGGCCACACAAGATATTTGAAAGTCTAGTTATTTTTAGTGATGTTGAGTGGCTATCTCTCACTAAAACTAAGAAAAGCTTACTTTTACTCTCTTTGCATGATCTGGGAAAGACATAAAAAGATTTCTGAGGCATCTCTGCTTATCCAGCTTCCTTCTAATGAATCACATTAGGGTTTAAACCAAATAAGACAAAACTTAAAGATGATTTTGGTTCTTGAAAAAAAGTGGAGGACACTATATTTTTCAGAAAAGTATTTTTTTTTATTTTATCAACCACCACTTGGGGAAAAAATCATCACACTTTGGGTAGACATGTCACAAATCAGTTACCCAGACACTAGCAGAGCACTTAGCATACTGCCTAGTAAGCACTCCAAACATGTTGGCTGTTAAATACCAGATGAGAAAGCAAAGGTCAAAACAAGCTGAGTTATTACTAGAAAGGCTAATCTGGAATGTTCTGTGCTGTCTTCATAGTGAATCCAAATGCACCAGGCCTTTCAACCTGTATCTTATGATGCTCACCCTGCTCAATCTCAAACTTTAAGATCCGTGTTTTCTTTTAGAGGCTTTTTATATACCAACACAACTTTTTCTTGTTGCTAATATGTACTTGATTGTTTATTCCTTTTAATTTTGTGTAGGCTTTATCTCTATTAGATGCACACCTTCTCCTGCACCTCTATTTTGACTTCAGGGGTAATTACTAAATTGCTTGTTGGTTCTGGCATCAAGCAAACAATGAAATGGCCTCAAAAACATTCCTCTAAATCCACTTCTCTCCAGACTTGTGAGGAGACTTGTGGGGTTGGGACACTGGGGAAGGAATGAGTTTCAAATAAAAACATGGGAGGTGTGCTCACCCTCAGAAAGCTAAGCAGGAACATGCTGGAGAGAGAGCACAAGGAAGATGGTGCAGTTTGCTTAGCATTTCATCTACTTCATGTTTTAGAATAAAGTTTAAACCCCACACAGTACATAAATGGGCAGTTGCCCACATTATTACCCTATTAATTGACTTTTCTCCATTACTGTTGTTTCACGGCAGTACTTTTAAGTTTCTTGAAACTTTAGTGCTTAGGATTTTGCCTGGAACACTTTCCCTTCTCCACTTAGATGACTCTTCAACATTTAGCTCAAATGTCCCCTCATAGAAGTCTTCCTGAGTACCTAATTTCATTACTTCTATCCTGTTACTCTTCAGCAAAGTACTGTTGAAATTTTTTGACCATGCTTTGCCTCTCTGAAACTACTCTATATTATGTATTTACTTGGCATGTGTTCATTGTCTTCTTCCTCTACTAAAACAAATGTTGGATAAGGACAGGCACCATGTCTGTCTTTTACAAAGCTTTATCTTCAGTGCCTAGACTGATACCTGGCCCATAGTTGGCATCCATTAAGTAGTTGTTGGAAGAATGAATAGACAAAAGGAGTCCTATGGATATAAAAGGTACTTGCGATGTTGACAGGAATAAGCTGAATTTATCAGGATAGAGAAGCAGATGGGGATTTAGGGCAGAAATACAAATAAGAGAAGAACTGTTGCTTAGTATAGCCTATGACAAACACTGTGCACAAAAGCAACAATGTTAGGTCATTAGATAGAATACATGCCCAACAGAGAAGAGGCCAGGGGATTTGAACTCCTAGGATTTCCTAGCGGGATTATCTGGGTGACAAGTAAAAAATGTGTTCAGTGTGTTTCCCTGTAGTATAGCAATGAACGTTGATACTAAAAAATTGATCTTATAAGCCCTGTACCTGTATCTAGTTTGCTAGAAGAAATCTGAATGTTCAGGATTACTGGAGGATTTGAGCTCCATTTGGGGACTTCACAGCCACTCAATGGCCACTAAAACTGATAATTTTTCTTGGCTACCTATAATGTCTCAGGCACTATGATAAACTAGATGCACTATCTTATTTGATCCTCATAAGACCTCTGTGTATAGGTATTACTTTTGCTCTCTTTAACATGAGTTTATTGAGGTTTACAGAGAGTAAGTGACGTGCCCAAGGGCACACTGGAAATCATAGAGTATACCTTGAATTCAATACCAGGCTGGCTTCACTCCAAGCCCATACTCAAAACCACTACATTAGTAAGTGTTTCTCAGGAGGACACTGCTGACATTTTGACAAGCAGTTAATTGTTTAGCAGGACTATCCTCCATAGACTATCAGGCTCCAAATGAAATGCTTATGATACTCCTGGTACTGTGGTCATGGAATACTGTGTTAATAAACCTAAAAGGACCTATGGAGAGATGTCTCCACTTCCAACCTTCCAGACACTTCAAACTTCCCAAATCAGAGATAACTCATCTCTTTATATTCCCCAGAGCTATACTGGACTTAAGAGTCCTTACTAGAATTTTGGTAATCCAGATCTTTCACAAATGAATTAAAAAATGTGGATAAAATAAACAAGATACCTTCTCTTGGTACATTCAATGCATGGTGCTTTCATGTTTGATCTGATTATATTCTCAGGAGCAAATAACCAAAAATTTGTATACATCACCATCATGTATGAAATTGTATGCAAAGATCATGGAAGTGTCAAGATTAAAGCTAGGCATTATCACATGTGACCTTGAAATTTACTACTATGAACTAAGACTTGTACTATTATTAATTCCACTCTGATTCCAACACCAGTTTCTCTCCAACCCCTCCACCTACTGAATCCTTACAGAAAAATCTCTCTAAAATGTAGCTTTCACAAGGATATTCCCTACTCTCAAACATGCAGTGATGTCCTCTTATTTAAAGCCTTTATGCTTTGCCCTTCCTGACTTCAAAGTCCTCCATAACTAAGACTTTAATGCTCTAGCTTTATCTTTTGTTTCTTACCTAGTGTCATTAATTCCTGTCAATGATGTCTCTTTACTATTCCCTGATGCCTTTTACTTTTTGCCTTAAGACATTTGCTCTTTTTGTTTATCCTGACAAGAATCCCCTTCTTAATACTTCCTGCTTACCCCAGTGTTATCAATCCTTCGCTGGACAAATATTCCCTCCTTCACAGCCATATGAACCGAAGGCCGTTCTTTGCTTCACCTAAAGGCCCAGAGCTCATTTTTCCCTAGTCAGTAATTCTCCAATCTGGTTGGGCATCAGAATTACCTGTGGATATTTTTGAAAGCATAATTTGTATGTCTAAAACTCCAAAGTTCTGATTTAATACAGTTGTAATAGGGCCCATGAACCATTAATAAAAGAACATGTGTGTGTGTGTATATATATGTCTACACATATATATATGTGCGTGTGTGTGTGCACGTGCATGTATATATATGTATATGCAGACATATACACACACACACATATATATGTGCATATGTATGCATATATACACAGATATAAATAAAAACACACATATATAAAGCTAGGTGATTTCTGATAATAAACCAGGTTCAGAACTCACTCAATTGACAGATCTAGTTATATTGCCCTCATGGCTTTATTTTCATTTTACCAATATCATCATCATCATTAAATTGTCATCATAATTTTATCATCTCATATGGGTGGATATATGTCTAATTCATCAAAGTGCTGACCTATAGAGAGTGCTTAAATATTTCCCAATGAATTTTTTGTGAATTACTCGATAACATTTTGTGTTGGCCTATTTGATAATTATTTCAACATTTTCCTTCTGGTCATAAAACACATGTATAAAAATATATCTTATTCCTATAATAAAAAGTTCCATTTTATTGGACTGTGGCACATGCTGGATTGAAACATAAAATTGTAAAGCTGACATGCCTCTCTTTTACTTCAAGTAAGGTAAAAATATATTGGGTATCTGGGTGGCTCAGCCAGTTAAAGTCTGACTTTTGACTTCGGATCAGGTCATGATCTCACAGTTGGTGAGTTCGAACCCCACATTGAGCTCTGTGCTGTTATCTCAGATTAGATTCTGTCTTAGATTCTGTCTCCCCTATCTCTTTGCCCCTCCCCTGCTTGCTCTCTATTTCTCTCAAAATATTAATACATACACACACGCATGCATGCACGTACACATGCACAAAAGTTAAGAATATGTACAAAGTGAAGTAACTTTCAGGAACTTTTACAAAGCTTTAGACTTATATCTTGCTGATCTCACAAAATATTTTAACAGGTACAAATATTGTACATTCCTCCTTGATAAACTCATTTGAAATCCCAGTTGGAGAGGAGTATTCTGTGTAGCTTTGAGATAGGTGAAAATCCATGTGTGCAAATTGTGTCCAGGAGAAAAGAACAAAAGTGAGAATGAATGCCAGTCTCCCAAAGGTTGGATATTTTTAGTCAAGTGATAAATGCCCTGATGGCAACTCTGACATTAAAAACATCCTAAATTATCATAAGACAGAAAAAAGAGATGAGAAAGAGGGGAGAGAAAAAAAGAGAAAAAGAAATGAGAAGAGATAGAAAAAGGAAGATAAGGAGAATGAAGGGAATACTAAGTTAAAAGAAGAATAGGGAAAGAGAAAAAGATGTCATCAAGAGTTTTTGTTAGGATCAAAAATACCCATGATGAGACTGGATCTATAAAAAAATTATAGTTTATTCCAACTCAGAGTCTCTAAGTGAAATATTGTAAAATTACAGATACAGTATTAGGTTTTAGAAGGCACTCTGTAAGTAAGGAGTTTGAAGCTTAGTTTTATTGGCTTCACCATATATGTGTTCTGAGCATGATTTTTTATGTTAGTCTGGTTATGGACACTAGAAATTCCTGAATGTGCCTTTTCAAGCCACCCCTCCACACTGTGACTTCTAAGGAAAGTATATTCATACACAGGATAAAAATAAACTGAAATGTTAAAAGGACAATGACAAAAGACAATCAGAGTATCTCTTTATTGTTGGGAGATCTTGTACCTGAGACACCAAAGCCACTCTGATTAAAGGCAATGGAACATAGGCACAAAGCAAAGAAATAGAAGGTAGAGGAAATGAATCCAAGGACAATTACCAGCAATGCAAATGCAGTCATCTGAACCAAATATGCCGTTATGGTAACATCAAGCCACTGAGGCATAATTCTCCCTCCAAAAATTAGACCAGCAATGACTTCTGATAATTACCAAAGGAATTATCATTTCAAGATTGATGTGTGAGTTGAAGTGGGTTTGTGAGCACCTGCCAAAGCAGGCAAGAAAAAACCACTTACTGCCAACATTTGCTTCCTGTGCTTCAGTCACATCTTATGACTGTTTTGGCTCCTGTCCTAATATTCAAGTGAGTTTAATTCCCAGCAACACTACATGTAAGGTGTGCAGACACAAACTTGGAATGCTAATGCAGAAAAATCCAATACAGATCTTAACAGAGTTTATGGAAAAAGCAAAGCTCGTGTGCAGAGCATACGGTGGCTAAATGTCAGTGCAGACTTGTGAGCGGATATGGGCTGTGTACAGAGATTCGGGGCAACCCCAATTCTCTAGAATATGGCAAGAAAGTTAGAAAAGGCTCCTGTATGGTATAAAGAGCCTTGGATGAGTTTATTCTCTTTATAACACAGAAGAGGCCCTCAAGCCGTCACTGAGAGCCAATTTATTTGTAAATTAGATACACATTTCAGTCAAGTGATTATCAGATTCCCAAGCTAAAGTGGCTCAGAGTAAACTGGAGCTTAAAGTGGAGAGAGTGGAGAGAGGCTGGTATAAGGAAACACAAAAATTACAGAAAACAATAAAATGACATTTATCCTCCAAAAGTCTGGTGAAATTACTCAACACATAAGAAGTCTGAGCCTATTTACTGAAGGTGCTAAAAGTTTTACATAACTCTTGACAAAGCTCTTTGAATCCTCAGCTCTTGACCTGGGGCATCAAAAAGTGCAATCTACCTATCATATTTATATATTATAGCCCAAATACAAACACATATAGAAAGTAAGATAAAGAAACATTTACCCAAGCATGAAGACTCAACCTGACATTTAATTTTAAATATGTAAAGAAATCATCAAAATATTCAACAAAAATAATTCTTAAAAATGTAAATATTGGGGTGCCTGGATGGCTCAGTCGGTTAAGCGCCTGCTTCAGCTTAGGTCATGATCTCACGGCTTGTGGGTTCGAGCCCCACATTGGGCTCTGTGCTGACAGCTAGCTCAGAGCCTGGAGCCTGTTTCGGATTCTGTGTGTGTCTCTCTCTCTGCCCTTCCCCTGCTCACACTGTCTTTCTGTCTCTCAAAAATAAATAAAAGATATAAAAAATTTTTTAAAAATGTAAATATTGTCTACAACTTTGTTATCTAAGGAAGTTTTCAACATGATTGAATCCCAAAAATGGATTTTTTGGTCACCTTCTCCTTTGTGGGATTGGTAGACAATCTCCTTTAAGCAAAGAATTTCCTTCTACCCTGGAAAGCACATGACATTGCTGAAGGAGATTAAAGAAGATACAAATAAATGGAATGACATACCATGTTCAGGATTTGAAAACTCAAAATTGTCAAAATGTCCATACTACACAAAGCAATCTACAGATTCTGCGCAACTCCTATATAATTTCAAAGGCATTATGCGCAGACAGAGAAGAAAACCAATATTAAAATTCATATCAAATGACAAGGACCCTGAACAGTCAAAACAAATTTGAGGAAGAAAGCAAAGATAGAGAACTCACACTTTCTGCATTCAAAATATATTACAAAGCTATAGTAACCAAAACAGTATGGGACTGGCCTAAAGATAGACAGATGAACCAATGGAACAAAATAACCCAGAAAGAAAGCCATGTGTATCCAGTAAATAATCTTTGATAAAGTTTCCAAGGCTACACATTGGGGAATAAAATCATCTCTTTAACAAAGGATGTTGAAAAAACTGGAGAGATAGATATAAATATACAGATATAGATACAGGTATAGGTAGAGATAGATACAGATGCTATATATATGGATTAAATATATAGATGTATATAATAGATAGATAATATTTTATATGTTTTTAATATATGAAAATAAGTGACAAGGATCTAGTAAATTAGAATCTTGTGCAATCGTGGTGGGAATGTCAAATGGTACAGCTTCTATGGAAGACAGTACTGAAGCTCTCAAAAGCTTAAATGGAACTGCTGCCAAGTGATTCAGCAAGCCAGTTCCTGGGTATTTAACCAAAATAAGCAAAATCATGAGCTCAGAGAGAACATTGCACTGCTCATTGCTCATTGCAGCAAAATTCCTATCAGCCAAGAGGTAGAAACAGCCTGAATGTCCATTGGCAAAGAGCTGATAAGGAGAATGTGGTATATACATATGGTAGAATATTATTTGATCTTTAAAAAGGAAGAAATTCTGCCATGTGCTACAACAGATGAACCTTAAGAACATTATTCTAAGTGGAATAAGCCAGTTACATTAGAACAAATTTCAAGATTCCACTTATATGGGGTATCTAAGGTAGTCAAAGTCGTAGAAGGAGAAAGTACAAGCGGTTGTTGTCAAAGATGAGGGCAGGGAGAGTGGGGAAATGGATGATGTTCAGAGAGTATAGGGTTTTAATCATGCAAAATAACAAAGTTCTAGAGATCACTGTACAACATGTTAAATATACTGTACTGTACACTTGAAATTTATAAAGAAGTTAACTTTCATGTTAAATGCTTTTTTTATCATAATTGTTTAGAAGAATAATAAAACATACACTTAAAAATAAAAGTCAATGTATCCATAGTCAATACATATGTGATTTTTTTTCAGGACTGGCGGTCTGCATACTTCAAAAAATCCATATGCATGTATATAAACACCCATATCTGGGGGGCCTTTTTAACTTGCTGCTCTTTTCTGGACATGACCCAATCTATTTTGTTAGAATTCAGGATCCAGAATAAGCACAATAGAAAATAGTATCTCATCATTGCAGAGAACTTTCTAGTTCTAGACACTGTACTTCTTTAACACTATCAAATTTATATTTAGTATACCTAACATATAAGTATATATATTTCCATAAATTCTTTTTCAGTGGATCTGTTAGTGTATGTTCTTATGAAGCTTGTGGTCCAGTTCCTAGACATAAATTCTACCAATGTAAAATCTATTTCTGATCTTTTTACAAATAAACCCTAAATATATATTGCTTCTAATCATTAGCTTCATAAATAACAGGTCAGAAAATTGCCTCCATTTCTGTCTGAAGCTATTTGGTACATCACATTCTTATTCATATCAGTATCTTTTAAATGAGCTTAATCTTCATTTGATTAAAACAAACACCAATAGATTTTAGTCTCCCTTTCTGGATGAAATGAAGCATTTTCACAGCATCAGATAAACATACTATATAATAAAGGTGAGGGCATGTTAATATCTATGACTAACAGAAACTGTTAAAATTGGCTTTAATTGCAGTTTTTGAAAAATGTATCAAAAATTTTAAGTGCCACTTGTTATACTCAAAGAAATACATTAACTTTAAATCTGGAAATTTGAAATAATCTATTTTAATATAGGTCTTAGGGGCATTTTGGGTATTTGCTGGTGGATTTAACAGTTGCCACAATGAGTATTTGGTACATAGCTGTCCCAGCTGATACTCAAATGGGTGAAGAAAAATCTGTATATAATTATCTAAGACTGGATTCTAATCCTGTTTTACATATAAATTAAAATATTTTGCAAGCTTTAAATATGCATGGACTTTAAAAGGACTGAAACTCCCAAGTAAATCAAGGAAAGACTATTCTGTTTTACAGGGATCTTTACCAATCATTGGCCACCACTTCAGAAATTTACATTCCAGTCTGCTTCACTCAGGACTTTTTAAAGTCACAAATACAAGGAACTTGTACTTGTAGAAGTCTTATTCTTAGTCATTCTACATTTTAGTGGAGACATCTGACTGCTTTATTGTGTTTTTTAGTTTGGAAGAGTCTAGACATTTACATATCACACACCTTTTTAAAAATTGTGTTCCTATATTTCATATTACAGGCAGATGGTTATGTTGATTACTAATTATTAGTATTGTATGTGTGAGGATTTCTAGCAACCACCAGAGACAAGGAGCAAGGCATGGAAAAGACTTGTCTCTCAGAGCATCTACGATGAATGTACTTGCTTCTAGTCTCCAGAAATGTAAGAAACAAAGTTTATTGTGTTGAAGCCACATAGTTTGTGTTAATTTCTTACAACAACCCTAAAAAACTAGCATATGATGCAAACCCTGGCCCATATCTGGGAAACCTTACCTCAGCCCCACCACCTAACCTCAATAAAATCCAAAGCCAGAGAGAGTCTTCCTTCTTCTGTCAAGCTGTCTTTGAATTTGCTTGGGAGCCTTCTCTGCCATCACCACTAAATCTAATTATGCAAGTAATAAATCTCTTTATACTCTCTTGGTATATGCGTGACATCATCAACCTCAACATCTGAACCAACTCTGGGGTAGAGATCTATCCTGCTTCCATTAGGATGACTACATTACATGTTTCCTAAGTCAAGTTCTGCCACTGAATGACTGTAAATTTTAGAAAAGCAGGTAACATTTACATATTTCTGTTTGTTTGTTTAATTCCCATCTACAAATAGACCATAATTATGGTCACCCAATACAAGAGCTGAGTATTATCACTCCCCATTCCCAAGTTCATGGCAAATAGCTCTGTGAAATCATGTATTCTTTCCAACTAAGCTTGCATGGAACCTCATTTTCATAATCAACTAGGTGGTCAAGGAAATTATTCCAATTCTTCTTCTATCCTTTGAAGTCTATGAAAGATATGGACACCCATAGCTAGTAGTTTGCTGCTCAATCTCTGATCATCATTTTCTTTTGTCAGGGATGATTTTGCCACCAAACCCAAAAGCTATGTTCTTGCTTTCCCTTACTACTTCATCTTTAGTGTTGATAACCTGGTCTATGCCCTAAGCTTTCTCAATGTTTACTTTTGCTTCCAAGTTGACAGATAGTTCTCAAGATAGAAAATGTCAACATTCTGTAATATATCCATAACTCTTACATTAACCCAGCTTGTTGTAAGGCAAAGCACTAGTGAATGCACAGGAAGCATCAAGACAGGCTTTTTCTACTCCCCAGTGTATAATGGTGGTGGTTATTATTCATTGGAAGTGGTTTATAGTTTATGCAAAAAACATGAGCTCTTATGAGTGCACTAGCCAACAAATGAAGAAGTCCACTACATATGTAGCATCTTCAGATGTGAAATTTTGAAGTTTAAAGAAAGCATATGTGAAAGGAAAAGAAAGAGTCCAGCTGAGGCCAGCACTGATTCTGTTTTTACTGTGTGCTCTCCGTGGCTGAGCCACAGGTATGGCCTTATAACTACTGCAGTATGCTTCTGCATTCAGAGATAATGAGAGAAGTATCTATGTGTGATGTCCTCAGTGCCTTCTGTCTCATTTTATGTGCTAGTAAAAGTATCAGAAATTAACTAACTATAAGAGACTACAATAAATAAATCATTAGAGCTGGTGTAGTGGACCAAATACACACACACACACACACACACACACACACACACACACACACACACGGGCTAAGGTGTCTCTGGTTCTCCTCTGCTTTTCTCCTTCTCAGAAGCCTTAGGTCAGTCACTAAACCTCTCTGAATCCAAAGCTGCTCTTCTTTAACCAGAAGGAGGTAGAATAGAAACAGACTAAGACTCTTTACATCTCCCTTAATTTCTTTGATTCAAATGGTGTCATATCTCGATCACTGAGGGATAGTATGCAATAAAACTGACCTTCACTGTGGAATGTAAAATAATATGTTAGAGCTACAGATATAGAGGTAAACACATAGGAATACATTTTGGGGATTTTACACTAGACTGAAAGGAATTCAGCCTTACAGCAGCCCCATTCAAGCTGTAAGTTACTGTGTATTCAGTTAACGTGTATTTAAGAAACAGTGATATTGTCATTTTCTATGACATACTGATCACTTAGGAAACATTTTTGAAGTTGTTAAACTTTGCATATATGGATCCCAATCCTGCATAACTGTATCTTTCCATTAGTATGGAAAGCATAACAATATGAGACTTTGTACTATAAAATATGGGATGGCTTAACCAATAATATTTATCCCTAATTTACTGTCTTTCAAAGAATCCATAGTCTAAGTGGGGGTTTATTCATCATTTCATGTGCTTTATGGGTTTGTTTAATCCCATGAGGAGGTGATGTCTGGAGAGTGTGAATATCACTGAATTAGTCCAGTAAACTGAGGCCATAAATCTCACATTTTCTTCTGTGTTCTCTTCTGTCCTTTTCATTTCTAGCATGAGTCAGAATAACATCCTTCTAATAGGTGGCTTCTCTTATTCCTTTTTCTCATTCAGTTGGGAACATGATGCAGTGAAAACAAGTTGTTAATACATAAAATTATTTATTCTCTCTGTTTAAATCCCTTTAATGGTTCTTCTCATTCTGAGAATAATGGGGACACTTTAGTAGGATATGAAGTCTGTTTGTATCTAGCTCTTGCCTACAACTCTAAGCTTAACTTAACAGTTCCCCTCTCCACCTCCACAAGTAATACAATTAATTCTAGGTGCCAAGACCTACCCATATAGCTTTCATACTCCTGACGTTGTATATGCTTTTCATTCAGTATTAACTCAAAGCCTTTCTTCCCAGTGCCTACCTATCATCAGTTAAACTCCTGTTCTGTTATGCAAATGTTATAATATCTTAAAAACAAGCAATTTTCTTATTCAAACTACTACTGCATGTTGAGATACTTTTTATTAACATTTGTTTCACATTGGATATAATCCTATTTCAGTTTACATGTGGTACACTAAATTACAAGATGCATGAGGAATGGGATCTTATTCTTCTGAGTTCCTTGTTCATTATCTAACACATAGTAAACTCTCAATTAAATTAATTGAATAGATTGAAAATCAGCAGCAGCAGTAGCATGTATTGAGTGCTTAATGTCTACCAGACACTGTTGTCTGATATGAAAGATTTTCATGTATTAATTCAATTAACCTGAATAAAACCTTTGAGATAGTTACTCTATTTTTATTATTCAGATAATGATTATAAGACACATAAAAGTTTAAGATTTTGCTCTAGGCCACACAGCTGAGGTGGAGAACTGGGATTTGAATTCAGGCAATCTAGCTCAAGAGCTCTGGTCTCAGAGACCAGAAGACTAAGGATGTGCTGGCTTGATTCAAATCCATTTTAACATTTAATGATAAAGTAATCAAAACCAAACTCTTGTGGCTTCTAATCCATAATACAAATTTCAACATCTTCTTAACCACATACTAAACGTATTTTTTATGATTTTAACCATATTTTCTCTCTCACACAACTTTGCTTTCTTATGGTTTTCAACTCCAAATTTATACTATAAAATCAACTATTCTAATTTGGAAGAGCTTTATTTGATCATGTGAGCAACTAAAATGGACTTAATGGCTCATAATGACAGTGGATGTGAGAGTAAGGTCTCTGAAAGACTTATACAAAGGGTTCCATAGAAAATCATAACAACAGACACAAGACCAATTTCCATGAACTCAGGCTTCTGCCTTCTACCCCACAATAAATTCCATGCCTAGAACAACAGATTTATCTTTTGGCCATGAAACAAGAAAATGGGGTAGACTCAAAGATGATCATTGAGTCTACTGCAAAGAAGTATAAGAATTAATAATAATGAACTGAGTCAATACATGTGAAATGCTGAGCATGGGGTCTGGATATATTATGTTGTCAATAAGTAGTGGTGACGTCACATGCAGGAAATACTTCCTGAAAAATTTTAACAAAAGTCTGCCCCCTTTGAAGGAATACAGGATACATCCAGACCATATATATACCAGGATGTTAGTTCTATCCATTTAATAAAATCAAATCATTTTGAACAGACACTTAATTTTATGAAATCACTAAACTAACCAGCTGTTTTGGCATCGTGGAATGAGTTTTCTCAAATTGTCTACCAAGGAGTACAGATTCTGATATTAAGAATAACTAAAAAGACAAAAATTAAAACAGACAAAATATCAAAGCATTCTATTGTCAAATGTGTTGGAGATGCTTGGCTACTGTGTGATCCACCAGATATTTAGAGATGTTTTGCAGTTAAAAATAATTGCAGATGTTATTTAACCTACAGGTTGTAACATTTCTTCAACCTCCAAAACCTTTTGTTAAGAAGGCATCTCTTGACATTTCATAGAAAAGGAGTTACAGGAAAAGATAATTCAGAAAATGCTGAGATATATAAACCATTGTCTCTCTATTGACTTGAGATTATCTTCCTGAGGCTGGTCCAGCAATAGGGGTTCTCTTTGACCCAATTTTCTTGGCTTAATTACCTTGCCATGAAAATAAATTTGTTGGTTTATACTCCCTTCTTGGCCAGTTATTTAGGTTTTAACAGAAGTTTGGAACATCTAAAGTTAAGTTTTATGATCCATAAAGTAATATTAGTTGGAGTTTACTGCCTTTATTTGCAGTGATGCCAAACACAAAAACTTTGACTTCTGATCAGCAAAATTAATTTCTTCTGCTAACTGGAGGCAACATGAATGCTCCACATGGTCAAGAAAACCTTCTCAGGTACCAGTCTGTTCTAAAAATGTTCTGGATTCTGGATAATTTCCAGGACTTGTAAGTAACAAACTATTTATTTATTTACTTATTTATTTATTTGAAATTTTCTTGATGGTTATTGGCAGAAGGCATCTTGCTGTCACAGTAGGAACCACACAACCAGTCCAGCCACAACCTTGGTTATCGACAGGCTGAGACTGGCACAGGAAACACTGACCCTTGAACAACTTAAACCAAAACTCTGAGGAAAGTCCTAGGATCATGCAGAAAGTCCTCCTCTGTGATTGCTACTAAGATATCTACTTACCCTCAGGTCACTTTAGTGATTAGAGAGTGTTATTAAATGGTTAAGAAGAAGTTGCCTAAATGAGTGTGTTTGAATTAGACTCCAGTTTACTCAGTCAACTATCATCAATGTCAACTGGATTAAAAACCATATGGAGGGAAGGACAGTGATTTTTTTTTTTTTTTAGTTTGTAACAACCTGTGGTCAAAACAAATTCACAGATTTTGTAATGAACTGTATTCCCAGATTCTTTCCCCCAAAAGTCACCCTGCCTACTTCAGCATTAGTTCAGTGATACAAAACTAACCTTGATGTGTCCCAAATGCTTTTTCATTGGACAATTTCTGAGTCTCCAGTTTTGTTTTGTTTTTTCTTTTTTATAATGTTTATTTATTGTTGAAAGAGAGACAGAGACAGAGAACGAATGAGCAGGGGAGGGACACAGAGAGAGAGAGAGAGAGAGAGAGAGAGAGAGAGAGAGAGAGTCACAGAATCAGAAGCAGGCTCCAGGCTCTGAGCTGACAGGACAGAGCCTAACACGGGGCTCGAACTCAGGAGCCACGAGATCATGACCCAAACCAAAACTGGATGCTTAACCAAATGAGCCACTCAGGTGCCCCTCCAGTTTGGTTTTCTAATGATGTGCCAAAGTTTGCAAATACTAACACTGTGCCAAAAAGTGAGACTGACTGCTTTAGTCAGACCCAAAGATTCCTGCCTGGAGAACAAATGTGACTGGCTGTCTTATTACAGGTCATCTAGATATGCAGAACTTTACACTCTTAGATATAGTACAAGCTATGTTCCTGAGAAATGGTAGCATGAGAGCAAAAGCACTGAATTGAAGTCATGAGACCCGAATTAGCCTTAATATCTACAAACCATAATTCTGCGTAAATGACTTCCCTATTTGAACTTAGGTTGTTTCATTTCAAATCCAGTATATTTCTATTCAAACACAAGCCCTTCAAGGTCATATAGTACTGCCAAACCCAACAAATTTCTGAGGCTGTATGAAGATTAAAGGAATGGATAATAATATTTAGTGAACATTCACAATACTTCTAATATTGCAGTAACAATTCAGATCAGGTAATATTCAGAGTAATCATGGAATGTTGGTAATATTGTCCTTCTTCCCTATAAGGAAAGTGAGCATTTTAAGTAAGGCCCCATGGCTAATAACTGTCATGGCAAAGTCTTCAGTGCAGATATATCTATTTACATAGCTCATGCTCTTAATCATTACATTATATTACATCCAATTATCATTAAAATAACTATTGCAAAGTTTTGCAAGTACTCCAAAATGTCAGATCCATGGTATACCATATAATTTGCTGTTAGAAAATAGCTATTTTTTCCTAATTTCCTCACCCATTGTATTCCAAACAGCTAAAGTGGCTGAGCAAAAGTGAGTTGTTACTCTTTGTAAATTAAAGTCCTCTTTACCTTCAAACATTATCCAGACCATGAAAACTCACACCACCTCCAACTTAACCAATATTACCAAACCATCTTTATGGGGTTATCTCAAAATTCTCCTAAATTGTATTCCTTATTCTTCTTTGTTTCTCCTTACCCAGTCTTATCTCAAAAGAGCAGCCAAAGTAATCCTATTAAATCATAAGATGGATTGTCTTTGTCCTCTGCTCAAAATTATCCAATGGTTTTATTTTTCACGCAGCATCAAAGTGGTAAGTACTTTTCAGTAGGGTAAAAGATCTTATGTGGTCTCCTCCTCTCTCTACCCTTTGTCATTCTCACACCCTCTCTGAACTCATCTTCTGATACACTCTCCTTTGCTCGCTCTGCTTCAAACCCAGTCACAACCTTCTGTTCTTCAAAAGTGTTGCTCCCTCTGTTGGAATGCTCATTTGCCAGATACCCTCATGCCTTGCTTCTTTACCTTTCTTTTGTGTTTACTCAAGTGCCATCTTCTCAATAACAGCTTTCCTGGCCATTCTATCTAAAACTGCAACCCCAAGATACTTCCCACCTTCTTTTCCTGCTTTACTTTTATTTCTTTAGCACTTATTGCCATCAAAATACTGTGTGTTTCTTTATCTTATTTATTTCTGTCTCCACATCCTCAAAGACAAACTCTGTGAAAACTTTAGTTGACCATTATATCCCACTACTTATAACTACGCTGCATATGAACATTTGATGACTTTATGTAGGCATGTACATATGTATGTATGAATGCATGCCTTTCTATTATTTGCCATCACTGTGCAATCCCTTTATCATGTTCCTCAGTCATCATACCAGGCATGAAGCACTGGAGAAGAATAAAACTCTAAGATTTGAGCACCATATACGTCAGGCTCCTAACATGTTTGCCCAGCTCATGTTAAGCTCCACACACAGTCCACACCATCCAGATCCACATACACTAATCTCTTCTCTCTTACTTAGGTAAGAATCATGCTGTTTATATGACAGCAATTCTTAGGAGAATGGTCCTTCTACCATTACCCAGCCTAGATCCTCCTGTTTAAGAGCTATATCAGCACAAATAATATGTCCCCTCAATTTGCAAAGATAAACCCGATGTACTTCTTCTTCATGTAACAAGAATGCTTTGCCCTCCTTTCTCAATTCCATATCTTCCCGTATTCCACTTAAGCCTCTGAGGTCTGATACTCCCTAAGCATTCATCCCACATATGATTCATAGTTTTGTTTGTTTGTTTGTATTTAACCTCTCAGCTCTACTGCTTTCTTTTGTCATGTTCTAAAAGGTCTCTGCAAACTGCTTAACAACTGTAGACATCACCCTCTAGGGTTACATTTTATCCAAAGAAGAATTCCTGCAATAATACAGAATGACAAGAAGCAAATACCTCCCTTCAGAAGCAAGGGATGTTTTCCTTGAGACATACAAGGGTGGGGAGGAAGGGAGAGGAAGAGAGAGAAAAGATAGACATCATGAATTAAATAAGGAAGAGTAGCTAGCTTAATATTAAAACACAGATTATAATTTTCAAAACTAGAAACTGTGGAAGTCCGTAGTTGAATGTCTTTAGCATGCATTTATCAAGCACTGAGAAAATGAGTGTCTGACTTAGGAATAAAGTGAGTCTTAAGTATGTCTCATTTTGTAAAATATACTTTTTAAGGGGCTTTATATTTAGGGAATAGCATTCAGGCTAAGCTGTGCAGGGGGAAAATATATTGTGAGCTGCATTTGCCTGGAGAGGAAGCTGCACTCCGTTAGTGAGACCTCGTTCCAGACGGTGCATGAAGTCGGCCCCTTTGGTGTTTATGATTGATTAGAGTCACGCTGTGATTGCCTCCCTAGGGAGAACATATCATCGAGAGAATATAATTTCTTCTGTGCCTCTATTCTTCCATTTGAGCACTTAAATGCTAAGAAATTCAAAGGTGAAGAAGCATTTCTCTAAGTTCAAACTCCTTTTCAGGATTTCATCCCTACAGTCCTTTATTTCTCCTACAGAAAGACTTTGGTTCTATTGAATGTCACAGATGCAGCACTGGACATAGAGTCATATACCTTATAACAACATCCCAAATTTGTTACTGGGAGCTGTTCAGTCCCCTGTTATATCTTCATTTTTTTAATATATACACCAGATATTCCAAACCTAAGCAGAATGATTTGAGCATCAAATATTTTAATGGACATGATGGCATTTGAAAACCACAAAGCTCTCTAGCAAATGCAATATTTTATAACTGAAATAGTTATTTTTAACTGAGGGCTAGTTTTACCATAACCATATAAAAGTCATTGTGTGATACTAGGATTGTGGGATGTAGAGTCCCAAGACCAGAGATTAAAACCTAACTCAGCTTGTTTAGCATACAATACTCACGGGGAAATCACGTCAGAACACTTGACAATAGTGCTACCTAGCTCACAATGATAGTGCTACTCCATATTTGCAAATGTGCTATGCAAACTGTGAAGTGCCAACTTCACTTATTTTCAGCAACACATTATAGCTTTAACTGAAAAATAGGGAATAGACGTGACAATTTCAGAAGTCATTGCAAAGCTAATACATGTTTATTGTTATTTTCCAGCTTTCTAGTAAGAAAAAAAAAATCTGGCTGAATCCAGTAGTTAGAGGATCCTTGGAAGAACTGGAGGGTGTTTCCACTGAGTCTGATAGAGGTTAAAAGTTTGAGTCTTTAATACAATGGTTGATTTTTTAATACTAAAATGTGTTTAGGTAAAGTAGAAAAACATGGTATTTCCTCAACTCTTGATATAAAATTCCACGTCTATTTTATTTGCTACCTAAATAAATTTTGCCCTATGGTGGTAAAAATACAAGCAAACAAACAAAATCTGAGGGCTCGTATATGTTTTGGCAAGTTATAATTAAACCATCTTTGTCCTGTTATTAACTTCAGGGAATAAAAGCAATAAAAATTGATTATTAGAAGAAAATGTGAAAATCAGTTCTGATTTTGACATGCTGATAATAAGTCATTCAAATATTGTTTACTGACAACTGACCATTTACTCCATGGAAAATAAGTTGTTTGTGGTAGCTACTTCCTTTCCTTACAAACATTATTTTGTGAACATCCCAACCAAATGTTTATAGAAAGATATTTTGATGCCCTTGACCAAATGTCCCTTAAGTGCCCAGGTTGGATTTTTCATTTAATGTGGCTTTTATAAGCTAGGTACTCTTTCCACATTCCCTACCTAATTCTATGCTTTCTTTTTCCAAACTAGAGCCTGTTTCTGTCTGTCGAAGTAACTTACATAAAGAAAGAGAACACTAGCCACAAAGACATGTGCTTTGAGAAATATACTTGCAGGTGACAGAAATGGATTCACTCTAAGTCACACACACTTACTTGTTAAGTCCCTCACCCGTGTCACTTCAGCTTCGATTGAGGACACTGAATATGGCCATTTGACAGAGTACAGATTTCTCATCCACATGCAAATGGGATGGTATTGACTCATTGATCCTTTCCATGTCAGGCTGAATCACCTACTGCTCACAGCAGTTTAGATTATAGAGGTTAATAGTAGGGCACCATTTGCTTTTAATTATATTTGATGAAAATATCCTGATTGGTTTCTATAAAGTCTATATGGCCATCCGTAGAGATACACAAATAGATATGTATGGAACATTTTAAAATTTTAGTTAGCATAATTGATGGAAAGATACCAGATATAAAATTAGGTCTTTCCTCTAAATTGTTTCCTGAATACTGAAATCACCAATATTTCTCATGTCTCATTTTGAAACAAGATTTTATTGTATTTTTTTAAACCTCTGGTTGTAGACATTTTGAGGTTTATGATGCATTCTAATTATGAAAGTTCTTACATTTGGACAAATTCAAAACCATATTTAAGAAAATCTCATGAACATTTTCCCAAACAGGACAAGTACAAGAATCACATTAAATAAAAAAAAAAAAAAAAAAAATTAAAAAACCTCACTAAGATCAGATAAGTGTGGAGACTTAATGCATTCCCTTAAATTTGTGACTTTTTTTGTCGTCCGGTTGGCACTACCACCATTTTTGCCACTAGCTGCCATTCACCATGAGCTTATGTAGCAAGCATTGACCAAACCATTTCCTATAGCTGCTTTATGCAATCAGAGTAACGCTATATGAAGTATGTTTTCTCCTTCCCACATGAGTTTATCATTATGATTATGGTAGTTCAAAATACTGCATGTCAGAAAGGCTAAACAAATCATCTCTGGTCACACAACACAAAAGTGGTTAAGCTGGGGTTTTGACTCCAGAGCTGCTACATAACAATATCTCAACATTATTTAACTACCATTAGATCCTTTAATTATCACTCTTACCAAAATACAGCCAAATTCGTTTCTGTGGCTGCTTGCCTTTCAAAATCTGAAGTGGACTCTGGCTACAATGACCAAAGCATCAGTGATCTTAACATTCCCAACAGCCTCTCACAATTCCAAGCTATTTCACTTTGTAACAGAGAGAGATTTTTATGATATGAAATGTGCTTTATACTTTCATAGCCCACTCAGGAATATGCTCATTTTCCTTGGGGGCATGGTTTCTGTGCATCTTGAAACAGAAAAATTTATAAGAAATTCCATTTCTGTGAGTAATTTCTCAATGTGAAATACTAATGATATAAAAAAATAAATATAAGCCATTTAAAAGGAGAGAAAAGAATTTACTATGCTTCCTCTGGAGAATAATGGGAGAGATTTTTGACTTCCCTAATCCATCTCCTGAATGCCTGATGCACAATTCCACTGCAGGGAGAAAGTATCTTTGGTTTTCTCTCTCTAAAATGAGCTGGACTATGTCTCCTGCCTATCTGATGCTCTTTTCAGGGATCTTAGCACAGTTAAAAATGGAGATGAAGCTGATTGTTTTTTTTTTTTTTTTATGTATGCCAAATGTTGGCTGATGCCCACAAAAGTTAAATCACACTGGAGATGTGTCCAGAGCACAGAACACAGATTTTCTTAAGCTTCCAGGGAGATGGAGGGTGGAGGGAGGGTGGTGCCCCTGTAATTGCTGGAGCTAGTTTTGGCTGGAATCTGTTGAAACTGATGAAGATGTCACACTAGCAACCTCAATATGTGACAGCTCAATATTGTGACAGACATATGGCTGCAAAATAGGAAAGGCAATAGCTTTACACTGGGAACTTTGGCTCTGTTGCACTTTCCCCTAATACCACATTGAGTTATTTGCATGTGGGAGGCTTCAGACAGTTTTTAGACTCTTCATTTCTCTTCTTCCCTCACTTCATCTTGACTCCTACTTAACACATAATATATTGCAAGGATATTACACCAAGGTTACCACAATGTGGCATTGATAACGTAGAGTTAGAAAAATATCCGCCTGGAATAGCATTTCAGAGGTACTGTCTGGGATCTGAATTTGACTGGCCCAGAATCACTTGTCCATATTGGTCCTCCGTTGTTTGCCAGTTATGTCAAACATGTAAATATATGTGCCCCCCAATATAATTTTTTGAGTTCCAGGATCCCTATAATGATGTTACTGGCAACTATAGAAAGTGGTATATTATTACTATAATTCACAACTAGTACTTAACACAAAACTATCAATGATGCCTCTTATCAAATACTGTGGGATTTTTTAAATGTTTTTTTTAATTTATTTTTGAGAGACAGTGCGAGCAGGGGAGGGTCAGAAAGAGAGGGAGGTACAGAATCCGAAGCAGGCTCTAGGCTCTGAGCTAGTTGTCAGCACAGAGTCCGACGCAGGGCTCGAACCCACAAACCGTGAGATCATGACCTGAGCTGAAGCCAGATGCTTAATTGACTGAGCCACCCAGGCGCCCCATCAAATATTATTTTATGTAATCTTCAGGACAACCACTTGAGGCAGGTATTATTAATATGATTTTATCAAAAAGAAAATGAAATTCAGAGAAGCTAAGGAACTTGGCCAAGGTTATGTTGTTGGTAAGTGGCAGCTCTAAGTCTGCACCCCAGAGCTACTTCATTCAACGCTACTCTGTTGTCTCTACTACCTTATGCCTCTCAGAAAATATTTGTTAAATGGATGTGTATTCAAGGAAAATACAGCTAAGTATTGGGGGATGAATTCAACATTAGGTGTTCATTTGTGACAAGGCTGGCCCAGACTGAAAAGTGAAATATTTTCTGTGATCTCTCAGGCTGGTGACCAATTCTTGAATTGGTAAAAAAGAACATCTCATTAAGCACACATTTAAAATAATTCAGAAAACCATGTGCAATCCAGGGAACCCAACCAAAGCTTCTGAAACATTGCTGGGCCAAGAAGAAAGGAGATGGATGAGACTGTTCCTCATGCTTGCCATGCAGGTGATTCTTCTTTTTTCTATTGGCACCTGCATGCCCATGTTTTGGAGGAACCAGAATTAGTTCAAGCTTTGTAGAATAAAGATGAAAGTAATACAGCGATGGAACAGAGAAGCCAAACATAGACAGGAAGACAGTCTGTATTTTAGATGGAGTCTTACTGTTGAGAGCATGCTCAATATGAGGCCAACTATAACTCTTATATAATCTGAAAAAGCTGTTGCAAAGCCTCACACAAAAGCGCCATGGAGGGGTTCTCCTCACTGGACTTGGAAAAAATCAGGGATTTCATCTTATTTATCTTTGAATCCAACACTCAGGATAATGTGTATTTAGCAACTATTGATTTCCCCCTCCAGTGGCTTGTGAATCTAGCGGTATAAGCAATGAAGATACTTTAGTAATGAAAACCTTCACAGAAACATATCGATTAAATGAGCTCATCAGAGGTAGGAAGCATGTTGTGTAGTTCTGAAGAACAGAGAGTTCAGAATGGAAATTTGTTTTAATCCAGTCTCAGCTCCTTCTCTTCTTTGAGGTGACTTTGCTCCTCCTTCTCGACCACTTTATCTCCTTTTTCCACTTCCTGAGTCATTTGTTTTCCTAATTCTTGATCATATTCATTATATTAGTGGTAGAATGAATATATGAATGAACAGATGAATAAACGATCAGGTCGGGCTCAAAGAATGTTTTTGCTAGGAGCTGCATTGGCCTTGCTGGATGACACAGTCACAGTGAGGAAATGGCAGACGTTTGCACGGCTCCTGCCATGAGAGGCAAAACTGGTATCTCCTGCTACTACTGCTCATGCGCAAATAAGCTTGTTGTCATTAATTAGGCCTCACAGCATTCCAAATCAGACCGATATTCCCCACACAGTTACCCCATAAGAAAACACATGTTCCTATCCCTGCATAAGAAATTTTAGATAAAAAAACCAATGATGTTTGACAAAAGTATCTTCTAATGAGCCTTGCAGTTCCCAGAACATAGACTTGAAGGAGTTAAAAACACAAAAATTGCATTTGAGTCTGGCCCGGAGAAAAGGAGCCTAATTTGGAGATAAAAAATAAAAACAAGGTCAAAAACACAGTCCATTTGAGTCTGGTCTGAAGAGAATTGGAGCCTAAATAGGAGATTAGAAGTAGAAGACAAGTTCAGAACATGATCCCCTCCCAAGATCTACATTCTACAAATATCCTCCCTTAGACTGACTTCAGTTATGAGGATGGATAAGAATGTGGGAAACCCAGGTCCAAGGCCAGCAGACATAGGGCCCCCATTGTGCTTGCATCAAAAAACTTGTTAATAAACATTTTTTTCTTTTTTCTCTCTTGTAGTTTATAAGCCCATCACAATAACCCTTAGCCTATCTATATACAACTTAACCTATGTTTTAATCTTCACTTTACTAACTTAAATAATATGTATGTTAACCCTGTTTTCTACTAAAAACACCCTGTTATATTCTCAGTTATAAAATTTACTCAACTTCACTGTAAGTACATTACATGATTTGGTTGTAACTTGTTAATTAAAAAACAAAGTCATAATTATTGGGAAAAAAAACAACCCACGCAAAATAAGATAGGTTTGTTACTTTCTTTATCTGGGAGACAGGTGTCAAGAATATATGGGATGGTTCTAAAAAATAATTCTGTAAAAGTTATTTCTGTACACTGAATGATTAAAGCATCTTATCACTAAGAATTAGTCACTGTAAAAAATTTCTATTTTCTAATGTCATGTTACTGCTTGATCAATAAAAAAAAAAAAAGACACAAAAGCAGACAGAGCAGAGATGCCTGCCTGGTGATCAAGAAAGAAACTTGTGGCTCTCTCATCACTCTCTCGTGCTGACACTGTTCATTCTTTCAGGGACCCTCGGACCTGCTGGAGCTGGACTCTGGCAGGTTTTCAAGTTTAAGAAAAGAAGTCCTCTTTTTCCACAGAATATGAATTGTTTATAGAGTGTAAAAGGAATAAACACACACACACACACACACACACACACACACACACACACACACACTTATGGATTTTGTAATAAAAATCCCTGGTTTAAATCATGGCTGGGCCAAGTGACATTCCTGAGCTCCAGTTACCTCTACTACAAAACGGAGAAAAGTAATAGATAAATAACATATATTATTTGGGGGATATGCAGTTGTAGGGAAATTTGACTTTTTTGATTTTGATTTTATAAGAGTATTTTGTAGGTAGAAAATCAATGAAGTTATAAAAACTAACTAAATACATAGAGAAATTATGTCCTAATGTTTGTATTCTTAAATTAGAAGCCCATTTTGTAGACTAAATGAATGGTCTATAAACTTGGATAAATAATGGCACTTGTAAATGAATGTTCCTGTCTTCCTTCCTGTATACAATTGTGGGTAGAGTATATCACCAGGTCACAGCCATGCTTTGAAGATCAATTTCTCACAACTGACTGCCAGATTTTTTTTCCTTCTTCTTTCTGGATTTCACAAACCTCTAAAGTGGAGGTTTACAGAATAAAGAATGGCTGAATAATAAAGGATGGAAAATTGTAGGAAAGCAGTACATACTGAGTGTAATTTCCATAATGATTCCTAATTCTCAGTGGTTTTAACCTAAGGGCCACTGAAGTTGTGTTTATGTCTTATGCTGAAAGGAACTTGATTGAAGATACTGTGACTTCCTATATATATATTAATGCATCTTTTAGTTTATTACAGATGAAAGCAAGTTGTTTTCCAGGCTTATAGATGTTACTAAATAAGTGTGTTATTTTCTCAAATGACCTATGAAAAACCACCTGAGTTAAATAGTTAGGTCATAACACCATATACATGGAGTAAAATGCAACATTCTCATTAAGTCTGAAAACTAGGATGTTTATACCAACACTTGGACATAGTTTGCTTTAAAAATACATGCTCTCTATTTATGTTTGTGGCTGGCAACACAATATGTATTCTATTTCTTTAGATTCATCTGATCTTGCTTTAGATAATTTTTTAAAGGGGAAGGGAGTCCATGTCTAATTACAAGATGTTATTGCATTGCTATAAATTGAAAGTCTTCAGTCTTTGGCTCATAGACTTTTTCTCAAATCCTGAGGCAGTCCTACAGAAAGACTCCCAACACCCTACTCATCCAAATAATATAATAATATAATAGATCTAACTGATGGCTTTAATGTCCTGCTAATATTTACTAGGCCTTTCTTCTCTTGCCAATTTCACCTTGGTGTTCCATGATAAAATTCACAACCCTGAGCTCAAGTACCAACAGTGAGCATGTATTACTGAAATGAATTTAAATCTCAATTATAATTAAAACTAGTTGTCTACAGGGAGATTTCTTTTAAGCCTTTCCTAATACATCCCAGACTCCCAGACTATGGGTCTCATTAAATTTCTCAGCTGCCCTAGGGATTCCTAGGCTTCAGAGAGCTAAGCGATGCTTTTTGTTCAAGCTATACTGAAGGAGCTAATCACCAAATAGGAAGGGAAGAACATCCACACACACATAAAGAAGTATATATGAAACACTATAAGACATGTCCACGAAAATGCAATGAGAACGAAGGAGTACATATTCAATAGGGGGAAATCAGGTGATCCTTCATGAAGATAATATGTGTTCCAAATACTGAAGAACAGGCTATTATTTGAAAGCAGAAGTATAGAGAAAAAACAAATGAGAAAACTCAGATGCAAGAAAAGGAGAGTAGGCCTTGTCTGGTGTGCCTCAACACAGATTAGCAGCAAAACATTGACACCCTAGAGGTTGGAATAGCTAGTAGGATCTAGCATGGCCCTGCCTCCAGGTAAAGCATAATGATCCATGCCTTGCTCACCGCTCAACTAGTTGTGTGTATAAATCCAAGGCGGTACTCTCTGACAAGACATCTATTTCAGTGGCCAGCTGCTGATATGATTCTATGCATTGTAGAAAAGGGGTGCTTGGGATGGCTGAAGTAGATGGCATGGCAGGAGCTCAAGACATTCAGCCCAAGGAACATGGCTCTTGGGTAAGGAAAGGGCAGGTGGGAGCACAAATCCTTTTTACAGAAGAAGCAAGTAGCACAAGACCAGAGAACACATTACCATTTTAAGATGAATTATGAAGATAATTTAGATGTAGCATAGGTAACAGTATAGATTAACAGCATCTCAGAAAGTTAAGGAAAACCGACTAAATCCCTAAAACATAAGAAAGCCACAAAATGGCATGTAAGGAGCTGCCTCAAGATAGAGAAGTGGCACTGGAATTTAACTGTCAAAATTCCCACAAAAGCCCCTAATGCCTCCGAGTGGGCAGGTCACCATTCAGCTCACCAGAGTTGCATGGAGAGGTGGCTGTAGTCTCGGACATACAACAGGAATAACCTTTGGCATCTCCAACCAGACAGTAAACAACGAGCTCCTGAGAATGTCTCCGGGCCATGTCCATTCACTCTCCTCTTGGTCAAGATGCTGTGCAACAACCTGCATTTGGCAGTGAGCACATTTAGAATGCTGTTCTAAGGCACAGTCTTCCTTTCATAACCTTTTTATACCTTTCGATGACAACGTTACACTGGCATCTCAGGTAAAAGAACTTCCTTAGCCCTGCATCTGATATTAGTGTCTGGATCCCCAGAGAAAAATGGCCAGTATTCCAAATTGATTACTCTTTCAGTTGGCCAGAATCTTCAGTTTATGTTCTTAACAACTCTAAAGGTTTTTTAAATGTTGATTTATTTGTATTTTGAGAGAGAGAGAGAGAGAAAGCAGGAGAGGGGCAGAGGAGGGGCATAGAGAGAATCCCAAGCACACTCTATAACTGTCAGTATAGAGACCCATGTGGGGCTTGATCTCACGAACCATGAGATGATGACCTGAGATGAAATCAGGAGTCAGAGGCTTAACCAAATGAGTCACCCAGGCACCCCTTTAGGTTTTAAAAAAGAGTTCAGCAAGATCACCCCATACTATCTTCATCTCACTTGACTCTTTTTCTCATGAGAAACTTTGTATCCATAAGCACATATCACTTGCACTGATTTTTTAAGCCAAATTAAAAGAACAATAACTACAACAACACCTCCTTTGCATATGAAATAAATTTCCCAAAGTCCACCCATTCCTATAATATCCAGTCTCTGAATCTTAGTCTCAACATATTTATATTATCCTTCTGAAAAAAGATGAAGAAAAAGACTTAAACAACATTTGTAATCCTTTCATACAGATTAATTTATTGAAACTTACAATTATACTTTTAATTTAGGTAATTCTATTTCATTCCTACATATCTTCCATCTTAACTTATCATATTTGAAAACAAGCTCATCATCCACCTTGAGTCCTTCTATTGTTCTGCTCATTTCACTAAATGGAAATTGAATCTTCCATTAACTCAAACCCCCAGAAGTAGCAATATTCTTAATCTCTTTCACAACCTACCTTTAATCATCTCACAAATCATATGTACTGAAAACATATTCAGAAACCAATCAATTCTTACCGCTTACATTCTAACATCATCATGGTGTAAGAAACTTTCATCATTCACATGAATAATCACCACAGCCTATTCATTGTTCTCTCTTCTACCCTGACTCACCTCTCTTCAGTCTATATGCACCACAGAAGCTAGAAGAATCCAGCCTACTAACTCATTCTGTTAACTTAATTCCATCACTTTCTCCCTTGCTTGTTCTTCTTAACTACTCTGTAGATTTTGGTGTTCCCCAAAGGGACTAAGAATGCTCTCACTTCATGGCCTCTCTATTTGTTCCTCTACATGAAAATTTTTGCTCATGGGTATCTGCATTCTTCAGTCTTTCACCTCTTTTGGTTTTTCTTGCCTTCTTAGTGATGCCTTCTCTGACTATCTATTTAAAATTGCAAGGCACTTCCCCACCAGCACTACTTCTTTCCTTAATTTATATTTTCCTACAAAGCTTGACACATCCAACATAATATTTATTTAATATTATTTTATTCTACTTATATTTTCATTGACTGTCCCTACAGGCTGAAATGTGCATTGGAAAGAGCTGAAGTTTGTATTTGTGTTGTTCCCTGTTCAGTCCTCAAAGCCAAGACTGACTGACTCATAATGGGTGTTCAATAAACATTTGTGAAGTGACTGAATTCACACATGCCAAGAAATGACTTTGGAGAAAAACTGATTTGTGATACAACTCCTGCTCTCTAATTTATTAGCTCTTAACCTCATGTGTAACTTTCAATTTCAGTCTCATTTACCTCATCTATGAAACAGAAATAACGTTAAGAGTATTGACCAAAATATTAAATGTGAAATGTCTAAGGCATAGTAGATATGAAACAGATGATGATTCCCATTGTTTTATTAAAACACTATTTTTAAAAAGTTTATTTATTCATTTTGAGAGAAAGAGAAAGGGGGAGGGGTAAAGAAAGAGGGAGAGAGAATCCCAAGCAGGCTCCATGCTGACAGTACAGAGCCCCTTGTAGGGCTTGAACACTGTGAGATCATGACCTGAGCTCAAATCAAGAACTAGATGGTTAATTGAGCCACCCAAGCACTGTTAAAATATTATTTTCAATAACCTATGGGATGTCACTTTCATCCTTCATTAAGTGAAAGAATTTCTACTTTTACCACAACATGTAAAGGAACATGAATTAATTAAAAAACAAACAAACAAACAAACTGTATAAATGCCCAGCACAGAGTCTTGTCCATTAAAATTCTATAATGAATGACTGTTTCAACCATAGTTAAACTATCATCAAGGTTTTTGTAGTTCTCTTATGCACTAAATACTTGAGTTCAAAGTAGTTCAGCATTGTGGGGGATTGGAAGGATTTTAGAAATTCTAAGACTTAATATACCATGTTGTCAAAAGAGTGCTTTGCCTAAGGCTTTCCCATTCAGTTGTTGAGCAGTGACTAAGAATAAGGATTCTCAAGGCATGCCTAACAGCTCCCAGGCCCAACCAAAGTAGGTGGCCCTTGTTAAAGAGATTTCCTTTTCAACTTCAGGAAAATCCACAAGGACTTCGTTAGATTTCATTTGCTATCAAAAGCATGAGGACAGACTCCTGAAGGCATTCTTACAACCTTCTTCTGCAGGTAACCCACCGGAAAAAGAGGAACACCTTGTTATTTTTACTGAAAAAAGACCCATCTCCAGTTTCCATCAAAATCAAATCAGCTAATTAACCAGTAAGAAAGCTGGTGCCATGATTTGCTTTTGTCAAATCCCATGAAAACAAGCAAGGGGGCTTACCTGTAGATACTGGAACTCGTTTGCACCAGCCTGCAAGGGAATATTCTGCAAATCTGCACATCTCTACCCTCCTCTGTGTTTAATGACATTACACTGGTAATTGAAATAGGCCATAGGGGGAGTATTTATCCCACAGAAACAGGAGAATACCAGAAAGCAGAGCTTTTATTTTTTTAATTTATTTTCTCAGGTACTTGGTTTTCCAGCATACTATTGGTTTT
Source organism: Suricata suricatta (assembly GCF_006229205.1). NCBI lineage: Eukaryota > Metazoa > Chordata > Mammalia > Carnivora > Herpestidae > Suricata > Suricata suricatta. The sequence goes on along the minus strand of NC_043710.1, from coordinate 21,268,267 downwards.
ACCTTGTTACTTCCAAATGTATAAAATAAACAACCATTCATTCCAAAAGTTGTTATTGCTGTGCCTTCTCTGTGCAAGGCACTGATTTTAGGGGTTGCTCTCTGAAATAGCTGCATACCATTCAGTTGGATAGAATTGTTGTCTCAAATTGTTTTACTGCCTTGAAATTTCTGGTTTATGGTTTGGTTTCTCAAACAATAAATGTGCACTGTGAAGCATTTTGCCTTACTGCCGAAATATTTCATTGTATTTGTAACATGAATATGGAGCTTTAAAGATGTAAAATATGATAAATCAAGCATAAGGTATTCCCATGATACTTAGCATATTTGTCATTGGTGGGGAAAAAAGTTGAGAAAATTGAGGTACTGCAAATAATATGATCATTTTACCTAGTGGGATAGGCACAATAGGAGACTTCAGAGACATGGACCAATTTTTCTTTCAAAAGGTGTTTCAAATGCACCTGGAAACTTCTGAAATTATGTTTGATAAGCTGGGATGTGGCAAGAAGATGCAATCACTCTGTGTTCTCTGCATTGCTTACCTATCACCTCTCAGCTTTCAACTAGGTCACATGAAGGTGGCTCAGAAAAATTGGCGAAATTGTGTATTACGTGGTCAGAAAAACTGCAAAATCACATTCAGGAGGATAGCAATCCCAAGTATCTGCCACTCTTTAACCTTTACTTTTTGATGTATTTAATTTCTTTATTAGCTTTTTTATATCTTGATCTAAGCTCTGAGAATAAATTTGATATTTTATTAGGGAATTTCTTATGGGCTCTCAGCTTCCCAGCCATTTCATTCACATCAATTTCCTTTTAATCCTATCCTCTCTTGTTTTACTACAGATTGGGAAGCAAGATTTTGAAACGTGACTTTTTAGATTTGCCTTTTCCCATAAACTACTGCCTCCATGTAATAAGTCCTTTTACAAAAGATGTAATGCCTTTGTTCAAGGGATAACTCTTCTAAAAATCTAGAGAAACAGAGATGCAGTCTTTATAAAAGAAAAGAAAACAAACTACAATATTTTAATTAGGTTATATCACGGGAATCTCTCTTCCTTAGAAAAGTGATTATTATTCCATTACTTTGTTTCTATGTTTTTAATAATAAAACTGATTTTGTTTGTGATAATACCAAGACATATTTTAAATAATATTTTTATTCTGAATATAATAAAGCCATATTTAAAAGGAAATAATCACTTAATCCATGGCCAATTTTTAAAACCTAATAATCTTTGTAAACAGTAAAACCCACAGAATAGGGTAGATTTCTGTTAACATAGATCATTTTATATGCTGAGAATTATATGACATACTGATCATTTCAATTAGTGGCAACTACAAAGTTTAAATGACACATTAGGTTCTGCCATAAGTTTCCAAATTCTTGAATTTTTTTTTAATTTTAGAGAGAGAGAGAGAAAGAACACAAGCAGGGGAGATGGAGAAAGAGGGAGGGAAGGAGAGAAGGAGGGAGAGAGGGAGGGAGGGAGAGAGGGAGGGAGGGAGGGAGGGAGGGAGGGAGAGAGGGAGAGAGGTAGGGAGAGAGGGAGAGAGAGAGAGAGAGAGAGAGAATATCTTAGGGAAGTTCCATGGTCAGCACAGAGAGAGCCCAAAGCTGGGCCTAAACCAACAACCCTGGAATCACAAACTAAGCCAAAATTAAGTGTAGGACATTCAACTGACTGAGCCATCCAGGTGTCCCAAAATTCTTGGAAGGTTTTTAAGGGTGTGAGGTCTCAGTCTAATTTTCTGTATAGGGAAAGTAATAAAGTGAATTTCCATGAAACAAGGTATGACAAGTATAAATATAGTCTGTTTATTTCAATATTCTATCTTGACACTTAGTCTTTATTCAAAATTGTATAAAGTGGAACACACCATACTTCAAACTCCACTCTATTTGATTTATAGCACCAGGTATTTATGGAAAGCTTTTCACCTGAAGAGCAAGGTTTTTAAGATGAAGACAACCAAACAAAACAAAAACCAGAATGCTTTCTTTAAGACCATCTTGTAAATATTCATTATTTAGAAAATCCCCTAAGATATATCCCAACCTTATCAATACACAAAGTCAAAGTTGATGTCCTCTAAGTAAGTATTTATGATGTAGGACCCAAAGGTGTCTTTTCAACTGCACCAATGAGTAGAACTCTTCTGCTTTTGCAGCAGGCCCTTTGTTTTGCATTCAACAGTTTGTTTCTGGTCCATCAAGGTTATTAGCAACAGGGTTCTTGCTGGTTTCTTTAAGCCTCTAGCTTAGAGTCCAGAAGTGGAATCCTAGATGATTTGATAGCGGTGCTTCTGACTTTCTGTCAGGGTTCTTTTTAGATTTGTGGCTAATGTCCCTTCCATAGAAAACTGGAAGTCCATTGTTTATGTGATATCTACCCTGACAGACTTTATAATCAGTTCACGAAAATCACAGCCCATCCTTAGGTTATGTTTAAAGACAGAAGTAATGCCTGTCTTAATGGACAGTGGTGTTAAATCATGTTGTTACCATATATTGCTACTTTTGCTTATTTACTGTAGTTATTTACTTTTTCTTGTGTGTAGTGGGATGCGTGGACTTGACATTTGACTCATAGACCACCTGTCTACATAAATAGCAAAACATAAGGCTACTGCAGTTGGTATTTGGAGATAAAGCATATATGATGAAATAATGGGGGCACTGGATCTTAAATATGTTAAAGTGTATATGTGAAGAAAGGTATTTATCTTTCTTCTGCTTCTACCAAGGCCAGGACAATAAGCACTTCAGTTCATCTGTAGGCATAGAATTCACATTACAAACTCTCTAACTTCCTAAGAAATGCGAAACGTGAGAATATATTATCTAGAAATGTTATAGAACTCCTTTTCTATGAATTTTTTGAAAAAATAAGACAGATTACTTCCCAGCAGCTCAGAGCACACTCTCTCCTTCTGCTAAACTCCCATAGCAAGTCATGTATATGAGAAATGTGCTGCATCACACACAGACAAAGAGGAGTAAGACACTGTCTTACTCCAAGGAGATGAAAAGACAACTTCCTAACATATATTGTAATTATGTTCGTCTTTCTATCTTAGCACTGGGAATGGTTTTTATACAACTTGATAGTTAAATCTGTATGATGTGTATGTAGTACAGAGTATATATATCTTCCTTAGTGCCTAAAATATTCTTTACTATGTAGGAGACAAGTTGTTATTTTAATTCACTTATTATTTATTACTTCATTTGATAATTATTTAAAAATTTTTTAAATATTTATTTTTGGGAGAGAAAGAGAGCAGAGTGAGAGTGGGGGAAGGTCAGAGAAAGAAGGAGACACAGAATCTGAAGTAGACTCCAGACTCTGAGCTGTCAGCACAGAGCCTGACCTGAGGCTCAAACACACAAAATGTGAGATCTTGACCCAAGCTGAAGTCAGATAGTCAGATGCCTAACTGACTTGAGTCATTACCTGGGCACCCCCTGATAATTATTTTTAAGTCCCTCCTATGTGAAGCAATTATCTCATTTTTAAAAAGTTTATTTATATATTTATTTATTTAGAAAGAGAGCATGAACATGGGAGGGGCAGAGAGAGAGAGAGAGAGAGAGAGAGAGAGAGAGAGAGAGAGAGAGAATAAATATGAATCCCAAGCAGGCTCTGCAGTATCAACACAGCCCAATAGGGAGCTCAAACTCATGAAGCTTGAGATCATGACCTGTGCAGAAACCAAGAATTGGACGCATAACTGACTGAGCCACCTGAGGACCCAACAATTATTTCTTTAAGATGTACTTACATGTATTCTTACCCAAATACAGAGAAATGGATTTAGTGAAAAGTTGGATTTCTTTTTGGAGGGGGGTGCTGTGTTTTGCATTTTTTATAGCTTCATGGTTCTACCTGGATTATATTTTAAATTTAGTAATGAAAACAGATCCATCAATATATCTTCAAAAATATTTCCAAGGGATGTCCACCTTTAGGATATAGAGTATACTTTTCTTTTCCTAGTCACCCCATTTAGAATACAGAAAACTCTGAAAATGATATGTAAAAAAAGATACTTAAGAAGAACCTGAAAGGAGGAGAGCAGAAGGCAGACAATCTAGGAAGCTTAGATCTGAGTAAAGACATGATGGTAAGAGTTCCTGGGTTTTCCTTTTGTTTCATGTATCCCAGACTTAAGACAGAAGAGACCAGAAACCCAGAAATACTGACAGGTGAAGAAGAAGAAGAAGAAAGAAGAAAGAAAGAAGAAAGTAGAAGAAAGAAGAAGAAAAAAAGAAGAAGGAAAAAGAAGGAAGAAGGAAGGAAGAAGGAGGAAGGAGGAGAAGGAAATAATGATGATGATGGTGGAGGAGCAGGTGGAGGAGGAAGAAACAAAGCCCTGCTCTCCCTATCCAAAAGACAAAGATGAGCAAAAAGAAAGGTGCAAGACAGTTACTCTCATCCAGCTAAACATCACTGAAAAAATTGTGGCTCCATCCCCATGCAGTTCTGTAAAACCCTCGTGGACCTAGATCTTCACCTTCACCAAGCTATGAAAGCTCCCCAAAACTCTCCACTAAAGTGGTACCAGAAACAGCCAGGTAGGACATGAGAAGTTTCATCCCTGACAGGTAGCATCCCTTTCACTGTAAGCAATGCCACAGGGAGACTGGAATAGTTCCTCCACTCAGCAGTTACAAGGGGATCTCTCCCTGGCATGCTGGAATGGCTTCAGAGTTGCCCATGCAGGGACCCAGGACTTTCACCTCCACTCAGCAATAATGAGGCCACTCCTCCACCCATGTCATCAGTGATGGCCAAGAAGGTAGCAGTTACATGCATTCCTATAGCTCCCAGCTAGGAAGTATCAGTGGAAGTCTGGGGAAGGAGCTGGTATTTATGCACAGGAGTAATGAGAAGCCCCCATCCACTCCAGGGTCAACAAAGGCCAGTTAAGAAACATGGAATTCTACTCCATCCATATGTCCATTCTACCCTTGTTTTCTCTACTGGAGAAATATCAGAAGAAGCCATCTAAAACTGAAGGTTCAAATAAGATATAGAATCTCATAATAAAATTCCCAAATGTCCACATTTCAACTGGGAATTACTCATTACACCAATATTCAGGAATATTCCAAATGAAATGAAAAAGAATAAAAAAATGCCAGTGTGAAGAAGAACAACTGGACATCCATAGCCAACAAAAACAAATCTGACTTACATTTCATGTTTAATACAAAGCTTAACCCAACATGGATTATGAATTTAAATATAATAAGTAAAACTGTCAATGTTTTGACAGCATAAACTATAAAGGAAAAAGGATCTATAAAGGAAAAAATAACTGAAGAATTGGACTTCATAAAGATTCACAACTTGTGTTACATGAATCTTATTAAGAGAGTGAAAAGACAAGTTAGAGAATGGGAAGAGCATTTGTAAATTGTGTATCTGAAAAGGATTAGGACCTAGAATAAACATAAAGTTCTCAAATTCAACAGTTAAAAATAAAACAAACAAACAATCCAGGTGGAAAATGGGCAAAAGACATGAATAGGTATTTCTCTCAAGAGGATATACATGTAGTAAATAAGCACAAAAAATGAGGTGAAGCATCACTAACTTTTAGAGAAATGAAAATAAAAACTACAATGAGATAATTATGGACAATGCTCCTTGACATTGGTCTTGGCAACAATTTTTTTGGATCTGACACCAAAAGCACAAGCAACAAAGGCAAAAATCAAGTGGGACTAGGCTGACATTCTGTTCTTGTATAGCCACAAAGACCAGGGCTGGCTGCCAGTTGGGATTCAGGGCCCTCAGTCTTACAAGGCTATGAGAGAGAACACAGAGGAACCCAGAATGGCTGGCATCTGCAAACGTGAGAATGTGTGGGGTTAAATCTACTGAAATCTGTAGGCAGTCTGAGGCTTGTTTCTTTAGCAGCAAAAGCTGATGACATCCTCTGTAGAGCCGGTCACAAAGAACCACCATCACTACTACAGCATGGCTGATGCTGGCACCATGCCCTTCTTACTTGTTCTTAGCTACCCCTATCAATCTTAGCTTTGCCAGTATCTAGATAGAGTCAAACCCAAGGGGGTTTTTCAGGCAATGTCCCAGAAGACTGGGGAAGCTCACCCCTCACTCTGTCTTCCCTTTCCTGATGAGAGGATCTTTTTTCTAGTTTTCCTTCTGCGCATCAAAACCACAATGGGATATCTCCCCACACCTGTTAGAATGACTATTATCAAAAAGACAAAATACAGCAAGCATTGGCAAGGCTGTGGAGAAAAAGAAACCCTGGTGCACTGGTGGGGATGTAAATTGACACAGCCACCTATGGGAAACTGTATGAAGATTTCTCCCAAAATTAAAAATAGAACTACCAGATGATCCAGTAATTCCACTCCTGGGTATATATCCAAAGAAAATGAAATTATCTTGAGTAGATACCTGCACTCCTGTGTTTAGTGCAGCATTATTCACAATAGCCAACACACGAAAACAACTTAAGTGTCCATCAATAGATGGATAAGGAAAATGCTATATTCAGTCACAAAAATCCTGCCATTTGTGATAACAGGGGTAAAGCATGAGGCCATTATGCTAAGTAAAATAAGTCAGATAGAGAAAGATAAATATTATTTGATCTCAGTTATGTGACATCTAAGAACACTGAACGCATAGAAACAATTAATAGATTGGTTGTTACTAAGGCTGGGGGTAGAAGTTATAGGGAAGTATTGCTCCAAAGGTGTGAATTTTGTTACAAAATGAAATGCCTTAGAGTTTTGGAGAGCTACTGTAAAACATGATGATTCTAGTTAACGGTATTGTTCTGTATAGTTGAGTGCTGCTAAGAGAATGGATCTGAAATATCCTCACCACCACCACAATTATTTGAGATGAAGCATGCTAACTAACTCATTGTAGTTAACAGTTCACAATGTACACTTGCATCAGATTATCACACTGTGCACCTTAAACTTACACAATGTTATATGTCAGTTATATCACAATAAAGCTGGGAAGGGCCCTCTAAATATCCAACCAAAAGCAAGGGGGAAAAAAACTTCCAAATATGCAACTGTCATATGGTCCAGCAGTTCACCCCCAGGCAAAGAAATGAAATCCTATGTTCCTACAAAGATCTGTACACTAATTTTTATTGCAACTTTATTTATAATAACCCCAGACTGGAAACAATTGAGACATTCTTCTGCAGTGAATGGTTAAACCCAGTAATGTATATCCTTACCAGAAATACTAGTCAGTTGAAAAACATGAATGAACTATTGCATCCAATAATTTAGATGAAACGCCTGATGATTATGTTGCATAAAAAAAAGCCAAGTCCAAATGCTACATACTGTATGGTTCCATGTACCCAACACCCCTGTCATGAATAAATTATAGAAACCGAGAGATCAGTAGTGCCAGCTGCTTAAGGAAGTAGGTAGGGGATGGGAATGAAGAAGGTATGGCTATAAAAAGACAACAGGAAGGGCCTTTATGGTGACAGAAAAACCAATCAAAACCACAATGAGCTACCACCCCACACTTGTCAGAAAGGCTAAAATGAACAACCCAGGAAACAACCGATGTTGGCAAGGATATGAAGAAAGAAGAACTCTTTGGCACTGTCGGTGGGAATACAAACTGGTACAGTCACTCAGGAAAACAGTATGGAAGTTCCTCAAAAAATTTAAAAAAAATTACCCTATGACCCAGCAATTGCACTACTAGGTATTTATCCAAAGGATATAAAAATACTGATCAAAGGGGTACCTGTACCCCAATATTTATAGCAGTGCTATCAACAATAGACAAATTATGGAAAGAGCCCAAATTTTCATCGACTGAAGAATGGACAATGAAGATATAGTGTGTACACACACACACACACACACACACACCCCACACACAGGGATATTACTTGGCAATCAAAAAGAATGAAATATTGCCATTTGTAGCAATGTGGATGGAACTAGAGGGTATTATGTTAAGCAAAATAAGTTGGGTAGAGAAAGATAAACAACATATTATTTCATTCATATGTGGAATTTAAGAACAGAACAGATGAGCCATAGGGGAAAGAGAGAAAAATAATATAAAAATTGAGCAGGAGGCAAACCACAAGAGACTCTTAAATACAGAGAACAGACTGAGAACTGCTGGAGTGGAGGTGAGTGGGTGGATGGGCTAAACGAGGGATGGACATTACAGAAGGCACTTGTTGAGATGAGAACCGGGTGCTGCATGTAAGTGATGACTCACTGGGTTCTACTCCTGAAACCAGCACTACACTATATGTTAACTAACTTCCATTTAAATAATTAAAAAAAGAAATGCTCTGCATTGTGACTGTACTAATGTCAATATCCTCCTTGTAAAACTGTCCTATAGTTTTGTAAGATAATTATCATTAAGGGGAAAGGGGAACAGGGTACATGGAATTCCTCCGTGATATATTAAAAAATTTTTTATGCTTATTCATTTCCTGAAACAGCATGAACAGGAGAGGGTCAGAGAGAGAGAGGGAGATACAGAATCTGAAGCAGGTGCCAGGCTCAGAGCTCTCAGCACAGAGCCCAATGTGGGGCTCGAACCTACAAACTTAGATCAACTTGGTCTAAGCCGAAGTTAACTTAACATAGTGAGCCATCCAGGCACCACACATTTTAACCATTAAAATAACTGGTGTGGTTTCTGTTTCCAGAGCACAATCTAACATATGCAGGTAATTTGTAGCAGGGTTTGAAGCTGAATAAAGGGAAAGAGGCTTGAAAGGCTGTGACAGACTATGTGTAAGGCAAAATTAAGAGGTGGGCAAATAGAATGCTAAGAAAAGCAATCAGAAACAAGAGTAGGGGATGGAGAGAAGTTCAGGGAGAAGTAGAACTGCAAAGTTGTCTGTTGTTTTTAAGAAAAATACAAACATACATAGACATTCCAGTACTTCCCTTTCCCCCGCCCCTCTTGTTTTCAAAGCCTTCTTTAGTTCTGGCCCACATATGTTGCCAGAATGATTTTCTTTTCATTTACAGGTGACTTTCTTCTCTATAAACAAAAGATCCTAACTAACTGACAACAACAGCAACAACCACCAAACAAAAAAGCACCTCTTTTCTGAATAGATAGAAGGACTAAGGTTAAAGGCAAAGAAAAGGGACACATACTTAAAAAAAAAAAAAAAAGAGCTTCAAATCTTTTCTTTCTGCATTGGTGCATGTTCCCCTACAATACTTTATCTTACCATTGCCTCCCCATCTTTAGAGAGCACTTTCCACACTACGAAACATCTCCATATCTACTCTTCTTATGGTACTCTCAAAACAATGTGGGCTCTCTAAGGACAGAGAGCAGATCTCCTATTCGCTTAATCTACATAATATGATGCATTGATGCAGCAGAGAATAGCTGTCTTCCAGGAAACTATTGAGTTATGAATTTAGGACAGATAGATGTTATACATGCAACCCAGGGAGAGCTAAATATTAACAGGAAAACGCATGAGTAATTCCTCCTACGGGTTCGCATAACATTTCTACTTCTCCCTTAAAACAGCATGAATGATTCAAGTAACTATTTGCCAATTAAAATGGCAAGTATAAATGTCTCTTTTGCCATAGATGGAGCTTAATGCCACTATAACTTAATCTTTTCTTTTTCTCTTCAACACAGTGAAACAGCACAGATGAATGAACATATTTCCATTTAACAGAGCTGGACATCTCTTACTTCTGGTCTCTAGTGGCCTTGACCATTGATGGTACAACATTTAGCTGAAAATGATGCCACATCCATGCTCCGGCCCACAAACTGCCGCTTATAGGAGTCACTTGGACTTTCATGCTTCCCCACTGGTTCCTTTAGACAAGTTCCACTTTTCCAGTAGCTCAACAGCAACTATTTCCATGCTGTTACCACATCGAGCTTCCCAATCCCACCAGGTTTTCAAAGGAAGAATAAAAAGCTGGCTACCTTTCCCAAACACTTTGTTCCATATTAAAAACCTGACTGCTGCCCCCATTTCAAAAATGGAGGAGGGCATCACCAGTTGTCGTTTCCATTCTGAATCCTGGGCAGGCCAGTCTGCCACAACTCCCAGACAGTGCAAAGGAACATCTGCCGGAGGAACAGTTAGTTTGACTCCCGCCCCTCCACAGAAATCACTGCTAGTAAAAGTTTTATGAGGTGGGTACATTTTTCCCCGTGCTTCCTCCTCTTGTAACTGACTGAAGCCCAAATGAGCAAGATGAAATGGCCAGATATTTAGCCATATGTTGGCATCCACATGTGCATGTTTGGGAGGGAAGAGAAGCTGTCAGCTGTACCAAAGGACGATTAGAATCATCTGAAATGCAATTAACAACCCCACAGTCAATGAATCTTTGAAGGATTCTAACAGAGTAAATTACACTTCTCACTTACCAATGGCAAATTGTCCATGGACCAGTTTCCTTGTTTGTGAAACTTGAATCCAGTCAATTTATTCAGACTCCAGAGTAGTCTCAGGAAGTTTCCATTCTGTTCATCTACATGGGTTATCTCTGCTCTTCAAGTGACTCCTATAACACATACACACACAGGGGAAAAAAAGGATGTATTAAGAATATGTGGTGCTAAATACATTTTGTTTGATAGTTTAGATTTTTAGCACCCATAACTCACTTTTTTTTTCTTTTTACTATTCTTATTATTTGTACTAGAAAAAGATGGGATAAAAAGATTTTCTCTTTTAAAAACTGGATTTTAGGTTAATGCAGTTGTGTATCTACAATTACAACTAGTAGAAGTTCACCACGTGAAGGACAAAAGCTTAATAAAACCTTATTGAGTAGAGATTCAGTGTTAGAGATTTTACTAAAATCTGCTTCTCATTGCATATCCTCCGAAGGTGGAAAGGAATTTAACATTTGACAAGTTACCATGAACCTGGGGTTTTGTACTAGTACCTTTTATATATGTATTATGTATTATCCTATTGAATTTGCATAACAATCTTTCTAGCATTTACCGCCTATAGCTTTCTGTCATTTTGCAGATCATAGGGGAAAGACTTGTAGGTAGATGAAGTTAGAGTATAAGATTAGATAACTTCAATCCACTCCTCTTACTCTTTCCCTACTCAGGCATGGAGAGTCCCATAGATTATTGTTCGTATTGTTTAAATAACATCAAAATGTTTTATAGACCAAATCTGCACTGAGACTATCTACATATATACATGAATACATACATTAAATTTTTTTAATGTTTTTTTATTTATTTTCGAGAGACAGAGAGAGACAGTGAGAGCAGGTGAGGGTCAGAGAGAGAGGGAGATACAGAATCCGAAGCAGGCTCTGGGCTCTGAGCTAGCTGTCAACAAGAGGCTCGAACCCACGAACCATGAGATCATGATCTGATCCAAAGCAGGAAATTAACCAACTGAGCCACCCAGGTGCCCCTATATACATACATTAAAAGAGTGACTCGATCATTGGGTTGTGGGAAATTCCAAAGAAAGACTGATAAACTTCACGTCATTTCATGATGTGATAATTATCACGTCATAATTATGGTCAAATACCTTAAACACATTCATTTTCTTTCCTTTATCACAATAGTTTTGGCCTGAAATTTTGTATCGATTTTGGATTCATGGGGCTCTTTTAACTAAATTCAACAAAATCAGTTCCTGTGCATCTAAACCATATTGCTTATTTATTTATTCGTGTCAACTGGTTTGTATGATGAGACCATCAGCCTTGGTGGCCCTCTCCTCCCAACCTATAAGGATCATTATGGCAGAAACAAAACATTCCATGCATCTCCTCTTATTTTAGGAAATAGCTAGCCACAGTAAATAATAGCTCCTCACATGGGACACTTCCTCTTTTAAAATATACCCAGATTGCACACGTGTTCCCTTACAGCCAACCAAGAACTGTCAAAAGTATCAATTAGAAAGTCTTGCCAGCTCCTCCAAATCTTAATAGAATTTGCAAGTAAGATACAGTCTCAGTATTTTCTACTTTTACTCCATAAAACTTAGTCTGCTTTTAACACAAGTGAGCCCTTGCTTAAGCAAACGGGAGTGTGGAAGAGTTCCCTGGCCACAAACTTAGGATAACGCCAGACAGAAATGTCTAAATTGTAGACTCTTCTCACTATGTATTTAAAAAACAATAGAACTTATAGTTAAAAAAAGGGAGCACAGATGGGGCACCTCAGTGGCTCAGTCAGTTGAGCATTCAACTCTTGATATCAGCTCAGGTCATGATCTTACGTTTCATGGGATTGAGCCCCACCTCAAGCTCCATGCTGATGATGTGGAGCCTGCTTGGGATTCTCTCTCCCTCTTTTTCTGACCCTGCTCTGCTCATGCTCTTTCTCAAAATAAGTAAATAAATGTAAGAAGCGGAGGGAGGGGAACAGAACCTGAAAGGACACAGGTCTGAACCAAACTGACTCCATGACAGGCTTTAAGTTTCCCTCTGACCTTGAAGGCCTAAGTGTATGTTTCCCAGAATCATTAGACAATAAAAGGGCACAGATTGCTCAACAGGCGACCATCCTAGTAACACCCAATCAGAAGCAGCCAGCTAAAATGCTTAATATTCCTAAGGGCAGGCCTAGAGATAGAAACTATGTATAATTGCTTAAGGCTAGTTACTTACCCTAAGTGGGTCCTTGGCCCACCCTGTAATTGGTTATTTTCAAAAAAGCACTAAAGGTCATGATTGGTTCCTGCCAAAAGTAACGAACACTCTGGACAATGTGTATGGTTAGAATGGTTGCAGAGGCTGTTATACAATGATTATTGGATTGCTGTGCCTATGACATAATTTTCTGTAACCCCCTTTTCCAAACCCTCTAAAAACCCTACCCAGCCTTTGTTCAGGGCTCTCAGCACAGATCCACTGCATTGGTGAGGTCTGGGAGTCTGAGCTTACGCCCGAATAAACACCCTTTGCTTTTGCATACGTGTCTTAGACTCCCTGGTGGTCTTGGTTACTGGGGACCCCATAATCTGGGCATAAGAAACCCTGAATTGGATGTGAGGGGTGAATTTCAAACCCGAGAAATAGGCTTACTAATTGCTAGAGTTGCAATTTTGATGTAATTAATTATCTGCAAAAACAATCTATTTCATTGCCACTATTTCATTACTACAACTTTTAAAAATAACCATTTATTGGTGGTCCAGCTATATGCTAGGCACCAGTTACATGACTTACATATATCTGATTTATTTATGTGAAGAAAACGTGCTTCAACGGAAGACTATGTCTGTAGCTACCCTTCTGCTCTTTGATTCTGATGCTATGGAACAATTCTACAGAACCTATAACTCTATAAAACATAAATAGCTATTAGTAAAATAAAAATTTCTTTTCTATAAAGGCACAAATTTTAACCTGTCTGGCAGGGAGGTTCAGCTGCCTTTTCTGCACACTGTGGAAGAAACTAGCTTCACCTATATTTGTGCATCGATTTCAATATTCCTGATATATAAATGTGTGTTTATTTGGGACTTTTCTTTTTTAAGTATGTTTATTTATTTATTTGGGGGAGGGAAGTGAGAGGGAGAGAGATTCCTAAGCAGGCTGCACACTGTCAGTGAGGAGCCCAACATAGGACTGTGAGATCATGACCTGAGGCAAGGTCAAGGGTCAGATGCTCAACAAACTGAGTCATCCAGCCACCCCTGAAGGTTTCTTTAAACTGATTATATACTCCTGGTTCTCTCATGGATTTGCAAATTTCAAAAAAAAAATCTTCAATGTCTGTTCATTTTATTTATTTTTTTTAAATTTTTTTTAAATGTTTTATTTATTTTTGAAACAGAGAGAGACAGAGCATGAGAGGGGGAGGGGCAGAGAGAGAAGGAGACACAGAACTGGAAGCAGGCTTCAGGCTCTGAGCTAGCTGTCAGCACAGAGCCCGACGCGGGGCTCGAACCCACGAACGTGAGATCTGACCTGAGCCGAAGTCGGAGGCTTAACCGACTGAGCCACCCAGGCGCCCCTGTTCGTTTTATATTTGCATGGGAGTTGTGATTTTATTTCATTTTTTGAAATGACCTTGTACCATTCTTTAAGACAACTCTATGGGGCATATATATTGTTAAGTACATTTTCTAGCCAAACACCAAGACTCAGCAGGGTCCCATGACTCACCTGATGGCCACAAACACAAACAGACACTCCTGATTACTAGACATGGTGCCACAGGTTGAGATTGCAAAGCTAAACAAGGCTGTCTTTATCCTCAAGGTCAAGGAAACCAGGGTAAATCTTTATTGAGTGCTGCCTACATGCAAGGTGCTTCCATTAACTAAACTAGAAACATTTGATAAATCCTCACTATCCAAAACTCACTACTTGCTATATGAAATACTGAACTCAAAGAGTTTCACACAGTGTTATACCCTTCACTATCTGAACTCATTCTATAAACTCTTAATAACTGAATTCAGGAATCAGGTAGATTTGTATAGGGAAAGGCACTCAATTGCTATCTTTAAATCCTCAAAGTCACCTTGTGAGGTAGGCATTCTTCCCATTTTTACAGATAAGGAAGATGAGGCTCAGTGAAACTAATGTTAAAAAAAATTACATCACTTTAGAATAGAAAAAGATAGCAAGATCACACAGCCCAACGTCCTCATTTTATAGATAGAAAAGCAGAGCTCAGGGAAACAGGGATTCTCTTGAATCTTTTATCCAGCTAGGAGCAGGGCCTGCCTCAACATTCAGTGATTCAACCTTCCATGCATCTTTTTCTTATCTGGGACTAGTAATGTAAGAGAATGGGGCACACATCTGTCAAAACAGGCAGAAAAGTGAGGAGCAAATTATTAAAACTTGCTCTTCCCCAAGTTCTTTCCAACCTCACTTACCACATTATTTATCCATCCAGCTGATCTGAACTTTTCTGTATGAAAAGTAGAGCTTCTATGGATTTTGAGCGCCTCTATAGAAAACTATTTTCCTGGGCAGTTTTGCACTTAAGTCGGCCTTTGCTCACACATTGAAGAACAAATTCCCACTGTCAGTACCACGGGGGAGGACAGGAGTGATTTTCCATTATCCCCATATGCAGAATGTGGATGAAAATTTGGGCAGATTTCAGAATCTGTGGCAGACTAAATTAGTAAATTTCATTTTATTGATGTATGGTTCCACAGTCTAGAAACTTTCTTTTCTTGTGGCCGACCCCATCCCAACTCCTCTTGCTTTCTTCCTCTCCTTTATTCATCTTTCTCTCTTCTACCATTTTTGTCTTCTTCCCTTTCCTTTTTCCTCCTCTTTCCTCACACAAATATTGCTCTGAGATAATTATGATTATTGGTATCTAATGAATAGGCTTACACCATATCTATCACCTCTCAACAAGCAGAACAAAGAGAGCCCACCTGTTACTACTGTTCTTTAAAGAGCACTATATCACACCAGCATTAACAGGTCACTTTTTGTTAGGAAAAATGCAATATGTTTGTCTTTTTTCAGTCCTTTCAGTCATTCTCAACATGTTTCTTACATTGGGCTGATTTTGTCTCAAGACTTCTCAACCTCCAGAAACTTTCCCTTAGGAAATTTACAACCTTCTGTTCCTTTCCAAGTCATCAACATTCTAATAGAGTAGCTTACTATGTAAACCTATGCTAATTTCAGTCATTATGCAGATGTCCAAGTATTTTGCAGGTTTCCACCTAAAAGTGTTATTTTCCTCTAGAGTCAAAAGGGACTTGGATGAGCTGTTGATCCCTTTGTTAAAATATAATCCACATATCACTAGGCCACCAAGTTTATCAAACTTCTGCCAGGAAAGCAGGATTCCCCCTAGAGAAGTTGGTGAATTGAGCAATGTTGAATTGCTGTTTGTATTCAAGATGGAGTAGTGGGAAAACAATCCAAAGAAACTTAGCTTTTTAATTAATCATAATCTCCCACCTTTGTGAATTTTAATCATTTCTGCTTTTGTTTCCATTTAAGAAGCTCTGTTTGTCTACCTCTGAGCTGCCAGGAACACAATATAAAAAAATATTTTTCACGTGTTGTCCTATATAATCCTCAAGATAATTGAAAAGGATGTCCCGGGAATAAATCATTTTTAAACATTAAGAAACCAAAGATTTTTATAGAAGTTACAAGCAATGACCAAGGCTACAGTTAGTCTTAAGTATTAAAACCTAAACCTTACACCAATCTCGAGGTTCATTTCTACTTACACCATATTTTCACTTTAAAAATGTTAGTCCAACAATTGGTCCAAGCTGGACTTGCCTTGTATAAACATATGTAAATATTTAAAGTTCATATGTTCTATACAGAGTGAGATGCATCAAAGAGAATGATGCTCCGTCTAGCATAAATGAGGAGGCTCCCATTTAGCCTTGCAACCAATCTATGATTCTAATACAACTGTACTAAGGGCAAAGAGTACATTAAGATATAAAATAATAAAGTTAGATTTTTCAGATGGAAGTAGGATACCAATTGACATTTCCTTAGACGCACTCAGGCACTGTGGCCTTTCCATATGCCTGAATCAACGAGCTGATATTTCCTGAGAAAACTAAACTGCATCATTAAAATAAAGGAAGTTATCTTACAATAGGCACTAGGCCAACACAAATATTATCTTCTTTATATGTGTTCTACATTTAATAAGAAGGGCAAAGTTTCTGAAGCCCAACAGTGGGCAAATGTGGCTCAGAACCCTGATGTAGAGTTCATAACCCCTACCCTTCACCCCTGTCCACTATCCAGGCTTGATGTGAGAATTAAAGTATCTACATTTAAGGCTATAGCATATTGCTTAAATAGGACTCATAAATAATTAGAACTCTTATCTCCTCATTCAGCACCAGGTTTCTTAGGGATCCACTCAAACTGTAAGGACAGGTCTGAATCAGACTGACTCTGACCTCGGAGGCCTACGTGTCAGCTTCTCAGACCACCCTTGTAACACCCAATCAGGAAAGACCAGCTAACACCTTTAACATTTCTAAGGGTGGGCCTAAAGATGGAGGTTAAGACTAGTCACGCCCTACGTGAGGGTCCTAGGTCCTGGGTCCACTCTGTAATTGGTTAATACTCTAAATGTTGTAATTGGATAAATCTGCTGTTAATAATATCGTATAATAATAATTGGATCACTGTACCTATGTCACAATTTCCTGTAACTCCCCCTTCCCAAACTCATAAAAGTCCTACCCCGCCTTTGTTCGGGGCTCTCAGCATGGATCCGCTGCGTTGGTAAAGTCTGTGAGCCCGAGCTTAGGCTAGGCCAGCCTAAGCCTGTAATAAAGCCCTTTGCTTTTGCATGCGTGACTCGGTCTCCCTGGTAGTCTCTGGTTTTTGGGGCGATATTAAAATCTGAGCATGACATAACAAAGGGCCAAATTCTCTGGATCTAATTGTGCATTTTGTCACATGATGTTGTTAATTGTGCAGAATATAATACAAGAGCAAGGGTTAAGGGAAGTCAAGATGCAGTGATTCCCTCTTGATTCCTAGAGACCAGAAGACACAGACACTCCCACAGGGTGTAAACACTTGTATCAATAAATGCTATCACCTATTGCCCACTTGACCCGCCCTTTCGCAAACCTGACAGTTGCTATGTATGTACGATTTACTGCAATTATTTCCAAAAGTATGTATTTTCACCATTTGAGTGTGAACACATAATTTATAATAAAAGCCAAAACAGAGACACAAATGCTAAATACAGAATCTTTGAAAATTATTTCCCAACAAATAATAAATTTAATAGAGAATCATGATACCCAAATTGCTAACCATAAGGAAGAGGGAATGTATCATATTCTAATATTATTTTCCCAAACATAAATGAATAAAGGGTTTTTTATTGCATTTGGGTCATCAGCATTCCAAATCTCAGTGGGGCTTTTGACATAAACATACAATCAAGAGCTGAGTTATTATTTTTATAATGATAATATCTTAGCTGGTGCCTTCAATCAGAAGCATGATAAATAATCACAATTCATATAACTTAATAACTAATGTGTTAATTCATCGATTTCAAAAAAGCATCTGACACCCGTGTATATCTTTCATTCATTTCCATAGTCTATTTTCTAATAGATTTTGAAATAAAACTCTAAGTTTAAATATGATTATGGTATCCTAGTCAGATGTTCAAGTCCAACCTGCCTAGAAATGCATCAAAATACTATGTGTGGTGCACATGATTAAATCACATCCAACAGTTTTAGCTAGTTTTTCAGGATAGGTTCAACTTTAAGGAAAATAATGGCTGTGTTTTTCATTAATTCATTCTTGGGAAAGCAAAGTAATATTATAATCATCTCTAATCATAATAAAGCCCTACAGCTTTATGTTCAAATCCAGGCTGTCAATCACGGACTTTGTTGCCTTGAGATACTTACTCTCTGATTTGTCTCTTCATATATAAAAGGGTATTTAACTAAATAATAAGTAAATATGAACTAAATAATGGCATTTAAAGGATTGTTTCAGTATTAAATGAAATAACCTTCTGAAAGCAAAAAGCACTACTTCTGACATATAATAAATGCTAAGATAATGGTAGCTATTACTTTTCAGTGACCAACAACAGTTTTGATATGTCTACCACGCGTTAATACTCTACTAGGCAACATCAAGATGACTTATTTATTAACTACACCTGTCTCGTCACATACAACCCAACCCCAAATCCAAAAATCTAAAGAAATTAGAGGATTCTTACAGAGCAGTAAAGAAAGAAATCCAGAGTCATGCATTTATTGAAGTTTTTATTGAAATTTAAGTTAGTTAATACGCAGCCTGATATTAGTTTTAGGTGTACAATATACTGATTCAACACTCCCACACAACACCCAGTGCTCATTACAACAAGTGCACTCCTTAACCCTATTTAACCTATCACCCCCACCCACCTCCTCTCTAGAAATCATCAGTTTGTTCACTATCTATCATTAAGAGCCTATATCTTGGTTTGCCTTCTCTTTTTTCTCATTTGCTTGTTTGCTTTGTTTCTTAGATTCCTCATAAGAGTGAAATCATATGGTATTTGTCTTTCTCTGACTTATTTCATTCAGCATAATACTCTCTAGCTCCATCCATGTCATTGCAAATGGCAAGATTTCACTTTTTTTTTTTTAAGACTGAGTGATATCCCACTACATATACCACCTTCCTTACCCATTCATCAGTTAATGGACAATTTTGCTATGTCCGTAATTTGCTGTTGTAGGTAATGCAGCTATAAACATCAGGGTGCAAGTATCCCATTGAATCAGTATTTTTATATTATTTTGATAAATACCTAGAAGTGCAATTGCTGGATAGTAGGGTAGTTCTATTTTTAACTTTAATCTGGTAGAAAAAAAAATAATGAAGCATCCATATTAGAAGCGAGTCCACCGTGGGCAGCATGCAAGTTCCATAGTCTCACTCAACATCTTCAGCCACTCAATGAATGGAGGCTCACATTCAAACGATTAAATACTTCAGAATTACAAAAAAAGCTAGCAAAACTTTAGTAAAGCAATTTTATCATCTTCAAAACGGACTAAATGGTCATTTTCAAAGTCGGAACTCTCAGGTGGCTTGGTAGTTTATATTGGACTGAGGGGCATAGGAAGAGGCAGGCCTTGCTGCCCAAGCCTCTCCCTGCAGCCCCAAATACCTTCCTACCCCTGTTAAGTCTCAGATACTAGGAAAGACCTCATTTACATGCATGTCAACATTCCAGCCAACAGTCCATGCCCCAACCACAGACATTATGCAAAGCCACCTTCCAGCTTATAGCTATAAACTGCAGTAGTGATATCTGCTCTTAGGAGGACCCACCAAGGGAAGAGACTCATGCAGACACTTAAAATAAGATGATTTTGAATAGGAATTCCGGATCTCAACTAACACTAAGACTTTAGCTAAAGGATGCTTGGGGGGTATAGGTGGAACCCTCCCCTGAACTCTATGATATCCAGGTCTACAAAAAAAGACCTGACTGGGGGAAATCCTGTTTGGATTTTCGTTAAAGTGTGGAACCCAGGGCAGAAACCTATCTTGCTTGAGTCTTAATGCAGAACCAAGGTTTTGGAACCAGACCATCTGGGTCTGGCTTCTGTTATTTAAGAATTAAGTAATCTCAGGCAAGTTATTTAGCCTTTATGCCTTAGTTTTTTTGTGAAATGAAAATGGTAACATTTATTTCATAGTATTTGTGGGAGGATTCAGTGAGGACTATAATATACACAAAGCCATTTAAAAAGTAGCTAGGTGGGGCGCCTGGGTGGCTCAGTCAGTTGAGCCTCCGACTTCGGTTCAGGTCAGATCTGACGTTCGTGGGTTCGAGCCCCGCGTCAGGCTCTGTGCTGACAGCTAGCTCAGAGTCTGGAGCCTTGCTTCCGATTCTGTGTCTCCCTCTCTCTCTCTGCCCCTCCCCACTCATGCTCTGAATCTCTCTGTCTCAAAAATAAATAAAAAACATTAAAAAAAAGTAGCTAGGAAAGACTATGCATTGCCTAAAAATCAACAATTCATTATTAATATCATTGTTATTGATATAAAGATTAATAGTGACATTGTTTGTAGTGGTAATAGTAATAAGGTACTAGCTCTGAAATAATTTAGTAAATCCTAAAAATAAAGTGCAATAAAGTTTTTATTTTGTCTTTGTTTGGAATATGGGTTACTTAAAGAAGGTTTATTTAGATAGAATAAACATCCTTAGTTTAACCAAGTAATAATGGTTTGAACTTCTATCTGATTCTGGCCACATAGAAGGTTTGATTAACCTAGTCACAGCTCCCATTATAAAACAGATAGAAATGTTGAATATGAGTCTAAGAAAGAGAATAACAATAGGTACACAGAACTGAAGAGGAAAAAATGGTGAAGGAAGGACTACCAGATGTGAGAAATTT
>NC_043710.1:21204932-21247246 GCF_006229205.1 Suricata suricatta | reverse complement strand
AAAAAAAAAAGTATTGAGTGAACTTCTCAACTGCAAAATTTAGGCTTTAGAGATTTCCAAACAGATGGTAATCAACTAAATTTCAGACTTGTACACATTCTCTTGGCTAGGGGTCAGTTAAAATGATCATCTTCCTCCTGAGGTGCTTCATATATTTGTGTGATGCTAACTCCAAAAATATTTAAACACCTATGAAAATGCTAAGAAATACCTTCCACTCACATTGTCATCTATGGATTATACTTAACTTTCCTTTAGGCCAAAATGTTTGCCACATGAATGATTCCAGTCACAAATGCAGTGTATTCAAAAAGTGTTGTCAATCAGCACAAAAATCCGACTTCAGCAAAAATAAGTATTTTTCAAATCACCACCATATGTTAGGGCCAAAGGCTCTTTTTAAATTAATAGTATTTTTACAAAAACACCTTACCTACATGATACAAGAAAAGTGAACAAAATCATAAATCAGTTTTCACATCCTAGTAAGAGATCAATTAGAAAGCAAAAACGGATGCTCCCTACCCCAGCATTTAACCATGAATACCATATTTTTAAAAATGTAATTAATTATCTCTTGGAAGCTTACCCAGAATAGTAAGAAAACTAACATCCCACCAATTAATTATATTAACTCAAGTGCTGTGCTCCTTGGAACTTAGTTCCTTGTGCTGGACAAACTCTGAAGTGGACTCCTGGGTGTTAAGGCTTTACATAACCCACTTCCCTTGACTGTGTGGGCAGGATCTAAGACTTACTTCTAGCCAACAGTATATAATGAAAGTAATGGGGTAGTCACTCTGTATTTACATAAGACTGCATCTTAGACTGTAACAAGATTCTCCCACTGGCTTAAAGGTATAAGCTTCCATATTGTAAGATGATCCATAAA
This sequence comes from Suricata suricatta, assembly GCF_006229205.1. Classification (NCBI taxonomy): domain Eukaryota; kingdom Metazoa; phylum Chordata; class Mammalia; order Carnivora; family Herpestidae; genus Suricata; species Suricata suricatta. Next base: position 21,246,354 of record NC_043710.1, on the reverse strand, counting down.
GGGGTTGGTGAGTAGATCTCTAGATGGGCCTTGTGGTGGGGAACTATAGTATCAAGTAGGAGCAGAGGGCCCTCAACTGAAAGCTAGTAACAAATGGGGACCTGAGTCCTACAATCACAAAGAATTCAGCCCCAAACCATAAGAGCTTGGACAAGGATTCTGAGTTTCAGAAAGGAACACAGCCTGACCCACACAGTGACTACAGTCTTTTTAGACAATGAGCAGAAGAACCACTTAAGTTGTGCCTAAATTTCTAATCCACAAGACTCTGAGATATGAAATGTATGCTGTGTTAAGTACCCATGTTTGAGTGATCTGTTATGTGGTAGTAGACAAGAAAAATAATTCCCTATCTGTGAAAAAGTTGGGTTGTCAGAAGTTCTCAATTTTGAGTATGCATCACAATTACCTGAGTCTTTTTTTTTTCCTTTTTAAAAAATACACAGGTCTGTCCCTCAAAGCAAATGATTGATCAGGATTTTGAGAGACAAAGCTGAGATAATTTTTTTAAAGAGTCCCAGGTGATCCTGATGACATTGATCTGATCCTTAAGCTCTTTTCTAGTTATAGATATGTTTATACATGACATTTGGCACTCAAAACTTGCTACACTTACTTCCTCTCATTTCCTTGTATAGTAAATCACACATGGTATTTGGTGTAGCTCCAGAGACCAACTTTTAAAACATGGGAAAGACTGTGCTTGATAAATATATCTATCTTTGACCAACTTCCAAACCAATATGTCATCAACCACTGTGTGGTCATTTACTTTCCCTCTTGAGAGAGAGAGAGAGAGAGAGGGAGAGAGAGAGGGAGGACATAGATACACGCACATCCATTTTAAATTACCTACTCAAACAAAGTGACTACAAATGAAGTCAGGGGTGGGGATGGAAACAGGCACATCTTACTTTCTTTCCTTTCCTTGTCTCTAAAACCTGAACTTTCTTTTCCATCCCAACTTCTGCTGAGCAAAATTCTCACATTTTCTACTGACTATTTTTTGCACCAATACCTGAGGAAAGCTCTGTTCCTCCCTATCATCAATCTATAATGAGAGAGAAAAACACAGGTAAGGAGAGAAGAAACTAAGTCTTGGAGAACTCTCAGCTATAAATTAAAGTTCGATCTTACTTATATTTTAAAAGTAATGGCCCCATGGAATAGAAACTAGAGGGTTTTTCCTCCCTCCATTCACTTCTAATTTATACTTGTCCCAAGCCAAGGTACTGTGAAGAATTGTTGTAGAAGCTGTGGGGCTAGATAATTGATTTTCAGTTTTTGTCTTAAACAAGAGGAATAACAGGAATAGACAGAACATTCGATGGTAGCTTATAAGGGCATGTGCCTCAGTTTTGAACCTTGGTTTAATATGCTAACCTCTATACCTCTGGTTCGAAGCCCTATAGTCGTTTATTAGGGACAAATATAAATCCTGAATAAGTGGTTCATTCTGGGTTGCCCTCTTTTCAAATGAGGTCAAACTACTTTTTTGGCAGATTTTATTGAAAGTGATTTATTGTATTGCTGAAAAAATGAATGAATGAATTCATTCTCCTTTTTTCCTAATCATCCCCATGCAGAGTTTGTAAAATCCATTAATCATGTACTTAGCTTGAATGGGTTTTTAGGACTTCAGAAGGCAGCCTACTTGAGGTTTAAACAGTTTTCCTTTCATTAATGAAAGAGTAAATATAAAAAAATATTGAAAAAGCAGCAGCAAATATTTTGCAATCCCATTTTCAAAGTCAAAGTGTTCTCAGACACTTATGTTTCCCTGCTCTTAAGATTTCAGGTCAGTGGGTCTGGGTTTGGGAATCCTTAGATAGCTCATGTTTCAAACAGAAAGCCTCGTTCCCTTCTCTTCTCTCTTTCTAGTACTATCCCTCACCCCCACCTCAAATCCTATTACTCTGTTCTGGTGAAGCTGCCTTTGGGACAAAGATTGACCTAAACAACACACTTTATTGTGTTTCAATAAGCCTCTTACTTTAAAAAACTCTAACCAATAACTTCATATAAGGCCTCATATTTCAAATTCTGATTGGGCGTCACTTGGCACTTTGATTTGTACTTTTTATTTTATAAATACTTATGTTCAACCTAAATCTCTACTGGCTAAACTTACTTTTCTAACTATGATGCACAATCTAATATATCTCCCCAGGATACAGTCTCTTATCATTGAACTTGTAGGAACACTGGATATGATATCTTGTCTCTTATAATAAACCCAACCAACCGGACTGTATTCTCACTGCCACTAGATCATTTAATTCCCTTGATAATAGTTTTAACTGTTGCTAAGAAGAATATTTTTTCAGAGCTCTTCATTTCCATCACCAACAATAAGATGTGTTTATTTCCTTTCCAAGAGCAAACATTTTCCCCCCAGAAGAAAAAAATTACTTTAAAACCACACAAAATGTATTGAGCATTCTAAGAAATGGAAAAAAATACACCAAACTGAGAAGTGAAATCTGGAATATACAGCCACCTACTCTAGATACAAGCTTTCCTCTTACACTCCACTGCCCCCTCATCTATAATGAAAATGAGTGTTTTGGGAAAAAAAAAAAAAGAAAATTTCTCAACTTTAAGATTGCATGTATGTCATCTAATTGACACATAGTAAGTTCCTGAGAATGCAATGTAGACTTGTGCCTTTGACATGTGGTCATGCAAATGATGAACATCAGTGGGAGGAAAGTGTTTCTGAAGAGGACCACATCTGCATCTAACCAATTCAAGCATCAAACTTTATGTGGTTACTTGAAAGTTTTCTAGAAATTTTGATCATCTTTCTTGCCCATTTCTGAAAGCATAATATCAATTCTGCTTTGCAGAAACAAAACAGAACAAATACATGCATATGTTGTAAAACTCTCAGTATCAAAATGGCAGGATATGTGGAAATCAGAAAATATGTCAACATTTCATTGATCAATATGGTCACTTACTTCTGTGAACCTCAGTCTACCCATCTAGGAATCCAGACATTGAATAAGACCTGTGGTAAGGAGCCATTTTTATAAGCACTGATTCAGGATACAAATGTGCATGAGCTTGCATCTGGAAGAAAGTGTGTATATCTGTACCTATCCCTGTACCTACTGGCTCCTATTTCTACAGCCCTCTGTGTTTATATTAAAGATGTATAAATATCTTTAGGACACATAACATCTGTAACTGTTATTGGTAATAATTTTATTTCTAAAGTATTGGAAGGTTTTTAGCAAAAAGATTTAGAAAATGTATTAGTCGTCTTTAAAAACATCTAATAATAATAATTACAGAAGATCCACTGATGTACAGGGCTTACTGTATGGGACATAATTTAGTATTAGAATTTAACCACACAAATAGGATCTTTAAATTCCCAATCAGTAGACCAGTAAGCAGGTGGAGAAATGTTGCTTCTAACATCTCGACTCCTATAGTCTTGACCTCATATATATTGGGGTTTTTTAAAATTTTTTAAATGTTTTATTTATTTTTGATACAGAGAGAGACAGAGCATGAGAAGGGGAGGGGCAGAGAGACGAGGAGACACAGAACCGGAAGCAGGCTCCAGGCTCTGAGCTAGCCGTCAGCACAGAGCCCGACGCGGGGCTCGAACCCACAAACGTGAGATCTGACCTGAGACGAAGCCGGAGGCTTAACCGACTGAGCCACCCAGGTGCCCCTTGACCTCATATATATTGTTACAGCAATATTAGCTCTCATTCCTTTCTATGTAACATACAAATTAATTTCTGCCTTGATATCTTCACATTCTTCTCTCTTTGGTGCTCTTTGATGCAATATCTCTGAATGGCTCATCTATCCATTCTTCTCTTTATTCAGCATATAATCACTATTTCTGAGAGAAATCCCTACCTCCTTATATACTTGTCTCCCATCCATCTTTTTTTTTTATAACATTACCCTATTTTATTTTCTTATAGTATTCATCACTGTCTAAAATAATTAAGGGACATTAATTGTCTGTTTCTGTTCAAGAACATAAATTCTCCAAGGGCAGAGATTTTATCTTATTCATATCTCCAGCATATAGCAAGTACTTATTAAATACCAGTTGAATGAAGAAACAGGTTTCTTTCTTGTCCTGGAGATTATGTCTTAGACCAAATTTCAAGAGAAAGTCATTAGTGGCTCATCACTGAATTATGTGATTCTAAAAGAATAAATGAGGTTATTAACAAGTAGCATTATATGTAACATATTTGCTCTCCCATTGATTTCTCCATTGAAAGTGATACTATAGCCTTTTTCACTTTGAGGGTGAGTTCTTGCTGTATCATTCTGACTTTAGATAATCTCTAAGATTTTGACAGGACAGCTATTTTTATCATAAATTAGAAATGTCCACATTGTACTGTTCTAGGTATACAGACCTCCCTTAATATTCCTTAACAATGGACTTCTCAACTCAATCTTGGGGTTATTATACATGTGAAAACAAGCTCACATTACTAAAAGTAAGAGAAAATCAAGCATGCTTGTTGTCAGGGGAAGAAATCCTAAATAAATCATGTTTTCATTAAAAAATAGCTACTTTGTAATATAATGGCCATGATTAGTAACACTTAAAGCAGTACTCAGGGCCTCTGACCTTCTCACCTCACACAGTTCTCTGGCTGTTTAGACAATTCACCTCATATTTGAGCTCTAGAAATATCCTAGTTTAGTGGAAGCATAAAAGAAAGACTATGGACCTCTTAAAAAACTGGAGTCAGAACATTACCCAAGCTTAGTATTTAAAAAATTATTAAAGAATAATTGACATACAACAATGTATGAGCTTCAAGTATACAATATAGCAATTCAGTATTTATATACATTACAGTATGGTCACAAATATAATTCCAGTGGCCATCTGTCACCAAAGATGTTTTAATACTAGTGACTACATTCCCTACAGTGTGCAAAGCATCTCCATGACTTATTATATAAACTGAAAGTTTATACCTTTTAATACTGTTCAACTATTTTATCTGTTCCCATACCTGCCCCCTCCTGTGGCAACCATCCGTTTTTTTCTCTGTATCTATGAGTCTGTTTGTTTTGTTTTGTTTTTAAATTCCATATATAAATGAACTTATACAGTATTTGTTTTTCTCTGACTTATTTCACTTAGCATAACAACCTCTAGGTCCATCCATATTGTGTTACTTCTAAATGAGTCACTGGGCAGGTGGGTTTCCTTAATATTTAATGAAGCTCCAATACCCGTCAACTACAGAGCAGTCTGCTAGTGCTGAGAGCCACTTCAGAGGCCTGGCACATTCTGTGTGGGGAGGGAAAGGTAGGTCGCAAACAGAAGCATACCTACACAAGCATTTCTGGAAAAGAGCCTACAAAGAAATCAAAAGATTCTAAATCTCTACAATTTTAGGATTTTCTTGTAATTGTTTTCCTCATTTAAAATAGCTTGATTTTTGGTTTTTGGCCCAATTTTGTTTTTGTTGCTTCTTGTTTTCTGCTTAAAGAAAATATGGAGCTTTGGGCCCCAGAAAAACCAGTTCTTCCTAGGTCATGGAGGAAAGTTAGGACAAAGATGATAGAGTATCTAGGACACCAGCTAAGCCCAATTTTTGCATTCTTTTATCTTTCCACTCACACTTCAGAGCCAACAGAATATCAATTTCTGATTTACTAAGTCTATGTTAGATCTAGGGAGATCTATGATCTTCCTAGTATAAATGTCTTCCCTTATCGTAACATTTTTACTATTTATCTTATGTTATTCCCCAGCTGCTGGGGTACATGTACCTCAAAGACAGGCTATGTGTGATGTGATCACTAATTTATCTTTAATGCCAAGTTCAGCATTGGACACAAAGATAGGTATGTAAAAAATCAATGAATAATTACTGAAGAAGCAAATGCTTTTCTTCCTTAGATATATTCATGCAGTTTTTGAATGTCTCATATACTTTGTTGAAAAACACAATTTTTTCACAAAAAATTTCTATAGGTAATTACCTTTACCAAATAACTCAGTCCAAATCTCTGAATTTGAAGACACAAGCAGGTAGGAGAGTCAAACACTGTTCATGTAAACAGACAAAGCAGTAGAAAAAAGACAACTTAGGGGATTTAGATCTCACTGAAAACAACTGTTCCCCCTCTAACCATCTAAAACACATTCCAAGACCCACAAAACACATTTCAAAAAAAAAAAAAAAAAGAACGCATTGCCTATGAAACACGATGCAATGCCTAAAGAACAAAACGTAAGTTATAGAGGTCTTTTGTTTCATGACAATTCCTTTGTGTCAGGAATTCAAAGTAGGTCAAATGACCATAAAAACTTGTGTCGGAAATTCAAGTAGATCAAATGGCCAACCAGAGGATGAAGATTGGACAATCTTAACTTTGTGGCTGCTCTTAGGGGAGTAGCAGGTTGCAAGACAGTTTGACATGTTTCAGTACTTGTTTCATGCCTCTCTGGGTTCTTCTGAATCAATACTTGTCCAATTTTTGTCTTTGGTTTCATAGAATCATAGAAACATAGAAAGCAGAATCAGACAGAACCCTGGAGATTACATTATATAATTTAACCTTCTACACTAGAAACGCTTTCCATAGAGTCCTGAAAACTAGTGAGGGAACTTCACCAGGGAGACTTCCAGGTTTAGGGCAGCTCCAACTATTGGAAAGAGTGTTTATTTTGTCTTATTCCATTTTGTTTCTTTCAAATTTCATCAATACCTGCCTTATTATAATTTATTTCTTCTAGGTATTGTTTTTCCTTCTGAAGCACCACAAGATAAATATTCCTCTTTGCTACATGACAATGTATCAGCATTATAAGATGGTGATCAGGCCTCTTCTCATGCCTTCCTTCTGGCTACATTTATTCAACTTGGCACCAGTTTTGCATGGTTTCAAACTTTGATTTTCTTGACCAATTTTGGCTGAATACACCTTAGATAAGATTGTTGGATATGAATACTCACATATGGAATAGGCTATGAGCTAATAGTCCAGATCATTAATATTAGGGGAATTATGTACCAAAGTAATATCAAGCCTGTGATTTTATCCTAAAAACGATTTCTGTTTTCTCAAACTCCTACCAAAAGCTATAAAATCTTAAGAAGGGTGCAGTTTCTAGTTCCTCCCCTAAAATGTAGACATGGAGCTGAATGGATAATGAAGCCCTTCTGAAAATCAGAATCAGAACAAAGAGCTTCCATTATTTCTATCCAGAAGATTTGATAGTTATAAGCCACTTATGACTACCTAGAGTTAAAATTCTCTCCTTTTCTAAAAAGGGAATTTTAATGTTCTTTCCTCGGCACTTTTTTATATATTAGGTTTGTGAGCATCTAATAACTGAGATTTTTAGTATATTGGTCTTCACATCACATAAAATGTATCTGAACCTATATTTTTAAGTTTAGGGAAGAAATGCATACATTAATATCTGGGAAGCCAATGTGTAGATCATAGGATAGTCTGTTTGTGTCTAACCCCAGAATCTATTTTCTCATATACCTTAATAATAAATATAATAATCTTTAGCTGTGATTTTCTGCTCAGTTAAAGAGAAAAGGAAAAAAAAAAAGCAATGCACATTTTCCAGGTTTGTGCACCAAAATGTGCTGATAGTCCACATACTTAGTGGTGAATGGATGTGTGTCTAGAATATACTATTTCATTTAAATTCTAAATATATAATAAGTAATCATGAAGGAAAATGCTCTCATCCCATCCTCTGAAAATTATATAAAATCACAAATTTCTAACTGAATTTGGAGTTAACTTACTCCAGGAATCTGCAGTTTACTTGACTATCTAGTTCCTTTCATTTGTACAACCTAGTAACTATACAATTGCTAAGTATCTGAAGCTTGTTTTTCTATAATAAATCAAAAGGGTTTATGTTGGCTAGTTCTATTTCCTGCAATCTAAGATAAGAAAAAATGGTGAGAAGCAGAAAAACATTTATGATTCCAGTTTTCTTCTTTCTTATAAAACATTTTATGATCAATGTTCAAGAGATAGTTTCATATCTCCAAAACAGTTTTTATAATAACATGTTTCCTTTGAAGACCATAAGGGCTAACTTGAACAGCAGTGTTGAGTACATTAGCAAAGCTCAGGATACAGGCTTATTTCTAATATTACTCCATTCTACATTCTTGGATAACTCTTTTCCCACTACAGGATCTCATTTTGCTAAGCTACAAAAATAAAGGGATTTATACAAAAATGGAGGAATTTATACATAATTGCCTGTTTTTATTATATCTAAAGTCTAAAACCATGCTTTGAGAAAGATTTGATGTGAGTCACGTGTAATCATATATTTTCTTGTAGCCACATTTAAAAGGGCAAAAAGAAACAGTTGTAATCAATTTTAGTTACATATTTTACTTAACCTAATGTCCCCAGAATAGTATCATTTTATTATGCAATCAACATAAAATAATGTGATATTTTAAATTCTAGTCTCTTTAAATATAATATACTAATATATACAATAATATAATATATAGTTTACACTGGTAGCATATCTCAATATGAACTAACCACATTTCAAATGTTCAACAGCCACATGTGCCTTATGGCCACGGTGTTGGGTTATATAGGTCTAATGCAACTAGGCGTTGAGCTACGGATCTATGAAAACTCATCAACATTTTTCTGTTTCGTGGAGAGAGGTAGACAAGAAACAATTGCTGAAAATCTCGAGTGATGCCTCTCTGAGCTTTCAGAGAATCCTACTGGATGAGATAATGAAACCATTTAATAGCTAGTAGAGCATGAGCACTGACAAACCAAATTAGACACTGGTCCCATTAGAATTGACATCATTCAAGAAAGTGTGAATACAGGTTGGATATAGGCCATGGCTGCATATCCTTTCAAAACTAAATAAATAAACAAACAAGTGACAAGTAATGTTAATGAATCCTTTGGTAACTATCTGCCACAGCATATAATATACTTCTTTTAAAAGGGCTCTAAACAGGGGCTCCTGGGTGGTTCCGTTGGTTAACCATCTGACTTCAGCTCAGGTCATGATCTCATGGTTCCTGGGTTTGAGCCCCGCGTTGGGCTCTGTGGCTCTGCACTGACAGATCACAGCCTGGAGCCTGCTTTGGATTCTCTGTCTTCCTCTCTCTCTGTCCCTCCCCTGGTCTGTCTGTCTCTATCTCTGTCTCAAAAGTAAATAAACATTAAAATTATTTTTTTTAATTAAGAAAAGGGACCTAAAAGGTTTTCTTTATTGTAACCCTTAATTTACACAGTAAAGGGCACACACAATATACTGCTTCTCATTGTATATGAGAAAGTGTTCAGACTGACAGCCTTGCAGCAGCCAGGCTGCAAAGCCTTATTCATATAGGATTTTTCAGAACACTGAGAATAATATAATTGTCTAGCTTAAAGAATGGGGAAGGGATACATGAAGTTGTGAATTGGGCCTAAAGGCACTTCACTATGGCATCACTGGGGACAGGTTAAGGTATTCAATAAATATTTACTAAAGGAATAAATGAATAAATGCCTTTCATGGAAACATTACTTCATAGATCTTTGTCAAATGTGGTCCTTACTGGGTGCCTCACACCAATAACATGGGCATTAAAGAATACTTATCTATTATGTAACATGTGTCACATAATGATATCTTGGTTTATATACACTTTCCTGGCTGACTTCTGATAAAGTCCCTAATCTATCTTCTGATAACAGTGATCAACAAATATTTGAGATATTCTAAAAAGAATGGAGAATTAGCTGGTTGATTGGCAGTTCCTTTCATCCAAAGGTATAAAATGCTATGGAAGAGAGAGGAAAATTAACAGAACTGTCCCAAGTTTGGGGAAATTGGACTCACATCTAAGAAGTAACAATGGCCAAGAATAACGTAATATCAGGTGACATATATAACGATGATTAATGAAAGCCCTTTCTAGTCATGCTCTTTCTTTTCTTCACATTGTCTGCTCACGCTACTTCATTCAACATGGGAAAGAAGCAAAAGATAGAAGCAATGGGGTAAAATTAAGGCAACGCTATCCTTGTACTCTAAAGTTCTCGGCAACAGAAGTATAGGTAAATTAGGCATTACCTTTGCATTCCACACCCCCTTCCTCACACACACAAGAGACTGTGCCATTAAAGTATTGAAGGAACAGGCCTATTATTTAAAGGTGTTTTTTTTTTTAAAACAGAAAACAAGACCTGCTGCCTAAAATACTTTACAGTACTATTTGTAATGTTAGTACCAATTACTTATAGAGATAGTTTTATATTTGGCAAAATGGCTCAAAAGAACTTGAAAATTCTTCAAGAAATACTTTAAAATGTTGGATAAAAAAATATCACTTAAAAGTGATATTGGGGGCACCTGCGTGGCTCAGTAGGTTAAGCTGCTGACTTCAGTTCAGGTGGTGACCTCACAGTTCTTGGGTTTGAGCCCCGCATTGGGCTCTGTGCTGACAGCTCAGAGCCTAGCACCTGCTTCGGATTCTGTGTCTTCTTCTCTCTCTGACCCTCCTCCACTCATGCTCTGTTTCTCTCTATCTCAGTAATAAATAAAAACATAAAAAATTTTTAAAAAGTGATACTGGTACAAAAACAGAAACATAGATCAATGGAACAGAATAGAAAACCCAGATATGGACCCACACACCCACACATGTATGGTCAATTACTCTTTAAAAAAGCAGAAAAGAATATCCCATGGAAAAAAGACAGTCTCTTTAACGAATTCATTGGGGAAACTGGACAGTGACGTGCAGAAGAATAAACTAGACCACTTTCTTACACCACACACACACACACACACACACACACACAAACACAAAATGGATGAAAGACTTAAATCTAAGGCAGGAAACCCTGAAAATCCTAGAGGAGAAACACCAAGCAACCTCTTTGACCTTGGCCAGAGCAACTTCTTACTAGACATGTCCCTGGAGCAAGGGAAACAAAAGCAAACATGAGCTATTGAGACCTCATCAAGATAAAAAGATTCTGCACAGTGAAGGAAACGACAAATCTAAAAGCCAACCTATGGAAAGGGAAAAGCTATTTGTAAATGATATATTGGATAAAGGGGTAGTATACAAAATCTATAAAAACCTAACCAAACAACCCACCACAAAAAATAATAATCCAGTGATGAAACAGGGAGAAGACATGAATAAGAAACTTTTCCAAGGAAGACATTCAGAGGGCTTACAGACTCATGAAAAGATGCTCAACATCACTCATCATCAGGGAGATACGAATCAAAACCACAAGGAGATACCACCTCACACATGTCGTAATGACTAAAATTAACAACTTGGGACACAACAAATGTTGGTGAAGATGTGGGGAAAGGAGACCCCTTTTGCACTGTTGGCGGGAATGCAAACTGATGCAGCCACTCTGGAAAACAATACGGAGGTTCCTCCAAAAGTTAAAAACAGAAATACCCTATGACACAGCAATTGCACTGCTAGGTATTTATACAAAAGATACCAAAATGCTGATTCAAAGGGGCACATGGTCCCCAATGTTTATAGCAGCACTAACAACAATAGCCCATTATGGAAAGACCCCAAATGTCCATCGACTGTAGAACGGTCATAGTAGCACTGTCAACAAAAGCCAAGACATGGAAAGAGCCTAAATGTCCATCACCTGATGAGTGGATCAAGAAGATGTGGTATATATACACAATGGAGTACTACATGGCAATGAGAAAGAATGAAATATGGCCATTTGTAGGAAAGTGGATGGACTTTGAGGGTGTCATGCTAAGCGAAATAAGTCAAGCAGAGAAAGACAGATATCATATGTTTGCACTCATAGGTCTAACAGGAGAACAGGAGAAACCTAATGGAGGACCAAGGGGAGGGGAAGAGGGAAAGAAAGTTGGGGAGAGAGAGGGATGCAAAACTTGAGAGACTATTGAATACTGAAAATGAACTGAGGGTTGAAGGGGAAGGAAGAGGGGGGAAAAGAGGTGGTGGTGATGGAGGAGGGTACTTGTGGGGAAGAGCACTGGGTGTTTTATGGAAACCAATTTGGCAATAAACTATTAAAAATTAAAAAATATAAAAAAATAAAATTTAATGTAAAATAAAAAAAGAAGATGTTGTATATAAATTACAGTGGAATTTTACTCAACAATCAAAGTCAATAAAATCTTGCCATTTGCAAGTGGCAAAGTAGATGGAACTAGAGTGCACATGCCTACTCAAATAAGTCAGTCAGAGAAAGACAAAGATCATATGATTTCAGTCATATGCAGAATTTACGAAACACAACAGACAAACATAGAAGAAGGGAAAGCAAAACAAGATAAAAACAGAGAAGGAGATAAACCATAAAGGACTCTTAAATACAGAGAACTGAGAGTTGCTGGAGGGGAGATCAGTAGGATGATGGGCTAAATGGGTGATGGGCATTAAGGAGGGCACTTGTTGGGATGAGCACTGAGTGTTAAATGCAAGTGATAAATCACTAAATTCTACTCCTGAAACAAATATACACAATATGTTAACAAACATGAACTTAAACATCAATCAATCAATCAATTAGAAAGTAAAACTGATACATAAGTAGTAGAAAAGTTTTGGTTAAACATGAAGACAGTTTTGGGACTTCGCGCATACAGTTGTAATTCACAAGGACTTCACCCTTAAGAAAAAAAAAGATGAAAAATCTACCTATGGTACACAAAACCAATGAGAAAATATGACACAACTGAGACATGGGATAGGAAAACATAGACTGCTGAAATATTAGGCTGATGTTCTAATAAACTGAGTTTAAATGTATCATAGGCTTAGAATCCAAAATTAGCATAAATCTTTGCCAAACCTAATGATATTACTGGTATAAGTCTTAATATAAAACTGGCAAAACTATACTAGAATGATAACCGTAGATACAGTAAAAGTATGCTCAATATTTCAAAACACTTATATAATATTCCCATCATGAATGAACATTTAGTAGACATCGTATTTAGGTAGAGTAAAACCAGCATATTTTAAATGAGAAAATCATTGAATAAACACTATACAACATGTATCTTATAAATCTCATAGACATAAAGTAATTTAATAAAAAAATAAGAAAAGAATTAGATACTTTGAATATGGAAAAGGAAGAGTTAAAAAGTAACCAAAAGGAGCCACAAGGATTAACAACAACAACAAAAAAAACATAGACATTAAAAAAAAGAAAACCTTAATGTATGCATTAAATGTTTAATCTGACACTACAAAAGGTAATGTTTGTGAACTGAAGATACAATTGATAAAATAATTCATAATCCATCCCCAAAAGGTAAATGCATGAAACACATTGGACAAAAAGTTAAGAAACTGAGAATCTACTACAAGAACATCCAACATATGTCTAAAAGGAGTCTATAAATGGGGCATGGGAGTGGAAAATACTATATAGTTAATGAGTACATTTTTATGCAATTGATGAGAGTCATACATGTACAGAATAAGGAGCACGGAGTCTACGGCCATACCACCCTGAATGTGCCTGATCTCATCAGAATAAGGAGCATGGAGAATCTTGGGAAGAAAAAAAAGTAAAATAACGATCTAAAGGATGGTTTAAATATAAATATAAATGTGTACATACATGGGGTGCCTGGGTGTCTCAGTCTGTTAACTGTCAGACTTTGGCTTAGGTCATGATCTCATGGTTTGTGAATTTGAGCCCTGGGTAGGGCTCTGTGCTGACAGCTAGCTCACAGCCTGGTGCCTGCTTCAGATTCTGTGTCTCCCTCTCTCTCCCCCACCCTCCCCTTCTTGCTCTCACTCGCTCTCTCTTTCTCTCTCAAAAATAAATAAACATTAATAAAATAAACATGTACATGGATGTATACATACGTAGAGGAAGACAGAAAGATAAAACATATTTGTTTTCAGTCTTGTGCTAGGTCCCAAGGTAAAAAATGATTATAAAATATGGTCTTGACCTTAGGATTTTAGACTATATTTAAGCAGATAAACCTAACTGCCATAAAAACAAAAAAAAAAAAGAAAGAAAGAAAAGAAAAGAAATGAAATCCAAGGTAAAGATTTTGGAAGTACAGATTCCAAAAATAAAAATACATCTATGTTCCCACAGCTCTTTCTATTATCTTCTTTTTTCAGTCTTATAATGTATTCTACTATAACTTCCTAGAGAACTGGGTTGTCATGCAGTGTAATAACATTAAAAATACCTACCCTATAGATCTGTTATAAAAATAGTAAAGTGATTCCTTATGCCTTGTTGCTATGTATCACTTAATTTTGTATCCTTCCCATGGCCCAGCACAATGCTGGCATGTCTTAGAAGCTCAATGGTGCTAACTGAATACAAGGTTAAGTAAATAGAATGCAGAAATAGAATGTTGCTCAACTGTAGCCATCTACTGGAATCACCTTTGGAGACATTGATTAATCAGTCTGGGGTGGCCTGGGCATTGGGGATACTGTAAAATTGTCCCAAGTGATTCCAATATGGAAACAGGATGGAGAAATATGAAGCTAGAGGAAAATAAACTTGGGTTGTAGTGCTTGCATAAGCTCAGGGCTGGTAACAATAACTATGCTCTGCCTAAATAAGAAGGAAAGAAAAGAAATGTAAAGAACTTTTTAAAATTCAAATATAGTTCATCCCAGAAAGAGATGACTCTCCTTAGTAAGGTGAATAGTTTGAGGGAAGTTGAGTTAAAATCATTATTGTAATCATAACTATTATTAGATGCATATGTGATTAGCACAGTGCCTGATAACCAGTCTTTATCAACCCTCCAAGAGGTTTCTCTATTTAAAGATGACAAAATTGTGGGCTAGAACTTTCCCTCTTAAAATGTGGTCTCGACATCACCTGGGAGCCTATAAGAAATGCAGACTCTCAGGCTCCAGGCTAGACCTCCTGAATGAGAACCTGCACTTGACCTAGTGAACAAGGCACTGATTCTCATATTAAAGTTGAGAAATAGTGAACTAGATTAATCATTTATAACCTTGGGTGCTCCCCCAAATCACCCTGAAGCCTTTAAAAAAAACCTGATGCCTGGGCTTTGGGGTTCTTGAAAACCACCTAAGTGATTCTGATATGCAGCAGTTTGAGAATCACTGGGCTAGAGACTGCATATAATATGTCTAAGCTTGTATTTACATTAGCTTGGAATGAGGGAGCTGGGCTTCCATCCAGAACTCCAGAGCCATTGTGCCATGGCTCTTCCTGAATTATACCTCGTAGACTCAAGACATTTTCATGTTCAAATAAAAATAAAAATACCAATTAACATATAAATATACATATATATCATCTTCTCAGTGAGTGTATGTTTCTGACATTCATAATCATATTTTAAAATTATTTATATGTTCTTATATTCCAACATTCAGCTCAGTGCTAAGTAAACATTGTTGCTTAATAAATACTATTTGATTAATACACATTGCTATTCAAGCAATGAGATCTACATTAATTGCACCAAAGAAATACTTCTTTGTCCTTTCAAGCTAAAACTCAAATTGCACATCAGTATTAATATATAAGAAATGTTAAACCTTGTCTTTCTTGCTGTGATTGATGCATGCAAATTATTTTACTTATCAAGACAAAGCCTGTCTATAATTTTATATTGAATGTGATAAAATAATGAGGGTTAAAACCTAAATTTCTTAATGTGTTAATGGCTTGAAAATAAGCTTCCTATTTATTCATTAGCTGTTACAGTGACTACATCCCAAGATTTTTTTAGTATAGAATTAAACTTTACAAACAACCAGAACATCTCACTTGATAGCTAATTCACAGTAAGATCATTATCTTATTATAATAAATACCTGGATAAACAATATTTAAATAAGCATAGTCCTGCTTTACAGATTTTTTTCCTGAGGATATTGTATCCATTATTATTCTATAATAATGCGTGGCAATGGATAGAATGGGATTTATTTTTAAAAATCTGAATTACTTTTGTCAGTCATTCAGCAACAGATTTTCCTGTGCTGCATTACAAATCATTACCCAGGATCAGGTTTTTAAACGTCAGAGGAAAAGGTAAAATGAGTTACTGCTAAGTTTAGACATTATCACACACATCTGCTTGTGTTACATTTAGTTAGAGGAGCTTGGGACTGAATGTTTGACCTAAACGTTTGCAAAAGCATTGATTTGATAGAAATGTTTCAAGACGCTTTCCTGGTAACTTTGCCTGCAAAGATGGTAAAGATTAGTGTAAGGAACAGAGCAAACTCCTAAAGAATAAGCAAAAAACAAACAAACAAAAAACCAAAACCATATTGTTTCTTTTATAATTATCTTCCTGGTAGAGTCATCTGGATATTTTTAATTATTTATCTATTTATTTGTTCATTCCCAAAACATCTACTCAGTTAAGAATTCAAGAATTAGGGACTAGGGAACCTGGATAGCTCAGTTGGTTAAACATCAGACTTTGGCTCAAGTCATGATCTCATGGTTTGTAGGGTCAAGCCCTGTGTTGGGCTCTGTACTGACAGCTCAGAGCCTGGAGCCTGTTTTGGATTCTGTGTCTCCCTCTCTCTCTGCCCCTCCCCTGCTCAGGCTCTATCCCTCTATCTCTCTATCTCTCTGTCTCTGTCTCTTTCTCTCCTTCTCTCTCTCTAAAAAAATAAACAACAACAAAAAAATTAGGCACCAAATGTTGAAAGGCTCCAGCCATCATGGTCCAAGAGGAGAAAATCAGTCAAGAATATGACTGAGAGAGAGAGATGGCTGAGGGTTCTGGTTGCAAAAGCCGCAGGATGAAGGCTATGTGAACAGTGAATCCTCCTCATCTCCATGGAGGGGTCAGGGGAGTGGAATGCATGGAATTTTTTTTTTTTTTTTACAAGAGATGACACAGAAGATTATATAGAAAGCTGATCCACACTGGACAGATAATAAAAGTTTGGTTTGTTTGGAGGAAGACCAATTTAGTTTTACACCTCAGGAACCATGATGATTTCAAGTGTTTCATAAGGAACCAAGTAAGAAGATACTTAAACTTGCAACCCCGGTGATACAGAACTTTACAGTTTTCATAGCTGAGATATGGTAAAGTTTATAGCATTTCTTCAGAGGTATGAATAAGACAATGAAAACTGGTTCTTTTGATCTGGAATTTTTCACCTATGGCTATTGCAGTCTGAAAGAGGATGATGCTATTACCCCTGTAAATTATATGCAAATTCAAAATCTAAAAAGAGCCCTGGATTAGAAATAACAGAAACCTGTTCTAGGCCTAGTTCAATCTTTAATTTAGCTACCTAACTGGGCAAGTAAAATGAACTCTTTTGGTTTTAATTTCCTCATTGGTAAAGTGAAAGGAGTTTCCCAAACCAGTGGGTCTCAGCTGGGGACACCAGGGAATTCTGAGGAACAATTTGAGTTGTTGCAATGCACTGTGTGTGTGTGGGGGGGGTACTTCTATAGATACCTAGTTAGCCGAGGCCAAGGTTATTGCTCAAGATCCATGAATGCAGAGGACATACCCTACAACATAGAATGTCAGTGGTACCAAAGTCAAGGAACTTGGCCTGAAACCAGGTTTCACTAGCTGCATTAAGCATCGAGCTGATTATGGTCTAGAAAGCACATGCTGACATGCATTTGGAAGTAGCACCTGTGAAAGAACAAAAGCTAAACAAGGTTGGGCAATGGGGACAATTCAGTCTGGAGTCAGACCTGATAGAATCTTTCCCCATCCAATGAGTGTCTGGAGAAAGACTGCCCACCAAAGAATCCTACCTGGGATGGAAAGAACTAGATCACTGTGCCCTTGCACCACTGCCTTGTTCAGTTCTCATTTGAGTGCTGCTCTGAGAAGAGCTGATGTCAGCTGCCATTGACTTAGATAATCATTGGCTGGAGTTTGCCCCAAGAAGAGTGTGACCTTGTCTTAACTGCTAAGATAGATCCTGAAGGAATTACCCCCTAAAGAATTTTGGCTAAACACAGTCCTTGAAGTGGGGCACTGAGACCTTCTTTGCAGGGCCAGCTTGGAGTCCACCACAAGAGCTGAAAGGAAACAAGTCTATCTTGGTAAATTGTAACACCACCAAAGGATTACAGAAAGCTTTACTATTTATGAGCACAGATGGCAAGGTTACAGTTTCCTTCTCAGATGCGTAAGTAAAAACAAAAAGAACAAAGAACAATGAATCATTTTGTTTCCGGACTTTCTGCGTCATCTTGTTTAGATCTCAGAGTAACCAATGGGGTTTGTGCTACATGTGTTCTTACTTTACAGAGTGAAACAGAGAGGCTCAGGAACCTGCCCAAAGTCAACCAGCAGGTCGGAGTGTGATATGTGATCAACCAGATTGCCTGATTAATCTTACCTTGTAAGAAATGTGTTACTGCAAGTCTCTTTAATGTTCATTTTTCTTCATCCAGAAGATGGGATTTTATAAGTCAGTTGGAAAAATACAAATACTATATGATTTGACTCATATACAGAATTTAAGAAACAAAACAAAGGAGCAAAGAGAAAAAGAGACAGGGAGAGAAGAGAGAGAGAGAGAGAGAGAGAGAGAGAGAGAGAGAGAGAGCGAGAAACAAACTCCTAACTATGGAGAACAAACTGACAGTTACCAGAGAGGAGGTGCATGGAGGGTGAGTTCATTATATAGGAGATGGGGATTAAGAGGGCACTTGTGATGAGCACCGGCTGTTGTGTGTAGGCGCTAAATCACTAAATTATACACCTGAAACTAATATTACCCTATATGTTAACTAACTGGGATTTAAAGAAAATGAACAGTGAGATCATGACCTGAGCCGAAGCTGGAAACCAGACGCTTAACCAACTGAGCCACCCAGGTACCCCTTTATTTTTTAATTAAAAAAAAATTATGTTTTTTTATTAATTTTTGAGAGACAGAGAGAGAGAGAGCAAGAGCATGAGCAGGGGAGGGTCAGAGAGGGAGGGAGACACCAAATCCGAAGCAGGCTCCAGGCTATGAGCTAGCTGTCAGCACAGGGCCCGATGTGGGGTTCGAACCCACGAACTGTGAGATCATGACCTGAGCTGAAGTCAGACAATTAACCAACTGAGCCACCCAGGTGCCCCAAACGTGACTTCTTTAGGTGGAGGTTCTCAGCTCAGAGAGCTGTAGGTTGATTTTAGTTTGGAGTGGCCATGAATTGAACCAGGAATGGGTACCTATCAAGAGTAGTGCTGTCTGTTAAATTCCTGCTACCCTATAGCATAGCCTGGCAGAGACGGCTCTGCATGATGAGCAAAGAGGAGAGGGAGAAAGGGAAAGAGGGAATGAGAGAAGCCGAAGAGGCAGAGAAAGAGAGAGGGAGAGCAAGCCAAAAAGTCACATGTCCTTTCTGCTTCCTAGGGCTGAGCAGTATCCCAAATTCAGTTTATTCTTTTAGGAGCCTCTTGAGAAATGCAGTAAAGGACTGGTTGGGAGACTTGCAGGCTTTCACTCACTTTGCCTGTCTCTGAATCCCTATTCCATTATTTCTAGTTGTGAATTTTTGGCCAGCATACCTAATGGCCCAGTGGCCTCATCTTACTCATCTATAAAATGGGGATGGTAAGAATAGTTCCTCATTGAGCCCTAGAGAAGATTGAGCAAGTTAATAGGTATAAACGTACTCAAGACAGAAACTGGTGTATGCCAATCCCTCATTGCTATTATATAGGTTTAATGTGTTTTGTATGCAACTTTGTTTCTTTAAAAGCAATGAGAGTAATATACCATGCTATGGAAAATTCCTTACAAAGTGCTTACATATGGATCTATGTTTAGTCATCTGCATGATATTGTCCATGAACATTATTGCTTTAAACAATTCTATATGCTTCAAGGAAAAAATTGCATTTATATTTTATATTGGCATTTTTCATTAGGCTGTATATTCAAAAGCGAAATGATTGAACCTAAGGGAATGAACAATTTTAAAGCCTTTGACGTTGACACCACATTGTTTTCCACAAGTTTGTTTCCATCAGCAATGTGAGAGAGTTCCCGATCTCACTTTCAATAAACTTCCTTAGATTAACGGAATAACGAACACTCCCTTCTCCGTGTTTTTTTCCCATTCTAGTATATCATGAATGAGTTAGTGTTCATCATTACCATCCATTTCTCTAGTAGGACTCTTTTTTGTTCTTTTTAGCTCTTTCCTTATGCCTTACTTAAAGATAAAATCCTTTGTTATATTTATATATACTTTTTCTCCAGTTTATCATTTGCCTAGCACAGTATGGCTAATTTTGATAAAGACACAAAGCTAAAACAAGTATCTTAACCAGTGGTTTCTCAAGCTGAGGTTTTGGATAGCAGATATTGTCCTGTCTGGATCCTAGCCCCTTGGCTTAACCTGGAGGTCATCTGTAGATATTTCCCAAGAATACTTATCATTTCTTATCTGTCTCTGACTGCAGATAGTCTCTTGTCATAAGAGTCTCTAGTCTCTAAGAGGTGCAAACACGAAGTATATAGGAGTTATCATCCCTCAATCCAAGAGGGACTGAAATCTTGGCCTCACACCTCATGGGAACAATTCCATAGACTATTCCTCACTCCCTCTCAAGTGTCCCCAGTTTAACTGAGCACTCGTTTCCCGTAACAGTAATACACTTTTCCATACACCTTTTATTTGCTCCCCTCTATTTCCTATCTCACTTCCTATGACCTGATGTATTCCCTGCAACTGTCCCTCAAATAAAGACTTGTACACAAATCCTTGTCCTAGAGTCTGCACCTGAGAGAATCCAAACTAAAACACATGAGTCTTATTAAGGTGTTTCTTCAGTGGCTTCTTATATTTGGTCATGATTTATCCATTTTCTGAAAATTATGATTGCAGTCTGTGGTAGATTTTTACAAACAATATTTATAAAAAGAATCAAGTTCAAGAAAAACAATAAAAATGTCCCCCAGCCTATTACTTATAGCTGAAAACACACACACACACACACACACACACACACACACACACACACACACACAGAGCCTATGTTTAGAGTTTAGTTTGATTTTATTACTATTTAGATATTTTTGTAAAAACTTTTCCTTTCTGAATTCCTATGATTGTTGAGCTTGAAAAAGTTTGAAAACCACAGGGACTAAATGATCTCTAATATACTTTGTAGCTCTAAAATCATTTTACCTCCTTACAAGATTTAACAGTTTGGTTCCAGACACATGCACTTTCTGGTTGAATAAATGATTCCTCCCCTTATCCATAGCTGTATTTGCAACTTATGTAACAATTTAGTCTGCTCACTCATTTACTTATTCTTTCATGCATTCATTTAGAAAACATTTGCTCATTGTACTCTGCATGCAAAGTGGGATTGCATGAACCAGGAGAAAGAACACCAGACTTGAACCCAGCAGAGAGTCTGCACCCAGCTCTGACATTTTCTGTGAACCTCAGGCAAGCCCTTGGTTCTCTCTCATTTCCTAGAGAACCAAGTTTCCTTGGTTTCTTCATGTCTAAAATAAATAATTATAAGTGAATAAAAATACTAAGCACTATTATGGGCTTACAGTGTACCAAACATTTTTAAGGAGTCTTATATGTATTTCCTTGTATTTTATTAACCTACTTGATTCTATTTTGTAGGTATCACTAACATCTCCATTTCAGAATGAGGAAACTAAGACTTGCAGAAGTTATAAACATACACAAGGCTACATAATTAATAAGCAAAAGTAATAAGGATTTGAACTGGGATGATAAATGAAAACCACCCAAATGAGAATAAGCACAGGCTATTTATTCTGAACTTGCAAGGAATCAGCCACCATTACCTGTATGCACAATTGGTAGAGATTCAAAGGCAGGCATGGGAGCTGGAAAACTTAATAAGAGAAAATGGAAAGGCTTCAGGTATTCTTTGACTGGAAGCTGTTGTTGTCCTAACACTTCAGATGGGCTAACTAGAATATGGAGTATCCTATATGGTTGGTCAGGTGACCATATTGGCTTTCTCTGCTCAGTCCTAAATTGGAAGGAAGAGCAAAAATTAGGGAATCTGGCAGTTACTGATCAAGTCCTGACTAGAGCCAACTATTACAGAGGTGGGAATTTGGCTTCCTGGTCTAGCTCTGCTGGGTGTGAGCCAGATTTCTATAATCATAGACTGTCTGACCACTGTATATTTGTATAGTCAGTCTCTCAGATCCAAGGGATTTTTACATCAAAACTCACTCTATAAATCATACCCTAATTTCATAAAATAATATATGTTCATCCAAGTCATAACCCTGAATATGACATTATACAATTAGTATAATTGTTCAGAACATTCAACTAAATATTTAAGAAAACATTAGTTCAATCTATTTTTCATGGGCATATTATTTTTCCTTTAGCTTAGGAAAGCAAACATAGAGTTGAAGTAGAATTTGAAGGGAAAGAACAATGTGGGCAAAGTATGCTCATAGGTCCAACCATGAAGTCTTTGAAGAAGCCGTGACTTTAGAAGAGTCTCAACCTCAAATGGCTCCAGAGGCCAAATGAAAAGCACTAATGAATGAAGCACGCAAGTGATAAGGAAATAGCAAAAAAGTGCAGAACCGCCATCAAAAAGTAATGTTCTTACTAGGCTTCAGTCAAACAGGACCACAGCCAAGTGTGGCTGGAGATTTAGATTTTTATATGGAAGCTTCTGTTTTTGAAATGCTGACAACGAGTTATTTTATAGGCAAAACAAATCATATCAAAAAATAGACTAAACTTGACGGTAATCAAAGAAACCATGTCTGTGAGTCTAATGGGGCCCATTGGCCACCAGTATGAACCAGTTCCTAGAGAAACACTCCAGACTGCTCAGAGGGGACTTACAGGCAGCTCCCCCTTTACCGATGCTGGGCTAAGCAGGCTATCCAAGCTTTTCCCTTTCCCAAGTATCCAATTTCCTCTGCATCTCCAGAGCTGTAACAGGACCAGAAGATGGGAATCAACATATGTTCTTTCACATAAACTTCACAGCCACTCAGCAAGCTAGGTGTTATTAAGCCTTCAGGCATTCATGAAACCAGAGACAAAATGCAAACAACTGTACCAGAGGATATGAAAATAACTGTACACCGGTGTGCAGAGGGAATATGCAGGAAAGAAACAATCAGTGTATAGTGAAGTTGATTACTTCTCCTCCAAGGTGAGGCGCTTAGCGGAAGCTCTTCAAAGAAAGTGACTTGAATTGGTAAATTTAAGGCTTGCCTCAGGTTGCAAGACTGGAAAAGAATCAGATTTTGTTTATATGTTACCATCAAACATTAACATTCTCAGCAAAAAGCTTTAATTGAACTTACACAGAGTTCTCCCAAAATATTCATGTATTTCACACTCTTTCCTCATGTCCAGAGGCTGAGAATATACATTTTGAATAACTGGCAACTTAAATGGATGGCATTCCAATTTGAGAGCCTATTAGATTTGACACTTTTTGTTTCACTACTGATTCCATGGACAGGTAAGGGAGAAATCTATGTATCTTAGAAACTGAGATGACCAGCCCATTTCCCTTAAGAAAACATATGCTTATCATTACTATTTGCTACCTTGTATCTGTGTCTCCATGCAGGTGAATTATGATTTAATTCCCTGCCCCACGCCAGCCTCATAATCAGGGAAGTACATAATACAGATTAAGCATTATTGTCCCTGAGAAAATAAACTCAGGAGAAAGATCAGCATACAATGCATCAATTCCCCAGGCATTCAGCAGAAAATGAGCATGTATTGACCAATGAGTGGAATAATAGCTTTGTTGACAATGTCAGTGGAGGTGTTCAATCTCCAGGCAGAGAAGGTGGAGAAACAAAGGAAGGGAGACAAAGAACAGCCTGTCTTTGCTCTCCACTTCTCCATCAGTTCTTCAACACATGGGTGCACAATTTCTAGCAAATTGTCATAGTATTTTGCAAGTTAGACCTTTGTAATTCACTTTCCTTAAGAAGTTCAGGTCACAGTTCAAAGAACATAAAATGTGACCCTTTAACAACGCAGAAGTGGGAAAAAGGCAGACAGAAACTGCAAATCACAAGAGGATCATAAGTAGAAGGAAAGTTTCTGCTCATTATTGAAGAAACTATTTCTAACCAGAGGAGGGGAGAGATGAAGAATTCTCCAATCATGGGATAATAATGACACGGTTTAAGAATGTTAAGGGCATGGGGCTCCTGGGCAGCTCAGATGGTTGAGTGTCCGACTTTGGCTCAGGTCATGATCTCACAGTCCCAACAGTCCGTGGGGTGGAGACGCACGTCGGGCTCTGTGCTGACAGCTCAGAGTCTGGAGCCTGCTTTGGATTTTGTGTCTCCCTTTCTCTCTCTGCCCCTCCCCTACTCACTCTGTCTCTCAAAATAAAATAAAGACACACACACACACACACAAGAAAATCACAAAAGAAAGGAATGTTAAGGGTACACTGCAGATCACTCTAAGCAACAGTCTGCTCTACAATATTATTCCAGCTTGTACTTTCTTTGCCCACTGTTGATATTTATAAGAATTAATGAAACAAAATGGGCTCCTATTGGGATTACATGCATTGATTGATGCTTATCCTATGATACCACACATTTGCTTCCATCACAAATGCTTTCATAGTATGGAAAAAATCTTATCTATGAACCTTATGAACAAACGTAATAATAAGCTCTTTGTGAAGAATCAGAAATAGAGGGAAAATGAATGCCTTGTACCTAGCAAAGCTATGAGTTTAATATATAAAATGAAATAGACAGTCCTATATAACATCAAAGCCAATGAACCAGGTGAGTATTGTCTTTGGGCTAACTTGTAGCAGATTTTTATGGAATGTGTTGTAGGGGAGAAAAATTTGCCACCCCAAAATCTGTCTCTTTGGCATGCGGCATTATTTTAGGTTGATTATTTTTAAGAAACAGAAGAGTCAAGAAGTTTTCTTTTATACTCCCTACTCCTACCCCACTCAACTGCCTAAAGGAATTTAGATACAGGACCTGTTCCAGGAAGGGAGCTCTCACCATAGAGAACTCTAGTATGATACTAACTAGGTGTGATACATAGGGAGGAACCTAGCAAAGTCTGTTTGCTAATATCCCTCCCTAGGTCCCACTGTTTCTGTATTGCCCACCAAACATTTGTTTGCCAAACATTTATTCTTTGTCGTCTTCCTAGAAATTGTCTACCTTTCCTTTGAGGGAAAACCCTGCCCCCTTATCCTTAGCTCTGGATGGTATATAAGCATCAAGCATCTGACTGCCTGTGAGTCTCATATTCTCATGAAGTCCTTGTATACATGTAATTAAATTTAGTTTCTCCTGTTAATCTGTTTCATATCAATTTAATTCTTAAGCCAGCCCCAAGAATGCTGATGGGTAAAGGAAAAGATTTTCTCCCCAACAGTGCCATGATTGTTTATATATATACACACACACACATATATATTACACATATATAATTAAATTATATAATATACATATTATATAATAACTTATGATTGAGTTAAAAAACAAAACAGATAAACATAGGGAAAAAAAGGATAAGACAAAAACAGGGAGGCAAACCATTAGAGACTCAAATATATATATATATATATATATACATACACACACACACACACACACACACACACACACACATATATTATAGTTACATAAGTTGGTTGTGAGGCATTAAAAAAAAAAACCTGGCCAGCAATTCCACATAAGTTTTGTAAAAAAAAGTGAAATGCTAACCAATAAAATCTAGATGGCTGACTAAATTCTCACACTGCAAACAATGAGGTTTAGGCAGAGAGAATGTTCAAAAAGCAGATAGCTGCATAAAAGATCAGCATCCTATTTATACAATGATGGCAATAACAGCCATTGAGTTTTTAAGGGCAGCAATTCTTTAGCTAAAAATGACTGAAAAGAACGGAAATCTTAGCTATCAGTTGTGAAATAGCTCTAAATGAAGTAAAGTGTGTCTTTGCTCGGAGGTGTTCCTGTGGGGGTTGTGTAGATAATCTACAACTTTCTCTACACGGCTCCCCTCTTCCACCCTTAAGGATACACAGCCAAGGAGTTTGTTAGTTGCTAAATACAAGTAGGAAGTTACCAGAATTTAGCAGAGGTGAGCCAGGTAAGCACAAAGCACTTTGGGAACAGAGATTATTGGAGAGAGTTCTCTTTGTGCCACATAATGAGAGATGCAGCAGCAGAGACAGCTCTTGAATCAGAGTGTGTCTGTGGCAAGGGAGGAGGAGTTAATTCATCCTAAAAAAAAATTCTCCGGTCAGGGAAGAGGAGGGAAAATAAAAGGTGAGTTGGAATGACACAATGACACAGTCTATTCTCCACCAGGGAATGAGTGGTTGACATTGCCAAAGCCCTATTGTGTCCAGACACACTCTGTTATTACCGTTCTGCTATCAGTGCCAACATGGCAATTCCGAACACTTTATGCCACATCCTGATTTGCCCTGCGGGGTGTAAGCTGCTGCTATCCAGTCATTTTGAGACCGTGAAAAACAAAACAATCGCGTTTGCTACCTGGGAGATGGAAAGCAATGCATACTAGCTCTGTTACCTTCGGAAGCTCTCTTCGGCAGTGTACCAGTGTAGCTGGAGGTAATTGAACCAGAATCTCAGTGTAAAATAAACCCCTGCAGTCTTTAATACCAATAGGTCTTTATCAAAGGAAATAAAAGCGAGGATGAGGTAAACAGAACATCAGGGAAATTTGCTTCACCCATTAGGTCTGGAACTGCCAACGAGAAATGAACAGACTTCCATGCCGGACTGGGGCAGCATTTGAGAAAACAAAGAGTGAATATGAATCAAGGCTGCATTCTTTCCTGGCTTTTTTATTCTTACCCTCTGTGGAAATCATCTGGCACATTTTCATCACTTTCTTTTATTGAGTTTTATAAAATAAATGATTCGAGAGCAGCAATCAATTATAGTCCACCGATGAGTATAATTCAGAGAAGCAGAGTTCCTGTTTGCTAGAGGTAATAGCAGCTAAATGCTGCTGCCTTTATGTTTTATACACCCATAATGTATTACTCTTAAGATTCCAGACAGTTGTATTGTTTTTGTTGTTGTTCTTTTATTGGCTCCCATGGCTAAACAGAAACATTACAAGAGTCAACTTCCAGGAGCCACACGGCAACGGCAACAAGTGCCTTAGGCTAGTGGGGGACAGTCTGTTTAGGGAGACAGTATAGTCCCAGCAGCCAATAAAAATGCACATCATGTTGCACTTACATGTGACAGCACAGAGGTGGCACTTCACAAGTATCATGTTGCACAAATTGGTAGAGATCGGGTTCTTTGTGGAAATAAGATGTATTTAGTTTACTCCCATAACTGCTCTTGAATATCAGGCTTCCGTCCTTCCTTTCTTCTGTCATTTTCTTAGCCTTTGTGTCCTTCCTTTCTCTCATTTCCAGGCTTTCTTGTCTTTTACTTTCTATTTGCTGTGTCCTGAGTCTATTCCTACCCATTTGTCCCTATCATGTTTCTGTCTTAAGTATCTTTCATGAGGGTATTATGGGCTATACACAGTGTACAATGAAACATTACACATGTTTGTGGTGCCCGGGTGGCTCAGTGGGTTAAGTGTCTGACTGTTGATTTCCATTTCGATCATGATCTCATGGTTTGTGAGATCTAGCGTTGCATGGGCCTCCAGGCTGTCAGCACAGAGCCTACTTGGGATCCTCTCTCCTTCTCTCTCTGCTCCTCCTCCATTCTCTCTCTCTCTCTCTCTCTCTCAAAATAAATAAACATTTAAAAATATATTACACATGTTTTTCATACATGAAGAACTTAATCGTATGGTTAAGAGGAAAGAACAAAATTATTTTTAAAAGTTTTTTTTAATCCAAGTTAGTTATATATAGTGGAATAATGGTTTCAGGAGTAGAATTTAATGATTCATCACTTACATAAAACACCTAGTGCTCATTCCAACAAGTGCCCTCTTTAATGCTCATAACCCATTTAGTCCATTTCCCCCACCTCCCTTACAGCAACTCTCAGTTTGTTCTCTAAATTTGTCTCTTACGGTTTGCCTGCTCTAATCTTATTTTTCCTTTCCTTCCCCTATGCTCATCTGTTTTGTTTATTAAATTCCACATATGAGTGAAATCATATGATATTCATCTTTCTCTGACTTAATTTGCTTGGCATAATACACTCTAGCTCCATCCACATTGTTACCAATGGGAAGATTTCATTCTTTTTGATCTCTGAGTAGTAGTCTATTGGATGGATGGATGGATGGATGGATGGATGGATGGATGGATGGATGGATAGAGATACATCACAAGAGGGAGGAACAATATTTTAAGTGAACTCTATGAAGAAAATAATCCACTCTGCTGGTGATCAGACAGGTCATGGTGAGATACCATGAAGAGAGGGAATTTTGCAAAGGTTGGCTCCATTATATATTTAATCATCCAATAAATCTATTCAGCCTAATTTGATTGCGTACTTTCTCTTTTTTCATAACACTTATCTCCCTCACATACTCATGTATTTTTATGTGTTTATTGTCTCAGTCAGAAGAGAATTCTGAGGAAGGCAGAGACCTCATTGCTTTGGATTGCTACTGACAACAGCGCTCGTTTGTAATGTGGAATAGAGGGAAAAGAGATAAAAGCCTGAGTGCAAAAGGAACACCTTTGGGTCAGGTTCCTAGTGCTGCTCTCAGAAATTACCACAACTGAGTGACTTAAAACAACAGAGAATTCATTATCTGACAATTCTAGATGTCAGAAATGGAAATGGGTCTCATGGGGCTAAAGTCACCATGTTGGCAGGGCTGCATTCCTTTTTGGAGGCTCCAGAGGAAAATACATTTTGTTGCCTTTTCAGCTTCTAGAGGCTTCTCGCTTTCTTGGCTCATGCTTCTCTTTCATCTTCAAGACCAGCATTTGCAGCCCTCTGGCCTCTATTTCCTTCATATTTTCTTCTCTGATGCTCCATCTGTTTCATTTATAAGGATGTTTGTGATTTCATTGGACCCACACAGATAATCCACAATTATCTGCCTCTCTCAAGGCCCTTAATTACACCTTCAATGTCCCATTTTCCATGCAAGGCAATATATTTAGAGGTTCTAGGGATTAGAAAGTGGACATCTTTGGGGGTTCTTATTCTGCCATAACCCCATTATATTTCCTCCATTTTCATCCAAATTCACCTCTTTCAACTCATTCCGTTCCTTCAAGCATTCTAAGGAATGGAGCTGATTTCTACCCTTTACTGACTCACTTTTCTAAATATCTCTCTGAAGGACACATGGAGAAAGATTCCAAGTATCTCTATGAATTAACAAACTCAAAGAAGCCATGTTTTTCAGACAAAGATAAATATGGAAATAAACCTGATGATTCTTTAACTTTGTATTGTCTCTCACTGACCCATGGTTCAAATTTTAGAATACTGAAAAGAGCACTAAGTTTAAAGTTAAAAGAATTGTGTTTTAATTTTGATTTTTCTTAGTATGATATTTGGGAAAGTAACTGAACTCTCTTAAGCCTCTATTCTCATCCATAATGATGAGGCAGCATAAGGCAAGCTGACAGGCTGCAGACACCTCCCTCTCCAACCAGGTGGGAGGTGTGTGGTATTCCTCAGGCACTCCTGACTCGACAAGAACAAAGGAAAGGGGAAAAACAAATGGTTCACGGATAGAGATCAGAGTCCTGTAGGACCTAAGTCTCCATCATCTATCCATAGTGATGTGGGAAACAAAGGCAGAAGGAAATGTCAGAACAAAATGTCCTTATAACCTGCAGCTCACTGACAAATACTTGAGTATTTGTATTTACAGAGTCAAACGTTCCTACAGGAACTTCTTACTGTCTTAATGCTAATGCTTTGCTAGAGGGAAAAACAACCTTAGCTTGACAATAGCTAGGCCTCCAGTACCCTGTGAGTCTCCTTTAGTATATGAAAATCTCACTGGGAACTTCCCCTGGACTCTACCTCCTACAACCTCCAGGTCTAAAACTGACTCCATGAGACAATAGAAGGACACACATTGCCCAAGGCAAGGGGGACCACCCTTGTAACGCCCAATCAGGAAAGACCAGCTAACACCTTTAACATTTCTAAGGGCAGGCCTAAAGACGAGGCTAATGCTAGTCACACCCTACGTGAGGGTCCTGGGCCCACTCTGTGATTGGTCAATACTCTAAATGTTGTGATTAGGTCCCGCCAAAAGTAACAATACTCTAGGCAATGTGAATGGTTAAACCTGCTGTCATAATAATGATTGGATCACTATACCTGTGTCACAATTTCCTGTAACTCCCCCTTCCCAAACCCATAAAGGTCCTACCCCCACTTTGTTCGGGCTCTCATCATGGATCCACCATGCCAGTAAAGTCTGTGAGCCCGAGTTTAGGCCCCGGCGAGCCTAAGCCCATAATAAAGCCCTTTACTTTTGCATGCGTGACTCGGTCTCCCAGGTAATCTCTGGTTTTTGGGGGCGATATTAAAACCTGGGCATAACACTGGTATATAACCAGTGTCTCCTCATGGTCCTGGGGCAGCTCTTACTGCCCACAGGTCCTGTCCCTGTACTTCAATAAAGTCACCTTTTTGCACCAAAGATGTCTTCAAGAATTCTTTTTTCTTCGTCAGCTCCAGACCCCATGAACCCCACTGTCAACATCCCCCTCAAAAAAAACTCATCACATATTGTGAAAAAAAATAGTATCAGTCCTATACCTTCCATATGAAACACTGGTTCATTGATGTAATACTCAGTTTGGACTGCTATAAGAGAAACACCAGAGTCTACTTGGGTTAAACAACACAAATTATTTGTTAGTGCTCTGCAGGCCAGGAAATCCAAGTTCAAGCATCAGCAGATTCGGTGTCTGGCAAGACCTACTTTCTGGTTCTTCTGGCCGTTACCTCACATGGCAGAAAGAAAGCAAGAGCTCTCTTGAGTCTCTCCTTTAAGGGCATTGATCCCATATATGAGGGCCCCATTCTCCTAACCTAATCATTTCCCCAGGGCCTGGTTCCAAATACCACTGCACTGGGGATCAAGTTCTACCATTCATTTTGGGGGAAGGAAGACACAAATGCTCAGTCTATATAGCATTTGGGCTCTACATTCCTTTATTTATTCAATTAATATATGTGTGTCAAATGCTTTGTTAGAACAGAGATGAGTAAAATATTATATAAAACAGAGTAACTGGCAGGGTCAGCAAAGACTTCATGAAAGAAAAACACTGAACTAAGTCTTAAGAAGTATGGTGAGCATCACAGGGCAGACTAAGCTAAGAAAAAGAGAGGTTATTTTTAGATTCATATAAATTCATGTAGATGCAAATGCTTTTCAACTTTTATCTAGCTATAAAGCACCGTTTGGGTGTAAATTGCTATTTTCTCCTAACTAAGGGATATGTAATTCTCTAATAACATTTCATTTTTATGAAAGGAAAAATAATAGGAAAATTTTGAGAATACTAAAAGATATAAGATAGAAAAAAATCACAGGCAATCTGGAGACACCAAAATGACTATTAATATTGATACTATGTATTTTTTCTAATTCTCTGATCTCTGACTATATTTTACACCTGTGGATCAAACTTGAATACTGTTTTTATTTTTCAGTAATTTAGAGTGAGCATTCTCCTTTTAAATATTTTTAGGAATGTCATTTTAATAACTACATAATATTCTATGAACATACAATTAAATGTAACCATTCTCCTGCTTTTGACTTTAGTTATTTCCCCTTTTCTTGCTATTATTAAAAAGTCATTGTAATACCCTTGAACTTCTATCTTTGCCTGCATCTGTGATGTTTAAAGGCTATATCCATAATGGCATATCTAAGAGTAGCCAAACAGAGGTGCCAGAGTGGCTCAGTCTGTTGGGCTTTCAACTTGGTGTCAGGTCATGATCTTATGGTTTGTGGGTTTGAGCCTCTCACTGGGCTTGCTACTGGCAGCACAGAGCCTGCTTCAGATCCTTTGTCCTCCTCTGTCCCTGCCCCTCCCCTATTTGTGCTCTCTCTCTCTCTCTCAAATAAATAAACATTATAAAAAAGGAATCTCAAAACAAATGAACATTTTAAAACTTGTTTTCTGCACAGTAGTACAGGAACACTCATTTCACTTCATTTACCCCCAGTATTTATTATTATTTCAGAAGCTTTGCTCTTTTGTTACAAAATATTATTTCATTAGTGTAATTTGCATTTCTGATATTGACACTGAGTTTGAACTTTCTTCATATGCTCATTTCTTACTTTTATGTCTTTTCTATACTCTCACTTCCTTGTTTTTAGAGAAGAATCTAGTCTGGTGAAAGAAAAGAATCAAGGAGAACATCTCTTCCTTTTACTTTTCCCCTTGTTCCAATCCTAACCAATCTTGCCTCACTTAATTGCCCCTCTTCTCCCAAACAAACCTTATTTTCAAGAGAATAGAAAAAGGGAGAGGAGGAAAAAGGAGAGGGGACATTCCTAGAAAGAAAGAAGGGGCAATTAAATAAAGTAATACCAAAGGCAGGTTTTCATGGGTGATTCTCCTACAATTCATGCCTCCATCCACCCTCACCCCACCAGAACATACGACATGTCAGTAGATAGGATGGAACTAAAGCTCTGGTTTGCTCACCTTACCTAACAGCATTTGTTACAACTATCTGATTGTTGAATAATTGTGAAGTATTTGCAAGAGGATCTTACACTAAAGAATTGTAGGAAATATACAGTGAATTGTCTTCTTTCTTTCCACAGTCATAGATAGATTACAAAATTGTCCAAAAAGGGATTAGTAATTAAACATGTCAAATCATCTCTGGTAGAACACATCAAAGGGCTACGCAAAACACTGAGCTTAGCAGAAAAAGTGCCCCCCCCCCACCCCATGGTACAGACAACCTACTAAATTTTGTTAGATCATTGAAATTGAAAGAGAACTTAAAAGTTCACATTTTCCAACCTGTTCATTATGAAAACCAGGAAAGTTGAAGAGGTCCTATAATTGGTTCAAAAAAACACTGCAAGTAAATAAGGGAAGTTGGAATCCAACCCAATTTAGCACATTTCCCCCAATATACCATGTGGCCTCTGACTTAAGGGAAATAGAAATATGGTAGAATCTTTCAAATATATCTATTTAGTGTCCTAGAGATAATACTTCCACAATTAATTAATTTCTTCCAATAACAATACAATTATGTGCTAGGTGCTAATGATGCAACAAAGACACACACACACACACACACACACACACACACACATTGGCTATGTACATAAAGGTTATTCTAAGGAATATTGATGGAGTTAATATCCACATGCATAAATGACAGTATGATAAACAATCCAAGTATTTTAGTCTGTAGGATATTTATACAATATCTGCCAAAGGTACCTGTTACAAAGATAATCTTATTGAGCTATCTAAGAATAAAAGGAGTCCTCTATTAAATATACAGAAATATAAAGGGTTTTTAATAATTTAGTTTGAAAGTCTTTAAATTTTTTTAGTTTATTAAATAAGTTTTTTTAGCAAAATTATTTTTTGTTAAAATGGCTTTAAAATTCAAAGAATTATCCAATATTTCCTATGGATGCCCTCCATGGTATTGTTTAAGCAGCCATTTTTCCCATGTGAAGTTAACAGGAGGGGTACTTTCTGAATGTTTCAATTTCTAGGAGATGATTGAATGTCTTAGATGACTGAAGATAACTTAGCTTAGACTTACAGCTTGTGTCTAATGCCAAACAGATTAATCCTCAAGAAATCCCTCAAGCCATCCACTTTCCTGTCATGTCATTTTGTTTAAACATGAGACAGGTTTTGGATATTCCATGGTTGGGAAAACATCAATTATAGAAACACACTTTGGCTTTTATTGTTCTTTTTCTTTTATTGTAATTTTTACTTACCTTCTTACTTGCATATAATGTGTAAAATAAGAATGTTTAAAAAGGTATAATCTTAGAATCCTATAGCATAAATTGTGGAAATGTCAAAAATCACAATATTCCATTAATATTGATAAGGTAAATTTATATATCAATCTTAAATTTGCAATATAATTACACATTTTTGTCTCATGTAAATATCACACTATCTCTAAAATGGAGATATTAGTTCTACTTTAGGGCGAATGAAATATGATACAGGAAGATTAAGTGACTTGGCCAAGATTAAAACGTTAGTAATAGACAGAATTAGTACTTTAATTGTCTTGGGAATCCAATTCAAGCATGCTTTCTGCCAAAGCAAGGATCTGTACAGTGAATTCATTTTGATCAGTAGTTTTGTCATCTAATTTGATAACCTTTTACACAAAGCACAATTAATTTTAGACAAAGGCACTGAGTAGAAAACAAAATGCATTACTATTTTTGTGTATCCATCCACTTATAGGCATGCATGTTTCCATGCCAAACTCAAATCACTGACATTGCTCTGCCCAACTCATTTCCCACAATAAACTTTGAGAATATTTTGTTTTCCCTCGAAAGGGACACCATATTGTTTCTTAGCCTTTACATTATAAATCTTTCACTATATGATCAAGAAAATATAAATCATGTGTCTTCACCTCCCCATAAAAGTGTCTAATTAAGATTAAACTTGTCTCTGTAGTAAATGTAAAATGATTTAATTATAATCAAAATGATCTCAATTGAATAGCTTCTGTTTCAAAGAGTCACTCTCCCAGTGCTAAGAAGCTCATTAAATTCAATTTGCAGTAATGTACTGCTGTCATGTTTCCGTTCTGAACCACAGTATTATAGCAAAGTTCTTTGATTATTTCCCTGTAGGGCAGCATTAATGTGACACACCATGTAAAAGAAAAGCTTAAAAGAGACTCAAAGATGCACTACCTTTTTCTTTTCTCAATTGATGTTAATGTTGAGTAGCATTAAAAATATGCCACAAAGCGTTTCTGTAGCCTGCTCAAAGCAGAAAAAGTAGCAGGGAAAAAAATGTTATTGTTTTTCCTGAAAGTCTAAAGACCTGAGTCTGTACTTAAGTGCCTGCAAACATGTGGGCATTTCCATATAATGTAGATGATGCATTTTGCTATGGGTTTTTATGTTTTGATAGACATAGATTTTTCATATGTATATGAACATTAAGGTTTTATTGTTCTTTTCAGGAAAGTTTGCTCTCCTGGAAATGTGGAATTGGTGTTTTCAAGATGAAAAATCCTCCTAAAATCTAAAATCACTCAGTATTGCAAAGTCTGTGTAAAGAAGTCACTCCATTCAATCACTTGTTATTTGGTTGAATCAAACAGAGAATTTAAAAATCATTTTTTTTTCTTTTTAAAAGTAAAATGTTTTCTGGCTCATCTCTTCACAAAAAATGTGTACTAAATAACTCGAGTGTTTGATGTAACTAATCCACAACTAAATATAAACCACTTAAGGGATGCTGGAGAAAATAACTACATAATAGGCACAGAAAATGTGTGGTAAAAATTTTATAGTCAAATCATTTTTTAAGTTTATTTATTTTTTAATAATCTCGACACCCAATGTGGGGCTCAAAATCTTGACACCAAGATCAAGAGATGGTATGCTCTTCTGACTGAGCCTGCTATATGCCCCAATACACACAAATCTTTATTTAAAATGTAATCTCTTTTAATAGTCAGATCTAAAATTACAAATGTGCCATATTTGTCTGGTAAAACAGGTTGTCATTGTACTGTTTTGGTTAGTCTATCAGACAACAATATCAAGATAAAAAATAAAATATAAAACAAACACGGATGCTTCTATCCAGCACTGAAACAATATTTCTTTTTAGTTAGCTTCCAATGACTCAATTAATTCAATTAAATAATCAGTGTAGATATTGCATAAAGAACAAGATGTCTTACCAAACTTAGAAACTTCTCTTAATTTTTGAAGATACCTTGATTACCTCTCTTCTTTCCTTCCTTCTTTACCTTCTTCTCTCCATTTGTCTTTTCCTCCCTTACTTCTTTTCTTTTTTAAAATTGCTAATGTTTGGGGTGCCTGGGTGGCTCAGTCGGTTAAGCATCTGACTCTTGATTTCTGCTCTGGTCATGGTCTCTTGGTTCACAGGTTCGAGCCCCACATTTGAGCTGCCAGCACGGAGCCTGCCTGGGACTCATACTTTCCGTCTCTCTGCCCCTACCCTGCTCATGCTACCTCTTGTGCTCTTTCTCTCAAAACAAATAAACATTAAAAAATTAAAAAATACAATGCTAATGTTTATTTTTAGTTATACAAATTATGTGAAAAAACATCCTCTGCAGAAAGATTGGCCATATTCATCCTTTTGCAATAGCAAGATGTTGTTCACTCTCCCACATCTTTATTAATACAATTTAGCCTTGATCAAGCTTACTGATGAAAAATAAAATCTTGTTGCCAATTTAATTTTTATTTATTTGATTATTAGTGAAGTCAAACACATTTTCTATGTTAAAATCCCAGGGGTCTCTGTTGCTCTTTGTGCTCTATTCTTATTATTTGCCTATTGGTATCTTATGTTATGTGGGAATATTCCTTTCTTTCTCCTCAACAATGAAGTTCTAACTCTAATAAAATATTTACTATTAAAATTATATTATAAACATTTTCTCCCACCTTTTCAGTGAACTACCTTTTGAGGTAGTATTTTCTCTCATTGTGAAAATTCTCAGCTCACATGAATATGATAACCTTCACCATAGTTTAAACTTCTTGAGGGTGTGAAATACATCTTATTAAATTTTACAATTCATATAGAGTTTAGCATATTGTCTTATAGGTAGTAGGCAGCTAAACTGTTGAAATGAATAATTGTTTTTTAAAAATACCATAGTTGGTCCTTCCATCCCACTTTCTAAAGATACAGTTTACAAGTGGCTACCCCTAATCCTCATTATTTAGCAGCTAGTATTGTAGTTAAAGGATTTGAATTTGATAGCATTTGAATATAGATAGAACTGCATTTTAAACTTTAATTCTACATGATACTACTCCACTTGCCAAACCTGCATATCTAACATTCATTAAGGGCTATCTATCACCATATACTTCTGATTTATTTTGTGTGCGAGACCTCATTTTATTTCTATATTAATATCCTTGCCATTTTCTAATATTCCACAATGGAGTCAAGGAGATTTTTGAAGAGTTCATACCATTTAATAAAACAGACAAATATTTTGAATACAACCTACATAAAATAACAGATGATACATGTTAAGCATTCACTATATGCCAAGCTCTTTACAGCCCTAACTCATTTAATCTTCTCTATCATCCCCATTCAGAAGATGAAGAAACTGAGGCACAGATGATTAAGTGATCTATTCAAGATGACAAAACTAGCAGGTCACAGAGCTGGTCTTTGGACCTGAGTCAGGCTCTCAATTTTGTGCACTTTACTTACCTCTAAGCTGTACTGAAAAGATAGAGGAAGAGAGACATTATATAGATATCGATGTGATTTTCTCATCCTTGAAACAGAGATAATACCCACAGAGTTTCCATAAAAATTAAATGAATACACTTAAATACTAGTTCCAGCCATGGTAAATGCTATGTGATGGTTGTTATTATTGTAGTAATTATTATTACTATTATTAGTATTATTATTACTTCAGTATCATAGCAATATCTACTACCATGGCTTATTTATCTCTTTCTTCATCTTTAACATCTCCTTTTCTATTTCCCAGGTCCAATTCCCTTTTATGTCATGCAACTATAGTTATCTGCTCAGGTGAAACCTCTGCATTCTGCTCATTTACATCGTTTTCTTCAATCACCTTACACAATCTGACATCTTCAAACAATGTCACCACCAAGACTATTTACCAACCTGCATTTCCAGCCCTGACCTGCTTCCGAAGTATACCCCCAAATGGACAGCTGACTATTGTACATTTTCACTTTGATATCCTTCATATGAAAGTTTCTTAACATCGAACTCATGATCTCTGGGCACTATAGCTTCATCCCCTGTATGGGAAAATGCTATAAATCTGTGTTTTGCAAGGTTATGAGACTGAGGAGGTTGTATATTAACAATTTCTGGGACAAATATTTAGTATCAAAAGCTAAAATTCAGTAGTTCTAGAAAAAATATAAGATTTATAGTCTGAAAAAATGAAGAAATATAAAATTAGACATGAAAATATCCAATGACGTGGCCCTCAATTTTATACCCCAGTGGACATTTGACTATGAATGGAGACATTTTGGGGTATCACAACCTGGAGATCGATGATGTTACTGGCATCAGTGGGTAGTGACTCAGGATGCTACTAAACGTCCTATAGTGCACAAGACAGGACCTCATAACAAAGAATTAACTGGCCACAAATAGAATAAAACCAGATCTAACTCTAACTGCAAAGTATGGAATCAAGGATGTAGTCAAGTAGCTAGAAATGTCCCTTTATAAACAAAAATCTCTCAGTCTAGAAAGATAATATGTGATCAAACAACCCTGCAAGGAGCATTAAGATTAATAAAATGGTGTTTATAGTACTCTTTCCTTACCCGTTCATTATTATTCAAACATAGAATATTAGTAAAAGGAGGTAGAGAGGAGGATTGAACAGGGGAGGCCAGCAGCAAAACAAAAATGGAGCAAGTGTAAGAAATAATAATGAGAGAAGACAGGAGGGAGAAGGAAGTATTCTCTTTTCCTAAAGAGATAGGGTGTTTCACAGCCTTTATAGGCTTTGAGAAAGATTGAGATAATCATAGCATTTAAATCATTAGGAGACAAAACATGCAATTTAA
This sequence comes from Suricata suricatta, assembly GCF_006229205.1. Classification (NCBI taxonomy): domain Eukaryota; kingdom Metazoa; phylum Chordata; class Mammalia; order Carnivora; family Herpestidae; genus Suricata; species Suricata suricatta. The sequence goes on along the minus strand of NC_043710.1, from coordinate 21,207,612 downwards.
GTAAAACTCCAAATTTAACAGCAAAACAAGGCAAATACAAGGCCTACCTGATTTGTGATTTAGAATATTTGTTTCATTCAAGCCTGAAAATGAGCTGAGTCTAAATTAAGCAGTGATTGAGGACAGTTAATGATCTACTTTTGCTATATTTTTGTTGACAATTATATTAGCAATTAATTATACCTATTTAATAAAGAGCTTAAACCTTGAAGGAATAACTGCATACAAAATTTATCTGATATTTAAATTCCCATTTATATTTTTAATACTTATATCAAAGAATTTCAGTGAAAGACTTGCAGGATCAAAGATCTACATTGAAGGAACAAACTAAATTTTTACACATGACTCTGACTCCTGTCTGAGTCTTTATCTGCTCTAATTAGGTAATCACATCATATAATTTTCCCTAAAATCTCATCTATAACCAGGTTGAGCTTTGATCTAATATCTTTCGTAATTCTGCACATCAACTATAGTGGTGGGGCACCTGGGTGGCTCAGTCAGTTAGTGTCTGACTTTAGCTCACATCATGATCTCACAGTTCCCAAATTTGAGACCTACATGGGGCTCTGTGCTGACAGTGCAGAACCTTGAGTCTGCTTCAGATTCTGGGTCTCCCTCTCTCTCTGCCCCTTCCCTGCTCTCTCCCTCTCTCTCTCTCTCTCTCTCTCTCTCTCTCTCTCTCTCTCTCTCTCAAAACTAGACAAACATTAAAAACTTTTTTAAAAATTGTAGTGGCTATAAAGTATAGCAAAGTAGAGAAAGAAAACTGGAAAACAGACCCTAGTGGTTTTCAACTACATAATAATCTCTCTAGGCCTCAGTTTCCTCAATACACATATTAACAATTCCTAATTATGGGGTTGTTTAAGGATAAAATAATACATGACAGGTGCTTTAGGCTGGTGGCTGGTACACTGTAGATGCTTAGTTAATGTTAGCTATGATTTTTAATAATTTTATTATATATAATTTCCAAAAGGGAATTACATCATATTAAGAACTTAAATGTATTTAATCCTTTCTATAAGTATGTACCTATACGTATATACATACATTATAATCATTCCATCATTAAATTTTAAAGACCATTAACTTCTAACATTTTTATAAAATTTATTTATTTTCAGAAAGAAAGAGAGAGATCAAGTGTGGGAAAGGCAAAGAGAGGCAGAAAGAGAATCTCAAGGAGGCCTCACACTGTTAGCATGGAGGCTGAGGTGGGGCTCAAATTCACAAACCATGAGTTCATGACCTGAACCAAAACCAAGAATCAGCCATGAAACCAACTAAGCCACTCAGATGCCCCAAGTGTTGTACCCAGATTTTAATATCGCCCCCTAAAACCAGAGATTACCTGGGAGACCGAATCATGCATGCAAAAGCAAAGGGCTTTATTATGAATTTAGGCCCAGCCAGCCTAACCTTGGGCTCACAGACTTACTGGATCCATGTGGAGTGAGCCCGAGATTAGGCTGGCCAGGCCTAAATTCATAATAAAGCCCTTTGCTTTTGCATGCGTGCTTTGGCCTCCCTGGCAGTCTCTGGTTTTTGGGGGTGATATTAAAATCTGGGCATAACATATAGGGGCTCTCCCGGGATATCCCCCCCTCAGACCTCCTGGGACCCCGACACGTTGGGCCTAATCACCGGCGGGTGAGTGCACTCATTCTCTTGTCCGTCTGTGTCTAAGTCTTGTTTGTCTGTTTGGTTCTTTGTGTGCGCAGGCCCTTGTGCGCGGGGCCTAGGCAGGAAGTGGCCGAAAAGACCTCCATGGGGTCCCAAAGGAGCCAGGCGGATGCGCCGTGTTAAAGCTCGGGACCGTGGGAGCTGAGAGATGTCTCGGACCCACTCTGAATTAGGTGAGTGGGGTCTAGGACCCCACCGGGAGGCCGGAGAGCCGGTTCGCCTGCAGGGGGTTTCACTGGTGGCAGCAGTGAGACCCCATTAGGTCTCTGTGCATCTGTTTGTCTAAGTCCTCCTCAGGAGAGAAACAAAATGTCTGACTTCCACGGGCAAGCGTTGTTACCTGTTTGCATTCGCGGAGATACGAGTGGCAAGTGCAGCATCTGTTTGAGATACAGGTGTAGGTAGGGCACTCACTCGCGTTTGTGTAAGGTTTGAGAGAGGGTTCCAGTCCGCGGCACTTGCAGGGACCCCAGAGAACAGGAAAAGATTGGGTCCCCCTGTCTGTCTGCTAGAAATCCTGCTGGTGGCAGGAGCAGGGTTTCGTTTCTGTTGGGAGACTCTTGTGTATACCTCTCTGTGCATCTGTTTGCTGTGCAACTGTTTTAAGTCCTCCAAGGGAGGGAGGCAAAGTGTGAGTCCTCACCGGGACGAAGGCGAAGTGTAATTATCTGTTTGCTGTGCGTCTAAGTGTAATTTTGATTGTGACTCTGACTGACGAGGACATGGGACAATCTACTTCAAACCCCTAGATCTTTTTTGCAGGAACAAATGGCCGACCTTCAACATTGGATGGCCAGAAGGTGGAACCTTCGACCTTCCTGCCCTGGTTAAAATCTTTTCTTTCTCCTAGGATCCTAGCGGCAAAAATTACTACCGCTGAGAAACCAAAAGTATTGGAGCTCTTCAGTAACTTTTCTGGCTTCCCCTCCCTTTCTTTGTTTCTGCACCTACTTGGGTGTGATATGCCTCATTGTCTCCTCCTAGCCTC
>NC_043710.1:21203574-21204832 GCF_006229205.1 Suricata suricatta | reverse complement strand
TGGGTGTGATATGCCTCATTGTCTCCTCCTAGCCTCGGGGGCTAAGAGCAAAAGGCACTCCCAGGGACAGCTAGGTTTTGGGAGCTGGGGAGGCACTCTTGTCTTTTCTGCCACCCTGAAAATGGTGCCAGTAATCTGTAAAAGTCACCTGTTAGAACCTCCAGAGGTAAGCTAGTTTATCATCTGAATTTTAAATGTACATGTGCTTTTGTCTGGGGTATTATCTGTAAACCTCTGTTTTGTGGCTACTTCTGTACTTGTTTGTCCAGTTGTTATTGTCATTGTTTTTGGTCTTGTCTGTGGAAAGTCTATGGGAGGAAATGTAGTAACCTCTGGTGTGTATGTGAGTGTGAGTGGGCGGGTCGCCTGGCTCGCCTGTCGAGTTTGAGTCTGTGGCTCCACGGGCGGGCATCCTTAAGATCCCCAAAAGCCCACGGGACTGCAGAGAAGGAGACCTTATTGGTCTGGCTGAGATAAAATCATACTGAAGGGGACACTGACTCTGTATTCCTCTGCCTTGTAGAAGCCAGGGCTTCTCCCTCACTCATTTCCCAAGTTAACAGCTAAAAGTTTAAAACTAAAAACTCTCCTTCTCTTGCTCTCCCTTCCCCATTGTTTCTTCTGTAGCACCTGGGTGGGGAGAGGTCAATCTGCATAAAGTGCCTGAGGCAACGGGATCTCCCTCAGCCCTAGGTGAGAAGGAACAAAGGACTGCAGAAGTCAGACTTTTTGCACCAAATTTCCAGGTCAAAATTAACTAGGGAACAAAGTGTCTCACATGGCTCATTCAGTGTTTGAATGAATCTAAGTCTGTTGGCTTGCTTGTACCTGGGTTTGATACAGTTCAAATAAGTTCCTGTTAAGTAATAGTTAATTTGGTCTGTCTCAGTTTTCATGGGTAATTGTTAAGGTTTTGCTTTGATAAATTGAGATGATTATATATTGGTATAGGATGAGGTCTGTAGATGCCTGTGCTTTTTTTTTTTTCTGAATGATTTTATTTTTTTCATAATATTTTATTGTCAAGTTGTTTTCCATACAACACCCAGTGCTCTTCCCCTTAAGTGCCCTCCACCATCACCACCACCTCTTTTCCCCCCTCCCCCTTCCCCCCCAACCCTCAGTTCATTCTCAGCATTCAATAGTCTCTCAAGTTTTGCATCCCTCTCTCTCCCCAACTCTCTCTCCCTCCTCTGCTCCCCCTGGTTCTCCATTAGGTCTCTCCTGTTTTCCTGCTAGACCTATGAGTGCAAACATA
>NC_043710.1:21169695-21203474 GCF_006229205.1 Suricata suricatta | reverse complement strand
TTTGGCTATTGTTGACATTGCTGCTATGAACATTGGGGTACATGTGCTCCTATGCATCAGCATTTCTGTCTCTCTTGGGTAAATCCCCAGCAATGCTATTGCTGGGTCATAAGGGAGTTCTATCGATAGCTTTTTGAGGAACCTCCACACTGTTTTCCAGATTGGCTGCACCAGTTTACATTGCCACCAACAGTGTAAGAGGGTGCCCATCAAGATGCCTGTGCTTTTTGACCTGTGACAAAACAACTGGGGATATTTGAAACTGTTAGAAAGCTGCTTTGTACTTAATTGATTCCTAAGTTTTCCATCTAAAAAAAGTTCTGGTGTAAACATCTTTCAGTTGGTTACTAAGTCCTCAATTGGAGTCTAAAGATTCAGACTAATGGGAAAAATAGAAAAGCAACCCTATATGCAGGAAATTGGGGAGATGTAAGAAAAATATAAAAAATAAAAGTACATTTTTGTTGAGGGTAAAAGAAAGTAATTTTGTCTTATATGAGACTGGTTGTTTGTAAAGAAATGGCTTTGGGGAAAAAGTTTAAAGGCAAAGGAAAGTTGCCAAAGTTTCCTGTAGGGAAATCATTAAAAAAAGAAATTTTATGTGTGGGGTTGAGATAAATGGAATATTATAAGGTTGAAATTCTGCTCTTCTCTCTTTCAAAAGATAAGTTTTTCCGAACCTGTGCTCTACTCTTGTTAAGACTATGCAAATCAAGGGTTTCTCTTTTGTTAAGAAGACAAAAGCTTTAGGTCCTATCTTTATCAGGTCTTTGATTGCTTAGTTAAAACTTCTCTGAGGTTAAAAAAATTAGGTTTTGCTAAAGGATCCCAAAGGCAAATGAGCTCTTTTATTGCCACTTTGGTTTAGTAAATATAGTTTTCAGATTTGTAACAATTTGTAATTCTATTTAGGATGCGCTTTGTAATTTCCTGAGGTTTTAACTAATTTCCCAGTATTCAAATGGTAGAAAAGTCTTTTGACCAATTAGGCCCTTTCATTCAGGATGCCAAGTTACTTTAAAAGCACTGTTGTATGGGTTATATTGCATGGGTGAAGGCTGCAGCTGCTCATGTGTATTTGCAGTCCCTAAAGTTTTAACTTAACACCTTTAGTAATCAAAATGTCAAGTGTCAGTAAATTTCTTTGTCAAAGTGCATCATAATGAACTCCTCAGATCTTTAGATTCTGTCACAGAACATGTTTCTTCTTCAAGGGAAGTTGTAAAGAGGAGTTTTGGGACAAATGCAGTATTTGACATCTATTCGGTTAGTACTAAAATGGGTAGAAACTTCCAGAGCCAGAAGCTGCATTGAAGCTGAACAAAAATTAGAAACATGAGAAATTATAGTTTTGTGATCGAGATTATAAAACTTCTGGTGAGAAATCTGTGACACTCAGAACCGTTATAAAGTATTTTGGTCTAGAGTATTTATCTTTTCTCTCTACTTAAACCATCTGAAATTCAAAAACTCAGTGAATATTTCCTTCATGGCCATTACAGTTGTTTGCAGAAGTTCAATAAGAATCTGTTCATTTTATAATAGAACACCAATTGGAAATACTGGTTGTTTGACCAAAGCTTTGACTGGAATTTCCTATTCGAGAGTCAGGCATAGGCTCAGAGATGACCTGACAGCTTTAAGGAACTAAGGTTGACTTTATGGAACATGGAGCCATAAGACCTCATGAAAATGTTGGCTGCATACCTTGCTCACAGCGTTCCAAGCAACCTTCCCAGGTGAGTAAAGAAGGTCACTTCCTGGCAGGTGTAGGAACCTTGGCACATGTTGGGAGCCTTGGGAAGAGGAGTCTGCCCAATTTAATAGGTATTGCAGGTCTGTCTGATGGAAAGTGCTGGCTTGGCTCGGCTTCTGGCCCAGAGCGGCTACTAAAAGCTCAACCTGGAAATTCCTTATAAAAAGGGACCCAGCAAAGCAGACTTCAAAAAAGTCCTCATGAACAATCTTTATTCTTGCTGAGCTTATGTAAATAATTAGGCCAGGGTTGTTTAGGATGGACTTGTTCCACCACTGCATTAGTCTCGATTTGGTTATCTCTGGTAATGGAGGTTTTTTTAGAGAGAAAAACTATTTGAGCAATGCACTACTGTAAATGTAGCTCTAGTTCTGAGTATTTTAAATATTTGTTGTTGGATCTCAGGCTTGTTAGTCTGTGAGGATATATTTAAAATGGGAGTCACGCCTTTCCAAAAGACTTAAAGGTGGAATTCACAGATAAGCAACTAAACAAAAAGTTCAGCTCCTTATTAAAGTTTCAGGGATCTCTCTGGAGTTAAGTGGACTGACTCTGAAAAACCCTCAACTTGGTGAGGTGAACCAGATCCAGTCAATTGGCTTGAACTGATCCTTAAAAAGACTCCTGACTCCTGAGATAAGATCTCCAGCCCTGCTCCAGCCACACCCCGGAAGCTGGCTGGTCTAGCACGGCAGAAGCCTGAGGAATCACCGGTCCAGTAAAATAAACTGTCCTGCCTCTTTGCCATCGGACTGGCAAATGTTGCCCCAGAAATTTGGGAAAACAGCAAAAGTTCCTGATTGTGCTAACCTTCCTCTTATGGATAGGATGTTCTGTTGGTATTAATTGCCTCTAATCTAGGCATGGGATTTCAACACGGCAAAAGGTAAGGGGGGCCTACGCCTCTACTGCCAGACTCTAATGGGGGGTCTTCGAGTGGCCGCTAGATGGCCCTCCAATTTGGCTATGGTTAGTAATATAGAAAGAATCATAAAGGCATATTGCACCTATACGCCCAGGATCCTGAACAAATAGGCTGTCATTCCTGCTTTTGTAAACCAGACAGCACCAGATATTAGAAACCCTAAAAGAGACCCTTACCAAATTAACCATAGAGACTGGCAGAAATTGGCTAAATTCTCCTTCCCTTTGCCCTTTATAGGGTAAAAATTCCCCTTACACCAAGGAGGGCTATGCCAGGCTTTAGGGGTACAATGGTAACATAGCTGACCCAGGATTGGGTCAGTTATAAGACAGGGGGGAATGTAAGGATGCAGGTCTGAAACTGACTCCAGGAAACAATAGAAGGGCACACATTGCCCAAGGCAAAAGGGACCACGCTTATAACATTCTAAGGGCAGGCCTAAAGATGGAGGCTAAGACTAGTCACGCCCTACCTGAGGGTCCTGGGCCCACTCTGTGATTGGTCAATACTCTAAATGTTGTGATTGGGTCCCGCCAAAGGTAACAAATACTCTAGGCAATGTGAATGGTTAAACCTGCTGTCAATAATATTGTATAATAATGATTGGATCACTGTATTTCCTGTAACTCCCCCTTCCCAAACTCATAAAAGCCCTACCCTGCCTTTGTTTCGGGGCTCACTCCACATGGATCCAGTAAGTCTGTGAGCCCGAGTTTAGGCTGGCTGGGCCTAAATTCATAATAAAGCCCTTTGCTTTTGCATGCCTGCTTCGGCCTCCCTGGCGGTCTCTGGTTTTTGGGGGTGATATTAAAATCTGGGCATAACACAAGATCATTAAATTTTAGACCAGACTTATAGACTGTTCATATATTTCATCATGATAGGGTCTCACTGAATATTTCCAATTAAATGCTAAAACATAAAACCCATTCTTTTAAAAAAATGTTTATGTCTTTATTTTATTTTAGAGAAAAAGATAGAGAGTGAGCAGGGGAGAGGCAGAGAGAAAGGGAGACACAGAATCCGAAGCAGGCTCCAGGCTCTGAGCTGTCAGCACAGAGCCCAACACAGGGCTTGAACCCATGGACTGTGAAATCATGACCTGAACCAAAGTCGGACACTTAAACAACTGAGTCACCCAGGTGCCCCATAAAACCCATTCTTTAGGAATTAAAGCATTTTACTGAAAAGAAAACACATGTTAAATACATATTTTAAAATATAATCTTTAAATATTATAGGAGTTCAAAGTAGTATTAATGTAAAAATGTTTATCTACACACATACTACAAACACACACACACACACACACACACACTACACACACACACACACACACACACTGATGAGAAAGTCAAAATAAACTAATTTGCTCAAGGTACCAAAATTGTTCAGTTGATTTAAAGTTCGAATCTCAGATTTGTTTAACATCTAAGTCCATGACCTTAATATTTCTATTCATATCCCAAATGGGGCCTACCATACCTTCTAATACTAAAATTTTGGTATTATAAAACATCTTATAAACTGAAAATTGGTTATTAGAAATAATAGTGTGGATTATGGTAGAAAGACCATTTTATAGAACCAACAGTCAAAGCATTTATAAGGAATACATTGAATTTTTGTAAACAGAGATTAAGATCGCATTTATGTTTTACTTTATGGATATAAAAAAGAATGTTTTGCTGAACATTTTACTTTTGGATTAGTTTGGTTGATGCTATGTAGACATGACCTGAATACAGAAACATAGAAATCTGTGTGTGGGAAAGAAAATAAAATTTGTGGACATAGAGTTTTTAAAAAAATCAGATTTTATCAAGGACAGTAACTGAAAATGCTCTCCCCTTTGAGCAAAATCATGAAAGAAAGAACTGTGCTTAATGTTTTTTAATTTATAAGTTAGAAACATAAATGCATGTTCTAATGAGGAGTCTAAGATAGAATAACAAATTAATCACATTAGGAGAACCTTGCCCTTTGCATTTCCTTGCTCCTGGGAACTTAAATGCTGAATTTTAATGTTGCATTAACATTTGCAATAAACGTTTAAGCCCTAAAAGTAAAATGCAAACTTCCTTGTAGAGTAACGTGGTAATGGTACCAAACAACTATACCTAATAACTCAGGAGGGCTAAAGGGAAGGCTCAGTTGTTGCCACTTGAAATTAGGAAGGAATTTCCAAGGAGATTTGATGAAGTTACTGACTTGATTAACGTTTGCCACAACATCAAAGACAAATGTTGTGTATTTGTCTTGCCTTATTTAACTGAAATCTTCTGAAAATGTGTGTATCCCAAGTGATTATAAATATTTCTTGGTTGATAACATTATCTTGGCTATATTCTATCTTCATTTTGATTCAAATATCAATTTGATTTTTGTTTAACACTTTGATTCTCACCTGCTGGTTTTTGCAATCACCCCATGGCTAACACATTGGTGGAAACCATAGGTAGGAGGCTTTAAAAAGGTAAAAGTCAAACTAGGTGCAACAAAATGCTTTTAAAATAAGTTTTAAACCTGAGCTTTTGCAGCCAAAGCTATGTGTGGGGACAAGAACAAGAAACAAAAGAAAAAGAATTTTTGACTAATTGGCATGGCTCTTTTAAGATACCACTTAGTCTTCAAAATATTATCTGTCTGTTGAGCCCAGGACTGACTTTCTAAACACCTTCCAAAGCAGCAGAAAAAAATAATTTTCAAACAAAGCTATTCCTAGAAAAACTTCACAGGTAGAGAATATTTATAGGACTGTTTCATTTTGTCAATATCCTACCTGTATAATTAACATGATCATCTACTTGGAAAGAATTTACAAATACAGTGCTGGGTCAGCATGGGAAATTAAAGCAAAAATTATATGGAAGGAAGGGGAAGCACAGCAAGACTGGGCCACTACCTCATGACTCCCTTAAGAGAGACCTTCTAGTTGCTTCACAGATTCACTAACATTATATATACTGTGAGCATTTGTTATATTTGGAAACGACTAATGAAAAAAGTGAAAGCATTCTATACTGAAATTATGCTTCCTTCAGCGGGACTTTTTGCTATTTCTTTTCTATATCTGATCTAAATGGATCCCTTCTGGTATTGTTGAGGGAAGAAAGTGTTCTTAGGTGGGTAAGAATTTTTGCAGTTCTTCTATTTGTTTGGAACTTGGACAGAACAAATAAGCATACTCTTTCAAGGATTCATCCCTAAAGAGTTACTCCCAATACTTTTATCTGGGAATGCTGTCAAACTCCTGTTACATATTTGCTGGGCAATCATTTAGCTGGAAAGCCCAACAGAGGTGAAGTCTAATATGTCAGGGTTAGAAGCCCACGTCTGCCATTTTTTAGCTATAGACATTTCTACATGTTACATGAGCACTCTGAATTTGTTTCCTCAAGTCTAAAATGAAAATACTAATATCTATTTTAAAAGGGGGAAATGTGTGGTGCCTGGGTGGCTCAGTCAGTTAAGTATCCAACTTCGGTTCAGGTCATGATCTCACAGTTTGTGAGTTTAAGCCCCATGTCGGACTCTGTGCTGACAGCTCAGAGCCTGGAGCCCTCTTCAGATTCTGTGCCTCCCTCTCTCTCTGCCCCTCCCCCACTTGCACTCTTTCTCTGTCTCTCAAAAATGAATAAGCATTAAAAAAATTTTAAGGGGAGAAAGTTATAAAGATTAAAATATATAACATGTGAAGAACTTTTACAAAGAATTCATTCTATCATAGACATTATATTAAGACCATAATCTGAATAAGACATATAAAAATATAAACTTAATTTTCTAGTTCTCCTACTCCCTGATTTAAATCTATCTTTAAATAGATTTGTAATTAAAACCCAAAGACTTTTTATTTGAAAATAATATGCAGATTTACTACAAGTTGTTTCCAAAAACAAAACAGCAACAACAAAGACTATAGAAAATAGTCTCCACGAATGTTCTTTATCATTCTTACCTCCTAGTCATGTTCTTCTTCAGTCCCCTCCTCTATTAAACAGGGCTGACCTGAGTAACTACTCAAATATTGTGAATGTGACAGAGTATAGATTCATGGCTCCTTTATAAGAGACATTCAAGTTTTCCCCTTGCTCTCTCCTGCATTAATTGCTCTGGGGAAGCCAGATGCCATATTGTGAGAACAGTTACAGAGCCTACTTTAAGAGTCATGTGACACAGATCTATGGTGGCCAACAGCCAGCAACACCTTGCAGGTCATGTGAGCAAGCCACCCTGGGAACAAATCTCATAGCTCTAATCATGCAGTGAGGTGACTGCACCTGGCTGCAGTGTGACTGTGGTCTCACTGAGGGTCTTGAGACAGAACATCCCCCTTGACCACTCCCATATCTCTAACTATAATATTATGTGAGAAAATAAGTGTTGACTTTTATTATGCCCCTATGTTTTAGAGTATTTTCTTATCCAGTTAAAGATATCTAATAAAGAGGTACCCGAGCCCCTGGTAATAAAATCAGTGTTATTTTGTTATTAAATATCTAACAACAGCCAACCCTGGCTCAGAACAGAAGTTTCATCCAATTGAGGCTGGACCACTTTGACAAACCACAAAAATGGGTGCTAAATAAATGGTTGTTTTAAAAAATCACAGTCTGGGGGTGTTAATAACACAGAAAAGCCAAATGATATATAACATCCGTGTTGTTGTATCCTCTCATGGGACTTACCAAACTGAGCCTCAAGTCTATAGAAGAGTAAGTGAATCAAATGATCCGAACACTGCCCAACAGAACAAATTGATGGGAGAGGTGCTGAGATACATAATTAATATAAAACTCTACGAACTAAGAAAAGGTGTGGTACCAGGAGAAGAATATAACCATTGACCCATGAAATAGAAAAGAGAGATCAGAAACAGATACACATGTATGAGAAAGCTTGATGTATTATGATTGAGCTGGTATTTTTCACTGGGAGTAATTTGATTTTTCAATGGCAGTTTCTAGGAAAATTATTTATTCATATGGAAATAATGATACTCTGTCACTATCTTATACTATAGAAAAATCAATTCTATATAGACTCAGAGATTGATATTTGAAAGACAAACTTCAAAATGATTATAGGATATTACAGAATAAGGCTTTGATGATCATGGGAAGGAAAGCATTTCTTAGCAACACAAACATGCAACATACAAAGCACACACCATGTAGAAGAAGATGGTTAAACTCAACTGTATTAAAATAAGAATGATCTATTTATTTTTAAAAAAGTAGGAATAGAGTGAAAAAATGAGCCATGGATTGAGACAAGGAGATATACTACCTTCTAAAATGATTTTCCGAACTATGTAGGGTTCTATAATTGTCTATGAAATAAACTCCAAGTAGAAAAAATGGACAAAAATATTATTTAAGCTCTTCACAAATAAGGGAAACCAAATAATCAATCATCTTTAACAATAGTGTTTAGTCATTAGTAATCAGGTAATATAATTCATAACCAAAATAAGAGGTCATTTGAATTCATCAGATTGGCAGCTTACATTTTCTTAAAAAGTCAGATGATGCCAAATATTGCCAAGTATATAGTTAGAGAGGTGACAACAATGCCATAGAAGTCCAAATGTCCATGGTCTAATGAATGGATAAGGAAGAAATGGATAAAAAAGTGAATAATATATGTATGTGTACACACACACACACACTGGATTACTACTAGGTAATGAAAAAGAACAAAACCTTGCCATTTGCAACAATGTGGATGGAACTGGAGGGTATGATGCTAAGAAAAATAAGTCAGCCAGAGACAGATATCAAATGATTTCACTCATATGTGGAATTTGAGAAACTCAACAGATGAACATAGGGAAAGGGAAGGAAAATTAAGATAAAAAACAGAAAGGGAGGCAAACCATAAGAAATTTTCTTTTTTAAATATTTTTAAGGTTTATTTATTATTGAGACAGAGAGAAACAGACTATGAGTTGGGGAGGGGCAGAGAGAGAGGGAGACACAGAATCTGAAGCAGGCTCTAGGCTCTGAGCTGTCAGCATAGAACCAAAAGCGGGGCTCGAACCCATGAATGGTGAGATCATGACCTGAGCCAAAGTTGGACGCTTAACCGACTGAGCCACCCAGGTGTCCCAAAAAAATTCTTAAATACAGAAAAGAAACTGAAGATTAATGAGGGGGAGGAAAATGGAAGGGTGGGTTAAAGGAGTGAGGGGCATTAAAGAGGGCACTTTTGGGGATGAGCACTGGGTGTCTATTATATGTAAGAGATAAATCACTGGGTTCTACTCCTGAAGCCAAGAATACACTGTATGTTAACTAATTTGAATTTAAATTTTTTAAAGGAATTTTTCTAGATAATTTTAATTACCTAGAACTATTGAATGTGTACCTACCACATGACTCAGTGAATGCACTCCTAAATCCATAATCAAAAACTCTCCTGCATGAGCACTGGTGTCATTGACAAAAATGTTCATAAGCACAGTGTGTAGTGGCAAGAACTGGAAATGTCACAAATATATCAAAAATAGAATACAATCATATACAGTAGGGAAAACAAATACATTTCAAAAATACAATACACATGTATTTCAGGCACATTACAGTGAGATAAAAGAACAAGTCTTAGAAGAAATCACATATTGCTGACCCTTGAGCAACACAAGGATCAGAGGCCATGACCACTGTTCAGTCAAAAATCTGCAGGTAACATTTGAGTCCCCCCAAATTTAACTACTAATAGCCTACTGTTGCCCAGAAGACTTAGTGATAACATAAAGTCCATGAACACATATTTTGTATGTTATCTGTATCATATATTGTATTCTTACAATAAAGGAGCTAGTGAAAAGAAAATGGTATTAAGAAAACCATAAGGAAAAGGAAATAAATATATAGTTTGGTGCTGTATGTATCAACAAAATCATGTATAAATGAACCCACACGGTTCACACCTGTGCTGGTCAGGTCAACAGTAGTAGATATCTTTTTATAAATATAAAAAACATGAAAAATATTCAAATGACATCCAAATATATGTGATAACACCTTAAAAAACAAGAGAAGGAATAATAAATACAAAGTTGAGAACATCAGTTTTCTTTTGGGAAAAAGATGTGGATGGACTAAAAAACACCCTTATAGCACTCAGTAGTGGATACATGAGCTACTACAGTACCTTTATTCTTCATACCTTACACATGTTATAAATATTCTTTTATATCTACTTGATGCTAAAAAATCACGATTAATTTAAAAAAGAAAACTCTATGTCATCAGTTTTCTTATTGGACTCAATCATCAAGGAAGTGATTTTCCATGTCAGTGATTCTTACTGCTGGTCCTATAAAAGCACTGTGCTTCACATTTGTGCCTGTGGGCAGGGGGTCATAGCAGATGTTTGCTATGAGCTGAAGGGAAACTGGATACATGCCAAGAGTAGTGCTTATGACATTGCTCCCACCCTGGCAGAGATATTAAAGTCAGCATATAAAGAAAGGCAGTAATATGCTGTATCCAAGAGGTCATGGATTCCTGAAAATCTGAACACCACACTTCATAACAGCCTTAGAGCCATATGGAAAAAAAACATTCGTCCTCTGCCCACCTCTTCCTGAGAATTTGCCAAACCCGTTAACCTAAAGGGAATGATTCCCCCACAGATCCAGAGAGCCAAGAAGGAGATTGTGACAGGTGGTGGTGGCGAATTGCTGTTTATAGAGTTGTAGGGAGGTGACCAATAGAATAAGAATGAGGATCTCGATGCTTGGCTGGGCTGACAGGCAGGGAAACAGAAACCTGCTTGAGTAAACTCAAACTTGAAGGTTGCTGCCAATCACACTGAAAAATGAACCATTTGATCTTGCCCTTTACTTGCAGGGCTGACCCTTCTGGCAGCTTTCTTCTGAACCTGGAAGATTCAAACTCATTCACAGTCTGTACGTTTTGATTACAGGCATCACCAAATTCTCTGCGGTCTTCCATGGGTTTACAAATTTATAAATTACTTGGCATTAGTAGAAACATGACACTCAGTGGGCACAAATCCTTCCATAGTTTGTCTTCCTGGATTATTTACCAGTCATCAAAACAGAACCATGCACTTCTGCCTTACATCAGAATTTTTAAGTACTTTCAAATTTATGGGTTTTTTTTTTCTTCTTTTTCAAGAAAACGGAGGCTCTAAGTGGTTAACAATTTTTAAGTTTGTTCAAACCAAAAAAAGAATCAGAACGAGAAGTCAATCTCAGGTCTTATGAAGTCTTTTGAATTCCCAGAGATTCATCCTTGTCCATTATATCCCAAAGAGTCTCAAAAACACATGCTTGATGAAGAAATTTGAGAAGGGGGAAAATCATACCTTCTTTTGGTACTGACATACACTCCATGATTGGAATGTTTGAAAGTGAGTTTTTTTTAATCAAGATTAGATGCCAGTCACTGTGCTATATACTTTCATACATATCTGCCCATTTTTCTTTTCAACCATCTAATACGATGATGTTGATGATAATGATGACGACGACGATGATGATGGCAGAGATGATACTTTGCTGTTATTACCGTTGACTCACTTTACATACCAGGCTCTGACAGGACAATAGCTAAATTGCAGAGGTATTTTTTAAGCCAGATTCTGTCTAAATACAGTTCTTAATTGAAAACACATGGCTTCCAAGTTATGTAAGATATAGAGATAAGTACTATATTTCTGAAAATGTACAGGTGATTTAAATATATATCAAAATCATGATGTTGTTTACTATAACTGATAGGGAACAGACAAAGGTTTAACATTCTAGATGCCTGTGTGCAAGGGTGTGTGAGTATCTCTTAAATGTACTGTAGTCGGCAATTCATATGTTCAGATTAGGCAAAAAAGGATCTGCATATAGATCTATAAATTTCCAATTTTATGCATTCTTCAGACACCATGAAAGACATGCTGGCTTCCTATGTAATCATTTCTCAAGAATTTCAAATACACTGGTATGTGTATATGGGCTGGGAGTTCTCAGGAGTGATTTGTTTCTCAAAAGGACATCTGACCATGTTTGGAGACATTTTTAGTTGTCATAACTAAGGAGGTGCTGCAGGAACTTTATTGAAGAAGCCAGGGGTGCTGCTAAACCTCTTACAATACACACAGACAGCCCTCCACAGCAAACTATAACCCATCCCAAAATGTCAAAAGTATTCAGGCTAAAAAACCCTGGGGCCCGGGGCAAACAACAGATAGAAGCAAAGTGCCAAGATCTGACCATTAGTAAACGTACTAAAAACCTTCTAACCACTGCTCACTTATCCACTGGCTGGGTCTCCGAAGAGAACTGCTGAAAACAAGGGTATAACTCTTTTCAAGATTAGAGACCATTTAAGTTACCTGCCAACTATGTATTTCCAAGAGATGAAAGACTCCAAGCCACCAACATGGAAAATAGCACCATAAATAATATTACTGAATAAAGTTAATAAAAATATAATTTTATTATTTAACTAAAAAAAGATATATTCAGAAACTTCTGGAAGAAGTCACATTAGCAAAGGCATTCTGTTTATTTTTAAATAAGGGTGTTCATCAACATGGCTGCAGCCATCCCTTACTTTCTTTAATTCTTATGAGGCGAAGGAAAGAGGGCATTGAGCAGCCACTGGAGAGAGAAAGAATATATTCATTTCCTACCCTCTCATTTATTCCCCTCCCCTTGCTCTTAGCTTTGCATTAATAAAGCATAGAAAGAAGAAGAAACCAGGGCTAAAGATATTTGAATGCATCCTCCTTCCCATATAAAACCTACAATTTTCTGAAATTTTCAGAAATGCATTACTTCTTTTCCCTTTTGACTGGCTGTGTTGAAATTCACAGAAACCAACAAAAGACATCATGAAGTCTTCAGCATGAATCATTTATTTGGACAAAATAGGGAGGCTATTTAAAAAAAAAAAAGGGCAGTAATTCCTTCTTGCTGTCAAAAGATAAAGGCTTACAATTTCCTGCTGAAATGTGTACAATACCTTGTAAATTGTGAACATGTAATCATCTTTTCAAAAAGAGGAAAAAACACAAATTGGCAACATTTTGCCATAGAAGTGAATGCATTACTGCAAACCATAAATATTTTTAATTCTAGTCTTCTAAGGGGAGAAGATAAAGGTCAATTGTTCAGTACCAGACAATTAAAGGTTTAGTTAAAGTCAGCTAAAAAGGTGAGGAAAGTTAGAAAAGTGATCATAATAAAACTAGTCTTTTTCCAAGTAAACTTATGCTCTATTTAAACCTTGGAGTTATACCTAACTTTATTAATGTGAGGTCTGTAATATTCCAAAGAGGCACAGAATTAGCCATTCAATTCCATCTGTCCTGAACATTAGTGAGGAAAGCAAAGCTTCTTTTGGGTGATGACAATTCTACTACTGAGAATATACTAAGACTGACTGCAGTAATTGCAGTAAGCAAAATTATGTTTGTCCATGCAAACTGCCATGTTTCTGTATTGCTCCCCATCCTCCAACAGAGAATTATAAAGGAACATTTGCTGTAAGAAATTATATTGGTTCATTGTCATTTGGGAATCATTATCACCCTTTAAACTACAATTGTTGGTGCAGTGACATGGCTTTGTGGATACTCTGTGGCCTTTAAAATCTTTCCCTGTAAAATGAAGGCAATCCTATTCAAACTGGCTAGTGAGAACATATTTAGATTGAAATGGAAGCAGAATTCCTTTTTAAAGACAAATATCCCATTTTCTATAATTGGGGGGCAGGGGGTAGCACAATTTCAATCTGGTTAATTTCTAGAGGTCTAAGGCAATATTGGGAAGTGAGTGGTTCACTCTTGGTGAATCCCACCTCTTATTTCAGTTCTGCCCTTTCTACCCTCTGCCTTGCTTACCCCTCTTCTTTGATGCTTACATTGGACCTGTTCTCACAAAACCCACTTTTCTTTCCCCTTTCCCACCTTCATCTCTTTCTCTCTTTAGTTGTGGGACTTTTCTCACACCTAATCTCACGCAAGATCACACACTGCAATAACAGAATCTAGGCTCTCTTCATTAGACCACAGTCTTATAAAGATAAATAACCTCCATGAGTGGCACCTGGGTGGCTCAGTACATTAAATATCTGACCCTCAGGCTTCAGCTTCAGTCATGATCTCACGGTTTCTGGATTTGAGACCTGCATCAAGCGCCATGCTCACTCTGTGGAGCCTGCTTGGGAATCGGTCTCTCTCCCTCTCTCTCTTCCCCACCCCTTCTCATTCTCTCTCTGTCTCTCTCTCTCAAAATAAATAAACTTTTAAAAATATATAAAGATAACCTCCATTTGTTCCTTTCATACTCAGACAAGCCTCCTTTATTTCATTCTTAGGAAAACCAAGTTCAAACTATCAGAAAGGATGGTGACTATTTATGGCTTGCCAACGTTCTCAAGGAGATCAAAGAATGACAAAACTAAGACAGCTCTGGTTTGATTCCTATCAGAGAGTCATCATTATCTTCTGGGGAAAAAAAGTTGAGAAGTTAATAGACTTGATTTTTCCTTCAGGTGGCTTAAGAGACATACGTTCATTAAAAGATAGTAGTGTAACAAAATGTCTAAGGGGCCAAATAAACCATAGAAATTATATAAACTAGGGGGTCAGATAGAAAGAGAGTGCACAGCCCTGGAAAATCAAGGATCACTTATCTTCACTTTCTGGGTAGCTGAAATTTGCGTATGACCTTTGTTTAGGGCAAAGGAAGTGAGAATCTTATGTCATTTGATAGAGATCTCAGAACAGCACAGAATTAGAATCTCCCCATTTTCCCCCAAAAGAATAGCTCAATCATGAAGAATAAGCCTCATGTTTAATTCATAAAATAAAATCTCTGTGATTTATAGTATGATATATAGGTGCTATTCATGAGTAGAGGAGCATAATCATATTTCCATGGGTGATATCTCAAGTGATGCAAGGGGGATTCATTTCCGTTCAAATTAAAAGAATTTAAATCTGCAGCTCCTGCTGCATGAAAGGGGCACTTGGCCACAGGAGATGAGACTATTAATTACAGCAAAGGAGGGATCTGACCCTCTATAAAGGGAATTCATTTCTCTCTGTAGTCACATTCCTGAAGCCATAGGATGCTGTTTTCCATAGAGATCTTTAGGGTGTGATTCAAAAATGTTTAAGAAATCATTCAGTTGGTTGGGGTTTCAAGAGCAGTTAATATTACCTGACTCTTGAACCTACTTCAGGTTGCTTAAGAGACATAAGTTCATCAAAAGATGGTTAGCAACACAAAAGAATGCCTAAGGGGCCAAGTGAATTGTAGAAATCATATAAGCCAGGGGGTTCAGACAAGGGAGGGAGGGCTTGATGCTGGGGCAGCTTTATTTATTTTCTTTTCCCAGTCATGCCATTGTGGCCACATAGGGAGCATGGTGATACAAATGGGCAGTGGGCTGAGGGGGTCATTCTTGGTCACCAGCAACAAGAGGTCCATAGAAGGAAGTAGGAAGTTTGAAACATCAAGAGCATCATTACTAAAATTGACTCCTCAAGGGAGAATGGTAGAAGAAATGAGAAACCCCTGGTTAAATTAGTATGTTTCTATACATGTCTTTACCTCCACAGAAAATTCACAGTAGCTATTTCTAGAGAGTGCATACATGTATGTATGGGTGCAGGAGCTAGGAAGAATTATGTTAGATTTTTTGTTGTTAACTATGTGCCTTTTGTATTATTTGGTAGTCATGTATACATATTACTTATGAAATTAGAAAAAAGATTTTAAAAGCATGCTCAATTGATTTTAATTATTCTTGACATATTTTTGTCTAAGTTAATGTATCTTAAAAGAAACTGACATTTGTTTTAATATCTAATGCTGGATAAATATTTCATAGATTCATTAGGCCCAAACAGAAGTATTAAGGACTAAGGCCTATTCAGAAGAAGCTAAATAACTGGCTGTCTGGTGTCAAGATAGGAATAACACTTATGTGGTATATTTTATCCCTTCCCCCATTTCTATTAAAACAAAACAAACAAACAAAAAAACTCAGTCCAGACCTTTTCTGATTCATATTCTGGCCTAATAATCATCACCTCAAGTTGAGATCCTGGGTACTGACCAAACTCTATGTTTTCTGTTTTCAGCCTGCATGATGTAGTATGATGTACCAGAATGATCATTCTACAAAGCCTGTACTCATGAGCCTGCATTCTGTTCTCCACACTGCCTGCCTGGTCACTGGTCAAAGTCTAAGGCCTGGTGATGTTGTCTCTGAAATATCATAGACCCTCCTCTCTGCAAATCCACTGGCATTATCTCCTAGACTCTTCAAAACTCTCTTCTCTGAGGCTCTTCCTGACCATCTCATCACTGTATGACTAGACCTCCATTTGTGATGCTTTATCAATAGCTAAACCCATGCTCTCAAATATTCTATCATGAATTCATCCAATGATGAAACAGATACATTACAGGAAGGTATGGTGGAAGGGGCAATGGCTTCTGAATCCAACCAAACTTTTATTTCCTGGCTCTTTCAATGACCAATTATGGGAACTCTGGATGATTTAACTCCCTGAACTCTGATTTCCTTATCAGTAAAATGGACAAAACTATACAGCAAGTTGGAAGGTTGGACCCAATACCACAGTATAGATTTGCTCTTTGGGGCCTTCTGAAAAGATAAGATCACATAATTTCTCTACTTACTGTCCTTCAACAACTTCTACTATGCTGAAATAAATAAACAAAAAGAAATAAAGAAAGAAGAAGGAAGGAAGGAAGGAAGGAAGGAAGGAAGGAAGGAAGGAAGGAAGGAAGGAAGGAAGGAAAGGAAGAAAGAAAGAAGAAAGAAAGAAAGAAAGAAAGAAAGAAAGAAAGAAAGAAAGAAAGAAAGAAAGAAAAGAAGGAGAAAATCAACAATCTCTGAAGTCCTGAAGACTGCTTTTCTAACCTTCCATTACTCCATACTTCCAATCATATCACATGCTGTAATTGCTGGTTTTGGACTCTTCTGTTCTTCTCTTTGCTCTTCCATAAGGGCTTTATCTAATCCTCCAAATCTCAGTTTTAATAGCACTAACCTGATGGTTCTATCTAATAATTCATTTTTGTCATTTATGTAATTAAAGCACTTTGTTTATATATACAAAATATAAATTTGTAATTATAAACTAATTTATTGTTTTCCATTTGGCTATGTCTTCTGAACCAGACTATAAGCAACTTCTAGGTCTTTTTTCCCTACCAACAATACATACTCAGGATCTAGAACAATGTATATTTTATAAATGAATCAAAGGATAATGAGAATACTTTAGAAGGGGATTATAGTGCCTAATTCAAGCAATATATATATATAAACAGCACAATGAGATATTATGAGATGCCTACTCTATGGACAACTTAATAATGATCCTTCAGTTATCTGGGAACTTGCTTGTAAAATAGAGAAAAAGAGAAAGGGCAAGGAGAGAGAGAGAGAGGGAGAGAGAGAGAGAGATGCTGGAAATTACTGTAGTCTACTTTCTACTTCAGTGGAAATTTAATTTAGAAAATTTTGCCAACTGCAGGTACTGTAATATATCAAAACTACAAGTATCTCTCTCACCACTTTCTCTTCTGTTACTTAGTCACTGTAGAACCCCAAATGCTATGCATAAAATGGTATCACAAAGTAGTCTTGAGGAAGAAAGAAATGATGAATGTATTTCCATAGAAATATAGATTACATAAATCTGGAAGTAGTAAAGACTATGAAAAGCATGTCAAGCAGTTCTAATCATTTTTTAGATAAACAAATCTAGAAAAAATACATGATGAATAAATTCACCCAGAAAATTAACAAAAGCCAAGAGTACAAGGACCCACTTATCATCATATTTAGTCAACTGTTTCCTTTTTGCACCACATCAGACTTACACAGATCTTGTTATTTGCTTTCAAACTTTGTAATAATATTTGAAAGATGAAATTAATATAACTTAGGCTATAAATTATTGTAAAGATGTGTAATCCCTCTGGACATCTGAGAGTTGGCTTCAGACTACTTTCATTTACATGTGTCACAATCTCTAACTAAAGTGAATCCAATAATTTCGGATTAATATTTTGTTTGTTTTTTACTCACCACATCATTTTTTTATCTCTTTGCCTTCTACACATCTCTTTCATCTTATTTACATGTCAAAATATATTGGTCAAAATTAAAAATAAATAAACAACAAAATCTCATTCACTATAATCTGTGAGAGATAGGAGACCTTTGAAAGCTAAAATCAAAGTGTGAGATGAAGAACCACAGTGCTGGGGAAGAAAAGAATATCTCATTAATGGGCCACCACAAACCAAAGTAAACAGCTTGTTTTTTGGTGATCGAATGGAAGCGCTTCATTACTCTTGAATGGATCTATCTTTTGACAATTACAACTCAACACCACACCTTGTTTGCATTGACCTTTTCCAAAGTTTTCCCAAAAGACCAACCAATCAGTCTTCTACCCTAGAAATACATTTTCTTCCCTATGGAAAGAAAAACAATAAAATACAGTACAAAAATTGGATGCTTATTTTCAGTAAAAGTCCTTAAAATTGGGTTTATTCTGTTAAAAACTATAGATACATATAGATATAGATATTCTTAAGAGTTAAAATTTGAGTAAAGGTCACTGAGGGTCAAAAATACTGAACAGTTTAGGCAACCATTTTTAAAACAAAAGTATAGTGCTCACACTTTGTAGAAAAGAAATAATCTTTCAGCTACCTCACATTGTAGCTCACTCAAGAAGGTAAAATAATTGGATGAAAATCCTTTTGGAGAGTAAATTCTTGCCTCTGAAATGTAAGCCTCAGTCAAAAATCTCAATGGTTTAAGTTCTGGCTTTCTTTCTGAATGATGGGTCTCTCTAGTTCATTTTCTGCTATTTGCTTTGCTAATTCAGTTTCAGTCGCCCACAAGTTAAAGTGAAACAAAGTGCAGGTTGAATCAGCCATGATTGAGTTTGCTCCTTCCCGATGCAGAGACTGGGATCTGAGGGAGATTGTACAGTCACAAAAGGTATGCTAGAAGAAAGAGATCACACATAACAGAAGACTTGGTCTGACTTTAGTCCTGTCCAGAGTGTGATTCCTCACTGTTACCTCCAGGGCCATGGTCACTACCGCCCTATCGGCACCATCACTCTCACCACGGTGATTATTGGGTTTCAGAGACTAGCAGGTGACATGATCTCCTTGAGGTTAACAATATGAAATTTTAAATGGGCATTTAAGACACCCAACTTTCATACTTGTTTTAAATATTAAATGAAATTATGCAAGGTATCTACCACGTTGTCTGTCTCTACTACCATTGCTTATGGATTATTTTAACCATTTGTTGAGCATTTATTAGGGTGAGCATTTTTCACCCCATTAAACCCCCTAATCAATCACAAAGGTTAAACACACTGTTATACATTTTAAAGGTTGTAACTGTGTGTGTGTATATACATACACATAACACATATTCTTTATGTTAAAGTTGATTTTTAAGTCAGAGTATATAACTGATTGACCACACTTAGCCTGGATCTCTACCCAAAGAAACACCTAGGCTTGGCTTATTAACTATAAGTTTCCCAAATCATAATCTGTCTGTTCTCACTCATGAGGCAAATAGCTAAAGATATGACTCCTATATCTCAGGCTCAGAGTATAAATCCCAAAATTTTCATGTCAGATTTTGTAAATCTTAGTTCTACACTGGGTCTTTCCCTTTCCCACTGAACCAGTGGTAACTTTTTATTTTTTAAATAGATCTGACCTTATAGAGACTTCATCATTGAAAAGCTAAGACCAAGTCACTTCAAATATCCACTTCCAATTAACAGAGTGATCCCTAAGCCCCTAAAATATATAAATATAAACAAATTTATTCAGCAAATGATAAGACACAATCTTCTTGGAATTTATTAGAAAGAAGAATAAAGAATTAAATTAAGATCTAGAAACTTTAACAAATTTTAAGAGAAATAAGTCACCATAGATGGTTTGGGAGGAAGATTGTTACTTAAAGAACAGGTATTACTATCACTTTTAGTGGTAAAAAGAGGCCCATACATTCCATGTCATAGTATTCCTGGAAATATTATTAGGACTAATTTATTGCAATTATAGGACAACTAAATCCTTTATAAGAATACACTACCAATGTAAAGAAACTCAGAATAATAATTTTTAAAAGTATAGGGAACTGTGCAGGAGCGCCTGGTTGGCTCAGTCGGTTAGGCGTCCAGCTTCAGCTCAGGTCACAAGCTCATGGTTCGTGGGTTTGAGCCCTGCATCGGGCTCTGTGCTGACAGCTAGCCCAGAGCCTGGAGCCTGTCTTCGAATTCTGTGTCTCTTTCTTTGACCCTCCCCTGGTCACGCTGTCTCTCTATCTCTCTATCTCTCTGTCTCACTCACTCTCAAAAAATAAATAAAAATATTAAAAATATGTAGGGAACTGTGCAAATTAAAGAAATGTCTGATTCTAAGAAACTGAAGGATTAGAAGTTCATCTTTTTTTATTTGTTTATTTATTTTTTTGAGGGAGAGAGAAAGGGCTTGTATGCACACATGTGAGCAGGGGAGGGGCAGAGAGAGAGGAAGAGAAAGAATCTTAAACAGCCTCCTTGCTCAGCTTTGAACCCCACATATGGGGCTCAACTCATGACTGTGAGATTGTGACCTGTGCTGAAATCAAGAGTTGGATACCTAACCAACTGAGCCACTCAGGTACCTCAGTAATTCTATCATTCTTAAACCCTTTGTGAGCCAAAACAAATGCTAACGGGCATTGAACTAACTTCATTCCTAGAATGTATCTCCCAGATATTATTCAAGTTGTTTGCAGAGATTAAGAAGTCAAAGCTTTTTTTTCTTCTTTCCTCTTATACCCCCAATCCTGATACATAAGTGAATTGGAAAAAATAAGCATTCATCCTCAAAGAAATAAATGAACTTTGCCATCAGCTACTGGGTTGGTAAATTCACTTGTACAAGAGATTTACTAGAAACTAAATGTTAAAAATCGCCCTGTACATTAATTTTCAATTAGAAAATATTAAGTACTCGTTATTTCTTCCAATGTCCCGAGAGAATTCCATTATATGGCTAAATGGGAAGAAAAAATAGGGAGTCAAAATATTCTTGGAATTAGGAAAACAAAACTTTCTTCTATAATTCACAAAGCATCTTAAAGCCAATTCGATCATCTCCAAGGGCACCCCTAAAAAAACAATATAGATTATCCATTAAGTAGCTAATGTGTAGCTTAGAAAGGTTAAGGGAAAAGGTTCAAGAAACACTGATAGTTCATAAAGGCAAGGAATTATAATTTGGAGAAACAGACCATGGACAATTATGGGACAATTAATAAGTGTTCTCTCCCAAATGTCTTTTAAAAATTAAGATAAATTTGTTTTCACAAGGAAAAAATGAATGCCTCCTTTGGTGTCAGGTGGATACTAGCTGACATTTTTCTTAAGGCCATCACCATCAGCACCCTCTATCACTAATCTTTTGACTTTTATTCAACAGTCATGTAAGTGGAATTTACTGCTGACCTTTCCAGCTGATAATATAGTTAGAGCCAACAGCTCTGATAGGTTGTCCATACAATCTTAAGAGTATAGAAACAATCCAACACATTGAATCCTAAGCAATTAGTAGAAAGAAGAGCCAAGGTTTTATAATAACACATTTGGAGTGTTGAATAGAGGTGTGTCCAGACAATACCATCGATCTTTTGTCAACCCAATTAAATCAATATGCAGGAATATATGAGCATCCCCTGCCCCTTAAATACACATTATTACTCCAGTTTTATTTTATTTATTTTATTAACACACCAAGACTTGAGAACTTCTAGATTCCACAACATTGTCCTGGAAGTCCACTGGATGCCTGAGTAGCATCATTTTATATGGGTCACATCATTATACATCCTTCTGGAAGCAAGCTCCAACTTCCAGTGCTCTTTGTGTGCAGCCCATTTAAAATGGTAGAATAGACATATTTATCCCTTCCTAAATTTTCTGTTTATGCAAAGATAGTAGTCACCCTCTTATATAGTTACTCATTAACCTATGACTTTATGTTTAGTACATGGCAAATGCTATCATATAAACTTTGAAATACATTATGATATGCATAAAAATAAAAATTTAGGTTTGTCCCCTATTAAAATCACAAGTAGGCTGGGATGCCTGGGTGGCTCAGTCAGGTAAGCGTCCAACTATGGCTCAGGTCATGATCTCACAGTTCATGGGTTCCAGCCCCGCATTGGGCTCTGTGCTGACAGCTAGCTCAGAGCCTGGAGCCTGTTTTTGGATCCTGTGACTCTTTTTCTCTCTGACCCTCCCCTGCTCATGCTGTCCCTCTCTCTCTCTCAAAAAAAAAAATTCAAAATTTAAAATCACAAATGGAGATTAGCCTCGAAAATTCCCTGAGCAGACAAAATAAGTTTAGTCATACAAGCCTAGTTTAGCTTATTTTCCAAAGCTAACTTGACCTGTGTTCTTTCTTGCTTATGCCTCTGAAAATAATAAGCAAAACTTGAACTGTTTCCTAAGGTTGATATGAAGTAACCACTGATCAATTCCCTCACATTTAAGAAAACTCTAATATTATAACCACTCACTGTGAAGACTAAACAATAATAAATTTCTGACTTTATAAACTGCTTTATAAGAGGATATCCCGAGATCCATTCCATGTTTTGGTTTGATTGCTCCTGACTTGCAAACTTTATTTTTGGTGTATCCACAATAAACTTTTATTCATTACTACTTAGGTGATTCATTGGCTTTACTTCTGTTATTTCTAAACTTTGATGTTCCCAACAACATTTTTTAAAAAGGATTTTGTAAATAATATGGTTTTTGTTATCTAACTATATCTAAAAGAATGAACTAGTTAACATTCTTTTAAACACTTTGCAGATTACCACACCAAGTAAGGAAGAATTTCTGCTCTTCATCACAAACTTGGGCTTTATTAGCTTTCATGATAGCTGAAGATAGAATTTAAAACTGGAATAAAGAAAGCTCTTCTCCTCTAGGAACAGGGAATCTCTGTAGTTTAGAATTCCATCTGGCCTTGTTACTCCCAGCCAGAATCACCATATTTTATTTCTGACAATACATTTTGGTAATGCGGAAAAAGACTAAAGTCATAAAGGGGCATTATCACTTCACAAGGAAGGGATAAGCAGCAGGAAGAGATGAAATTCAAATCAGCCAAGATCCTGTTTCCATGATAATGTATCTCTCTAGCTTTGAAATCACATCTGAATTGCTTCTGTACTGAGTGGTTTTCAATGTCCTCTTTGAGATATCATTGAGACTTTTTAAATAGATAGCATCTAGTAGAGTTAGACCCCTAAGAAAGGAGACTTCTGAGAGCAAGATTAGTTCTTCTCATTTCCAGATGAATGAAAAACACAAGTAGAATGTCTTGAAATATTTTTTTTTCTTCTTCAGATTCATTAAAATTTTCCAGTTAAGGCTTGGTTTCCGCAGTAATTAAGACAGGTTCTGTTGTCAAAAGCTACCAATCACTCTTTATTCTATCACATTTTGAACTAGAATATATTAAATAATGAATAGAGATGTAAGCTAGTGTCATCAAAAGGAAAGAATGAATAGCATGTAGGTGGCATATCCTAATAGATTGGGCAGTTGAAGGACTTCAGAGAAACTAGGAAAGCAGTAATTTACCATCATGTGTGCCTGATTATCTTTACAGTTGATGCTTGTAATCCTTGGAGTGAAGAGAAAGTGCAGTTGTTTACCTATTAATTCATTATTTTATTGTTCTAATACTTAGGATCTTATGTTTTGTGTTCCACTCTGTGACAGTTGTCTGTCCATTGACTAGTGCTACATTGTTACACATTTGAGTGAACACCATTTGTTTTTAATTTAGGTCTTTTTGTAATGAGGTCATATAAAAGCCATCATCATTATGAATTCTTACAATGTGTGGGTACAGAGAAGCCTGTCCCCTCCCTCAAAGCCTCCTGCATTTCAGCAGCAGGGCCTAATGATGCAAATATCATAGTAGCATCAGAAAAGGGAATGCAAAATAGCTCTTAAACATTTTATTGTTTTGCACTGCTCATCTGAATCTGTAACTTATAAAAGGTGGAAGTGGCCAAGGTCCTCAAAGTCGGTGAGGTTTTTTCATGAAAGTACATCAAGATTGATATTGCTTAATCACCGTTTTCAATATAGGAAAAAGAATGTTAGAGACAGATCTTTGTATTCAATAGGCATGTGTTTCTTAATGATATCAACAACCTTAAAAATAATGTCAGTAATCACAACAACAGAAGTCCACATGAAACGAATATTTTGTAGAATCAGCACATTACTGTTTTACATGTAAAATCTCACATAAGTCTTGAAATAATTACTCTTGCAACCCCCTCTTATTTTGCTGTCACTCTTCTGAAAAGAAAATCACAAGCTATTGGCTTAAACTAATACACATTTATTATCATACATTTCTCAATGTCAGAGATACACAATGTGTCTCACTGGGCTAAAATTAAGATGCTGGCAGAGATATCTTTCTTTCTGGTGGTTCTAGAGGGAGAATCCATCTCCTTGCCTACTGAAGCTTCTAGAAGGAATGGGCTTTCCTTTCCCTGTGGCCTCCTTTCATGTGACCTGACATATTTACAGGATCTGGGATTATTAGCTGGACATCTTTGAAGGGTCATTATCCTGGCTATCATACTTTCCAATCACAGTGAAAAGTAAATTTTCAAATACAAACAAAAGATTGATCATATCTTTGCCTATCATCATTCTTTCCCCCGTACAAACCTTTCAAGCTCTTTGTTACTGGTATAAAAACAAAATTCTCTAACATGACTTTCAAGATCCAGCAGGGCCTAGTCCTCTCTGCCTCATTTTCTTATCGTCCCCTTCATTATCTTTGTTCCAGCTGCACTAGCCTTGCTCCGGACCCACGACCTAGCATACACATTCCTCTTTTCCAAGCTTTGGTACCTGCTGTCTTCTGTGTGGAATGCCCATCCAACACAGCTTTGCATAATTGACTTCTATTTATTCTTCTGCCTATGCCAAGCATCACTTCCTCAGGGAAGCCTGCACTAACTCCAAATCTTCCTTTTGTTAATTAATTAACTTATTTAATAATTTAGTTATATCCATACACCTCTTTTGTGCTTGTCTTATGCCAGATACTCCTCTCAGTGCTGGGGATACGGCAGGGCACAAAACCTCCGAAGCCCTGTCTTTTGTGACGCTGATGTTCTGAAGATGAGAGACAGAGGATACACAATAAGCAAACATTCAATATGTCAGGTGGACAAAATGCTATGAAGAAAACTAAATCAGACAAGGAGATGAGAGAAATGAGTGTAGGAGCTAGGAGCTATTTTAGTCAAAGCGATCAGGGAAGGATTCTGTAAGGAGCTGTTATCTAAGGAACAATGGGAATGGAGAAGGGGATGGTGATTCTTTTGGGTTTTTGAGGAAAGAACATTCCAGGAACAGACTGTGTGAAGACTCAGACAGAGAAGGAGCACCTTTGACACGCTGGTCCCAGAACTCCACTTCCCTGTGATAGCAAGAGTGTTACTTTCACATTTCAGGGTTATCATTTGACTGACCTCTGTCTCCTCAACAAGACTTTAAACTCCAGGAGACAAGATGCTCTTTCTGCTCTCACTTACCATAGTAATCATATTCCTAGTCACATTGTTGATCCACATAAATGTTTGTTGGATGAACAGATAAAGGACCCTAAGTATGACTAGGTGTTATTCTGATCTCCAATGGATTTATGAGAAAACTGAGGATTATAGTAGGTCATTCAATCGGTAGCAAAGACATTCCCTAAATCCAAGACTATCTGACACCATGGTCTATATTCTCAACTACTCTGCTGTCTTACCAAAATGTTTCAGAGATGCTTAATGTCAACTTTCTCTCTGAATGAGGAAAATAGAATAGACAAGACTAATATTGTTACCAACTACACTGTTCCTTCCAGGAACCGAGGCATACCTGCTTAGAGCCCAGTCTTCCCATAAAATGGTAAGATTAATGACCACCTCTAAGTGTGTTTTAAGAAGAAGACATTACATAAGATGACAAACATGAAAACCATAAAGAATAGTAAAATATTTCTGTGACCAATTCCATATTACACATGGCATGGATAAAGAGTAAAACTGCTAACATGTTTATGGTACTGGTACAAGTTTAATGTCATTACACAGAAAGTGAGTGTTCCAATGCTCCTGTGTACACATGGCATGTCATTCCTTTTCAGCTCATACTTCCATCAGGAAAGGAATCTTCCTTCTAAAAGTTAGAGTTGATTATTTTTTATTCCTGTTATGGGAGAGAACAGAGAAACAATGAACCGTCTCTCAAGAAATGAGGGCCGAGTGGCTTTCAATAGAGTGAACAAGAGACAGAGGAATTCAAAGAATATTTTAGAAGGCAAATATGCAATGTATATTGGTAGGACCATAAAATGAATAACTTTGATATGTGTTGAGACTTAAAGTAAGCCTTAAAATATATTGAATGCTCTGTTAAACATGAATAAGGGCCATGATTAAGATAAGAACTGAATTAGCATGAAACAACTTCTGGGTGATAAGGACAGCAGATGGTACTTTGGACAATGTAAGCTGAAAGAGCCTACCCTAGGGGAGACTGTTTCAGAATATAGTTTTAAAAATATTTTTAAGTTGTTTTTATTTTGAGAGAGAGAGATTGAAAGCAGGGGAGGGGCAGAGGGAGTGGGAGAGAGAGGGAGAGAATCCCTAGCAGACTCTACACTGTCAGTGCAGAGCTAGAAGTGGGGCTGAAACTCACAAAACTGTGAGATCATGCTTGAGCTGAAACCCAGAGTCAGACACTCGACCAACTGAGCCACTCAGGTGCCCCTGAATACGTTTTCATTAAAAGTTTCCCACAAATTTTACCAGGAAGGAAATTTAATTGTACATTAGAAATACAATAAATATAACTTATGTTTAGTGGGTATAATTTTGCTTACATTAACTCCATTTAAATTATATGTGGTTCTCATTCCATTGTGGTTAATTTGAGTCATTCTGGATTAAGCATCTTGTTGTTCTTGGAAGGAAAGTTTAATTTAGGATATTATAAACACTAGCATTATTAATAAAAATAAGTGATTATTTTGGTTAAGCTATTTCAAAAAGGTAATATATGCACAGAGTACAAAACTCAGAATCACAGAGTGGTGTAAAATAAAAAGTAAGTTCCCTACTGATACCCTGAGCTATTCAGTTTATACTGAAGCAAGTTTTTTTAATATGTCTTTCTACAAATAATTTACATATAGTTATTTGTATGCATATATATGTGTGTTTTTGTTAAATGTACATATGTAACATATATACATGTATATATATTCCTGATATTTTACTTTAAATTAAAAATACGCTCCTATTTGCTATTGTACAATAGGCCATATGCACTGTATTTTGTGATTGTTTTATATATAAACCTAACTATGTATACATCTTGCATATTTATTATAAATAATTAAATTACTGAATTATGATTTGCAAGGTTTTCAGTTGATTTTCTTAGGGTTTTCACATAAACAGCCTCATCATTTGAAAAAGTGATCATTTACATGTTCCTTTTCAATTTTTATAATTCCTATGTCTTTCTAAGATTTTGTTGGCTCCTTTGTCAAGACTATGTTAAATACTATTATTAATAAAGGACATACTAGCTTAATCCTAACTCTGGTATTTTTCTTAATGATTAGCTTTGAGGCAGCGACAGAATGTGAATGGGGGAAAGGCAGAGAGACACAGAATCTGAAGCAGGCTGCAGGCCCTGAGTTGTCAGCAGAGAGCCCCACATGGGGCTTGAACCCACAAACTGCGAGACCATGACATGAGCTGAAGTTCAGCGCTTAGCCGACAGAGCCACCCAGGTGCCCCCTGACACCATAATAATTTAATGGGGATGTATCCAGAGAGTTCTAGGTATGATGTCATCCTTAACTGATAGAGCAACGCTACTTGTTTCTAAGAAACAAGAACTTTACCTTTTTTAAAATACATGATCTTAATAGATACTTGACAGGTAGATAGATAGATACTTTTTGTAACATCTACTAAGATAGCATGGCTCAGACCAGTCCTCAAAGACTTGTAGGTGATTTGGGCCCTTGTCCTGGGACTCAGGACCCTGGGGGTAGAATGAGAGTTCCAGCCAGTGACCTGTTGAGGGATCCAGGTGATCTCACCAGACCGGAGGCCTTGTGAAGGCCACACACAGTCAGGGGATGAGGACAAGGAGAGACCAGGAATCAAGGCTTACGCATCATATACCTTATGATTGCCAATAATAATATCAATATATATAATAACATTTATTTCCATAGAAATGAACAAAACTGTTAGGAGTTATTTCTGATGTCCTCTGCTTTTACATTAATGTCTGTGTTCTCACTTCTTATTTTGTGTATTTGTGTTCCACATCTTTTATTCCTGACTAGGTTTGCTAATGGTTTATCATATTCACAATTTTTCTCCAAAAGACCAGCATTTGAATTTTATATTTTGATTCATTAATATCTGTGAAGCAGCATTTCTTTACATTTTTGTAGTATATGAGTCTCTTGGTGAACATGATGGAAAATTATGGTCCTGTCCTCAGAAAGATACACATGCTCACACATTCTTTAAAAACTGCAGATTTTTTGGAGTTTATTTACAGAACTGACATTTATTCACAAACCTTCAGTTAGAAGGATCTATTCATCATAGATCTTCTCAAGTACTGTCAAATAGCAAATCTGTTGAGTTTGCAAGGTAAGGTGCAGCTCAGACCTGGATACTGGCACATTCTAGAACAGAGGCCAGTCAGGGTGCCTGGCTGGCTCAATCAGTAGAGCATATGACTCTTGATCTTAAGGTTGTGATTTTGAATCTCACATTGGGTGTAGAGATTATTTAAAAATAAAATCAAATAATAAGCAAATACAAATAAACCAAAAAAAAAACTGGGGCCAGAATGCTAACAGTTTTTGGATTCTGTTACTCCTGCTTCTAGTACTATGATCAATGTTATGAAAAAAGACTTCCATTATAGTTACTATGTGCCAATGTGCCAGCTCTTTACTTACTATTACAAAAAGCCTAGAAGGCAATTGCTGTTATCATTGCCATTTTATAGAAAATAAGATGAAAATACAATGAGGTCTAAGTTTTAAGAGGAACTTGCTTAGAACCACATAGTTAGCAGTTATGAGAGCCAGAATATGTATACCTTGGTCGCTCTAGCACCAAAGGTGGATATGAATTCATCAAAGAAAAGTCAAAATAAGCTCCATTCATTCTCAAAACTCTCATTGTTAGTATCCCTTTTTTTTTTTTTTCTCATTTCCTTCACTTAGGGCAAGGATTCTCAGCAAGGGGCAATTTTGCACCCCAGGGAACATTTCACAGTGTCTTAAGACACTGACAGTTGTCACAATTGGAGGGTGCTGACATCTGGTAGGAAGTGACCACAAATGCTGCTGAACATTCTATAGTACCGACAAGAACTCCAGACAACAAAGAATTATCTAGCTTCAATGTCCATAACCCTTTATCTGGCAGCCAAATGTGAAAACCAAATGGACAAACAAAACAACAGGAATCTAGGATGTATCCCAATATTATTTGTTTATGGGCTGCACTATCTTCCTCTAAAATTTGTATACTGAGGCTGTAACCCCACAGTATCACAAAAAGTGACTATATTTGGAGATGGGGCCTTTAAAGCCATAATGAAGATAAAAGGAGGCCCTGAGGGTGAGCCATAATCCCAATTGGCTGGTGTCCTCACCAGAAGAAGAAATCTGGAGACACAAAGAGATATCAAAGATGTCAGGCAAGTACAGAGGGATAATCATGTGAAGAGCTGGCCATCTGCGTGCCAAGGACAAAGTCCTGAAACAGCTCTTTCTCTTATCCTCTTCAGGGGAAACCAATGATGCTGGCACTCTGATCTTGGACTTCCAGCCTCCACAACTGTGACAGAATAAATTTCTGTGTTAAAGCCACCTAGTTTGTAGTTCTCTATTATGGTGGCCCTCATTTATTACTTAAGGCTACACACTATTTTCAAAAAATGTTAGCAGTCCTAAAGTAATTTTTACATAGTCGATTACTATGCTCATTAAAATAATTCAACTCTTCAGTAAACCTAGTGTTTAATTTCATTTACTGTGCAGCACTTTGTTAACTCAATTTTATTTTGTAGCAAGATCCACTTTTTGTTTCCCATTTCAGGCTGCAAGAGACTTCAGAAGGCTTCAAAGCCAGCCTCCAAGTGTCCCCCTCCGGTGACCCTGATGTGCAAATCTGGGACTGGGCACTTTCTCCATAAGCAAAAAGACTTATTGGCACTTGGATAATTTTTCAAAGCTGTTGTCTTTCAAAGGTTGACAAATCATTTACTTCAAAAGTTAAACTGGTCAAATGAAACCTCCTCAAAAAATGCAAACTCTTGGCTTTGCTAATATGAGATGTATTCAAGCATCCTAAGCAATGCATTTTTTCCCCATGTTCTCTGATATCATTCCGAAGCTGATTAACAAAATTAGCATTTCTCATTCCAACAATTTGAAAACCAATGAATGTGCAGTTCATGCAAGAGAAAGGCCTAGGCTTGATGCCCATTTTCTTCCATTAGGCTCTTTTTCATGCTTTGCTAGCAGAGGTCATCGTGTTTGGGTAGCAAAATACACATCCCATAAAACCACTTCCTTAACATCCTCCTTTACAGATATAGTGACATTCATTGCTTATATGATAAACAAGTAAATTTCTCTCTCTCTCTCTCTCTCTCTCTCTCACACACACACACACACACACACACACACACACACACAGCATTGTACCTTCAACTCTTCCTTTCCCATGATGACCTAACACCATGACTTCTGTCACCTTTTCATTCTACCCAATCCCTGTTGAAACTGATTCTTTTAGATCATTTACAATGGATATGACAGCCTCTAACCCCAGTCAAGAGACTGTGCAACAGCCTAGAAATCAATTTGTGTCTTAATTCCTCTAAAATAGCTCTTCTGGCTCACAGAAGTTGAGGAATAAGAGAGAGCAGGATGTGAACAGCATTCTGTGTTATCTCATGCACACATTTCAGTGCTCACAATGGTGCCTGTGCTTTCCTCTTAGTACCCATTGCCTAAAACTTCATACATTACTTGAAGAAAATATTACATTTATGTAATCTATGGCTGGTTTTGTATATTTCCCCAGAAAATAAATTGCATCTCATGTTTTTGGGGACTAATCACACCCCACATCCTTGGCTTCCCAAATTAGGTAGCTGGATCATAGCAAGCTCACTGACCTTAATTTTTACTACTTTCTTCTTAGCAGTCTGGAGTCTTCTGCTAGAATGACCCTTTGGTCCCAAGGAAATGTTTCATTTTCCACAATTACTAGGGCAGCAAGTGCTATGGAAATAGGAGGTAGGGTCAAGGAATCCTATATGTCCTGCTATCTGCAGTATGGTTCCCACATGTAGAAGAACTGGTTAGCCCAAAATGATAATAGCAAACATGTTGAAAATCACTGAGAGGTAGTAACACTCTTGGTCATAGAGTTTGGGACAGAAATATTGGCTTCCTCAAAGCCTCAAAGATAAAACATTCCTTGACAAGACACTTTTGTTATTTTGTGCCTCTGAAACCTTCAATGTTTTACATTCGAAGTCTCTGAGAGCAAGGATCCATTATGTGCTGATGATGATATCTGGAGAAGGACACTGAAAGTTACTTCAGTGCAATGCTCTTCTTGGAAGTTTATGGTAGGGAATCTATTCCCGGCAAAGTGCAAGTCTGGGTTGAGAGAACAAACATTATTCACCATTTTTTTCAGCAAACATTCCTCAGCATCTTTTCTATTCTATACTATGCTAAGGTGCTCTGGAGCTGCAGATAAATTACATAGGGCCCTTGTCTCTGAGGAGCTATGTCTTATTGA
Source organism: Suricata suricatta (assembly GCF_006229205.1). NCBI lineage: Eukaryota > Metazoa > Chordata > Mammalia > Carnivora > Herpestidae > Suricata > Suricata suricatta. The sequence goes on along the minus strand of NC_043710.1, from coordinate 21,171,754 downwards.
GTAACTGGCTTAAAAACATATGCACATTCCAATGACTGACCTTATCAATGACACTGAGTCTTTAGGAGTCTTTGGATTTATGTATTATTTCCTCAGTAGACGGCTTGGGGTCCTGTTCCCTGCCTTTGGATGGTAATTTGGATGAAAAAAAAAGGGTTCCTGGTTTAGGGGTTTAATGAATTTAAAAGTGTTCTTAACTGGAGAAATATGATTTCAGATATACCCAAATAAAGGGCCTTAGGACCCCTGAGGAGGAACTTCTCCTGATTGGATTAAGATATGAACGACCAGTGATTTACAAATAGGGTATTTAATAGGATGGGTCACTGTGAGGCATTGGAATGAAGAGTTTTATCGGCCTCTAATGTTTGGAGAAAAGGAAGCTGAGGGTGTAAAGATACTTGGGATGAGTGAAAAGTTTGGGACTCAGGAGCGTACAGATCAATGGAAACTAGAGCAAACTTGGTTCTTACATAAACCCTTGTGGCCTGTTTATGTTTCATCTCCCCAGTTTGACTATGTAACTCAAACCTGAATGTATAGAACAAGTTCCCTTTGTCTTCTTCTGACACCAATACTACCTATGTAATCATCCAACCCACACATCATGGGATAAAATTCAGGATCGTGGAAGGAAATTACAGGGTCAGTCACTACTGCTAATCAACATCTCTCTGTTTCATAGATTTTGTGTCTGCCTCTTAACTGCATCATACCATTAGTTATTTCCTTGATGTACTGCCTTATCTCTTAGTTTCTTTTCACAGCCCAAACTCTCAAAAATCATATGTATTTTATTACTTTATATCCATTTTCTAATTTCATGCATTTGAGTCTATACCCATTATACATCCAGAATTTTCATCAAAATTATCAATGACCTCCATATCATTGAACTCCATGAATTTTTTTCCATCTTACTTCACTTTGCAATAGCAACACAATGCTACTGACTACTCCCCCTTCTGGAAACATTTGTTTCATTAAGCTTCTGATTAACTCTGGCTACAATCTTTTATCTCTTTTCTGGGCATCTCCTCTTTCTGTAGGTCATTAAGTATTAGAGGTTCTCAAGGTTTAGCCTCATGCCATTCTATTTTGTTTATTCATTTTTGTTAAATATTCTCTACATAGGCAATCTCATTATAGCATATCAATTGGCCACTTATTTACCAGTGACTCTTAAAACTATATCTCTATACCCTGAAGTTATCTACTGGGTTCAAACTCATATGTAAGCAACTACCTACATAGATGCTATTTAGGAACCTAAAAAAGGGATGCTTTAAATTCAATCTGTCTAAAATGACAGCATGATCTAACTACCCATCCCACAGAAAACTCAGTCCATATATGTATTCACCAAATGTCTATTTATTTTTTTATAATAGTTTATTGTCAAATTGGTTTCCATATAACACCCAGTGCTTCTCCCCACAAGTGCCCCCCACCATGACCATCACCCCCCCCCCTCACCCTTCCCTTTCAGTCCATGGTTCGTCTCCAGTATTCAGTAGTCAACCTTGATCTGTGTCCCTCACTCTTCCCCGCTCTCTTTCCCCCTTCCTCTCCCCATGGTCCCCTGCCAGGTCTCTCCTGTTAGACCTATGAATGCAAACATATGGTATCTATCCTTCTCTGCCTGACATATTTCACTTAGCATGACACTTTCAGGTCCATCCACTTTCCTACAAATCACCATATATCATTCTTTCTCATTGTCATGTAGTACTCCATTGTATATATATATACCACATCTTCTTGATCCATTCATCAGTTGATGGACATTTAGGTTCTTTCCATGATTTGGCTATTGTAGAAAGTGCCACTATGAACATTGGGGTACATGTGCTCCTATGCCTCAGCACTTCTTTATCCCTTTGGTAAATCCCTAGCAGTGCTATTGCTGGGTCATAGGGGAGTTCTATGGATAGTTTTTTGAGGAACCTCCACACTGTTTTCCAGAGTGGCTGCACCAGTTTACATTGCCACCAACAGTGTAGGAGGGTGCCCGTCTCTCCACACCCTCGCCAGCATCTATAGTCTTTTGATTTGTTCA
>NC_043710.1:21158731-21169595 GCF_006229205.1 Suricata suricatta | reverse complement strand
CTTTGGAGAAGTGTCTATTCAGGCCTTCTGCCCATTTCTTCACTGGATCATTCATTTTTAAGAAAACCAAAATGGGAGGCATCACAATCCTAGACTATAGCCTCTACTACAAAGCTGTCATCATCAAGACAGTATGGTACTGGCACAAAAACAGACACATGAACCAATGGAATAGAATAGAGAACCCAGAACTGGACCCACAAGTATATGGCCAATTAATCTTTGACAAAGCAGGAAAGAGTGTCCAATGGAAAAAAGACAGCCTCTTCAACAGGTGGTGTTGGGAGAGCTGGACAGCAACATGTAGAAAAATGAAATTAGACCACTTTCTGACACCTTTCACAAAAATAAACTCAAAATGTATAAAGGGTCTGAATGTGAGACAGGAAACCATTAAAACCCTTGAAGAAAAAGCAGGAAATAGCCTCCTAGACCTCAATCACAGCAATTTCTTCCTCGACACATCCCCAGAGGCCAGGGAATCAAGAACAAAAATGAACTACTGGGACCTCATCAAGATAAAAAGCTTCTGCAAGGCAAAGGAAACAATAAAAAAAACTAATAGGCAACCAACAGAATGGGAAAATATAGTGGCAAATGACATATCAGATAAAGGGCTAGTATCCAAAGTATACAAGGGGCTCACTAAACTCCATATTTATTTATTTTGAAAGAGAGAGAGAGAGAGAGAGAGAGAGAGCACAAACAGGGAAATAGGACAGGGACAGAGAAAAAGGAAGAGAGAATCCCAAGCAGGCTCTGGAAGTGCAGAGCTTGACACAAGGTTCAATCTCACAAATCCATGGGATCATGACACAAGCCAAAATCAAGAGTCCAATGCTTAAACAACTGAATCACCCAGGCGCCCAAGCATTCACCATTTAAATGAGTAAATCATAAAGCCAAAAGTCACCTTTGATGTCAGCCTTCTCTTTAATCTACTACCTACCCCATCTAATTCATAAAGCCAAAAGTCACCTTTGATGTCAGCCTTCTCTTTAATCTACTACCTACCCCATCTAATTCATAATCTATTTATGTTAATATTCTAATTTCTGTATACTTGTATATTTCTATATCACTATATTCCATATGAATTGATGAGGCCAATTCAAAGTTACCATTGCCTATTGTCTGGATTTCCATAATGAACTACTAATTGAATTCCCTATATTTGCTCTTTGACCTAGGTTTAGACATAAATATATAAAAAATACATATTTATATTATATATTATATACATTATTTTATTTTTCCTATATTATTTTAATACACATGAAGAGATTTGTTATAATGAATTGGTTCCTGTGATTATGGAATCTGAGAAGCCCAAAGATCTCGATTGGCAGGATGGAGACTAAGGAGAGCAACTGATGTTCTAATCTATATTCAAAGACCTGAGAACCAGTAGAATCAATGATATAAGTTCCAGTTCAAGGGCAGGAGAAGACCAATATCTCAGCTAAATCTGTCAGGCAGGTGGAGTTTCCTCTTACTAAGTTTTGTTTTGTTTTGTTTTATTCAGGTCTTCAATTGATTGATACAGGGCCACCCACTTTAGGGAGAGAACTTTACTTTAGTCAGTCTACTGATTCAAATGTTAATGTTACCCCAAAGCACCCTCACACACACAACCAGAATAATGTTTGACCAAATATATGGGGATCCTGTGGTCAATCAACATATAAAATTAGCCATCATACTAATATACCCCACCATACATATGTACCAATGACCAGAGTTGTTTTCCCCCAATTGCATGTGCCTTAATAGAGCCTCCAAAGCCTTGAATGATTTGGTCCCTGGTCAACTCTTTAACTATCTCACACTTGGTTTCTACATGTCATCTCCACCAGTTGCTTACAGTGCCTCACACATGCTTTATCCATGCTGGCTTGTCCTGCTAAAGGGATTTCTTGCATCTTTCAATTCTCAGCTCAAATACCATTTCCACAAGAAAGACTTCCACGAATACTCAGATTTGGTTATATATCCCTATTACATATTCTTACAACACCGTTTACTTTACCTTTATACATTTTACCTTAGTACTAATTTTCATGGTTATTTAAATTTTGTTAGTCCAGGAGACCATGTCATGTTGAATTTTGCTCAGTGCTGTACCTTCAGGGTCAGGCCTAGTTCTTAGCACATCAGAAGTATTTAGTACATAGCTGGGTGAATGACCCTTACTTATACTATACCTATAGTCCACTAAATCAGTAAGAAAATTAGAGTCACTTAGACTGGAGTTCTAATTTTGTCCAAATTATCATATCCTGTTTGTCAACTCATTGTTCAATTCATTAACATTTTTATAGATTTTCTTTCTTTCCTTCTTTCTTTCTTTGCTTTGCTTGCTTTCTTTTCTTTCTTTCTTTCTTTCTTTCTTTCTTTCTTTCTTTCTTTCTTTCTTTCTTTCTTTCCTTCTTTCTTTCTTTCTTCTTTTTCTTTTTATCAGCCAACATCCCCAAAGAAATTAGACTACTGGACCTTTCAACCCATAGTGCTAGCTTCCTTGAAAGATGGGAGCTGGAAAATATACATAGACTCAGAGTAAAAGAAGGAAGAAAAGACAGTTAGATGAAGCAGAGAATTAAAAAAAAAGAAACTGAAGGGAAAAAGAGCACTGAATTTTAACCAACCCCTGGTATGAATGTGAAATTAGATAAAAGGCAGAGAGAAGATCATTGGTGATGCAGTAGAGCAGGGCTGGCAAACTGTCTCCTGGGTCAAATGTAGCCTGTCACATTTTTGTACAGTTTTTGAAGTAAGAATAATTTTTATGCTTTTATTTATTCACTTGCTTTTGATTTTTATATTTTAAAGTAAAAAAAATTTTTAAATGAATTATATTTAGTGATGTGAAAATTTTGAGATATTCAAATGTCAGTGTCCATAAATAAAGTTTTATTGGGATATAGCAATGCTTATAGTTTATATACTTTCTAGAGCTGCTCCTGTCTACTGAGGTTTATGCCTACAAAGGAAAACTGAGCAGTGGTGATAGAGACCAGATGATTCACAAAGTCTCAAATATAACTATTTGGTCCCTTACTAAGAAATGTTTGCTGACCATGGCAAAAACCTAAACTATTCATTTATGCCAGAGAAAATTCTTTGCAACCTCATTTGGTTGGAGCAAAATGTGCTCTAATGTTCAATGTTACATAGAAAAGTGCATTTGAAGGCTAAATTAACTTTGGATCATACATCATTTGGAATTACCTGTGTCATGCAGTTGCTTCTGATATAGTACAGATTATTAAGGTATGATGGAATATTTCATGACATGAAACTCATTAAGTTCCACAGTCTACTTGGATAATAGTGTATGATCACCTTTTGTTGTAGCTCTGGCTCTGCTACTAACATGAACTATTAGTGGACATGTTATAGTGTTTCCAGCAAATTGTCTGAATTCTTTTTATTTTTCTAAATGTTTACTTATTTTTGAGAGAGACAGAGACAGAAATAGAGACAGCATGAGGAGGGAAGGGGCAGAGAGAGAGGGAGACACAGAATCTGAAGCAGGCTCCAGGCTCTGAGCTGTCAGCACAGAGCACATGTGGGGCTTGAACCCATAAACCATAAGATCATGACCTGAGCCAAAGTTGGATGCTTACCTGACTTACCCACCCAGGTGCCCCCAAATTGAATTCTTATAAACTCTGCATTGAATTTGGGCCTTGTCATTTACTCACTATATGACTCAAGGGGGGGGGGGGTCCATGACACCATTTAAAGTCTGGGTCTTCTTCATCTTCAAAATTTCAATGTTAATGGTAACAACATAATACTTTCAAAGGATTAGGTAAGAAAATGGATAGAAATCACTTGACACACCATCTACAACATGGCAGAAGCTTGTGATTAGCTGGGGTTTTTGTTTTTTGTTTTTTTTTGTTTTTTGTTTTTTACCTTGAGAAAGTTATTTACCAGTTTCTTCATGTTATTTATGGCAGGAACAGGGTTGGGGAGGAGGTTGATTTGAAACATCATATGCAGCACCAGCTTTTCTGCTGCTGATGCTGGGTATTGAAATTGATGTTGAAGTTGATCACACATGGATTTCAAAAAATACAATGTGGTCCTAGATCTCTTTATGAAGATAGCAAGCTGAGCAGTTCCACAGTATCGACTGAAGATATAGCACATTATATCAGACACTCAGCAAAATATACTTATTAGCTTTCGCATGTAAAACTGAATTACATTTTCATATAGAATTAGACTGGTAAGCACCATCAGGAACACCTTTTCAAGGCATAATGAAGGGCCAGTTTTCGGTCAACTGCCATTTAGAAAGAGTACCATGTTCTATTTTCTTTCACACAATATTTCCTTCTTTAAACAACCATCTTCCAGAGGTAAGTTTTGGAATGATTTGTAGAGAAACTTCCATCCTTGGTACTGGAGAAGGGTTTTAAAAACCAGGAGTGTATTATGATTTTATTGATTTCTGGCACTGGTAATGAATCACTGGCATCTTAAGACTTCCCTAGAACATATAGAGACATTTTGTAACTGATGACTGATCCTAGCGTTGCCTACACTCTCTGAAACTTTGGGGAGAGAAGCACTAGAGACCATGGAGCACTACCTCTTAGGAATTTAGGCTGACAATGGTTTATAATTTGGCCCATGGAGAAATGTTATCAATCATATTACATGGCATGGCTTATCACTCTTTGCAGCACCCACAATGATCTCAATAAACTTCCACGAGAACCTAATTGTGGCTTAATCACTTTATGTGAGACATTTCTTTCTTTCTAGTGAGATTTTCAGGTAGAATCAATCTCTCAACTACATTCATCTGGCAAACCTGAGAGACTGTGACTCAAAAAACAGTCTAGTTCCTGACATAATCAACAAAACTCTATTGATTTAGGGTACCTAATGTGATTGTTATGATTTATAAAAATCTGAAAGACCCTATGGTGTAGACTAGACATTTATGTATTACAATTAAGTTGCCTGTCAGTGGTTCCTTTTTCCTCTTTGTGGTTTTCTTCTGAGCAAGATAGAATTAACTAAGACATTATTCAGAAACTACAAAAGTAAAACAATTACACAGTTTCTAATACTTTTCTTCATTCTAAAATCATTCTTTAGGGTGTGATAAGATTAACAGTATTCACATGTGTTGCAGAGCAAGAGTGAAATGTTGTATTCCACTCATAACCGTCCAAGAATCATTTCCCTGGCTTGGAACAAAAATTAATGAGAGAGAGATCATTCCTTCTTTCCCATAGGCAAAAGCTATTTTAATGGGGGAAAGAAACATTTTTCTACTATTTTTTCTGACTTTTGATGGTTTTTACAGTCTTTAAATCAAGTTTGTTGAAGTATAATCTTAAAATACACCATTTACATACTTATGTGTATAGTTTGATGACTTTAAAAAAATGCATACATCCATATAACTGGTGCGATAATCAAGATATAAAACATGTTCTTTAATCCAGAAGTACATAACCATAATCCTCTCATGTGTCTTTGCAGATGATTACCTGCTCCATCCCTGGTCCTAGACAAATATGGCTTTGCTAGCTTCTGTCCCTAAGATTGTATTTAACTTTTCTATATCCCATATACGTGAAATCACATGTTGTATACCTTTTTGTTCCAGGTTTCTTTCACTTGGCATAGTAATTTTGAGATGCATTCATATTGGTGCATGCAACAAATTTGTTCCTTTTATTGATAAATATAATAGTGTTCCATTGTAAGAATATATGGCAACCTATTTATCCATTTACCCACTGATGGATATTTGGGCTGTCCCCAGTTGAAGAATATTAAAAAGTTGCTAAGAACATTTATGTAAGTCCTTCTACTGACATATACTTTCATTTTTCTTGTATAAATACCTAGGTTTGACATTTCTGGGTCATATGGTTTATCAAGAAGTTTAACTTGACAAGAAGATTCCTCACTTTTAAAATGGTGAAACCATCTTATATTTACATAAACATTGTTTCATAGTCTCATGAACATTTAATATTATCAGTATTTATTTTTAAATATTTATTTATTTAAAAAAATTAAATATATATTTTTGAGAGAAAAAGAGACAGAGTGTGAGCAAGGGAGGGGTGGAGAGAGAGGGAGACAGAGAATCCAAAGCAGGCTCCAGGCTCTGAGCTGTCAACACAGAACCTGATGCAGAGCTCAAACCCATGAACTGTGAGACCCTGACATGAGCCAAAGTCAATGCTTACTGATAGAGGCACCTAGGCACACCTATTTTTTAATATTTATAATCCTATTGTGTATATAGAGTACCTCTTTGTGGTTTTAATTTGTATATTGATCATGATAAATGATGTTGACCATTTTTTTCATAACCTCAATGGCCATCATATTTAATGGATTTATCTGTTCAAATTCTTTGTGATTTTTGTTTGATTGAGCTACTTGCCACCTTATTTTTGAGTTGTAAGGGCTCTTTATATATGTTGGATACAAGTCCTTTTGAGGTTTATTTTTAAGGAAACTTATGCCAAATTTAGTGCTCCCTTTATTTTGAGTTTGTTTAGTTCTTCCACTAAGGTACAACCTTCTAATGTCTACACAAACTACACAAGGTGTTGAGAGACTCCCCTCTGGCCAATCAGCACACATTAGACCTTCGAACCTTGTGTGTGCTCAGGAATTATTCACTTTACAACTTCTGGTCAAGTTTTCTGGCTTCATGCAGTGTCAGTCTGCTTTGTACTGTCCTACTATTCTACAAGAGTTGCAAGGCTACTCTGCCAAAGATTTCTGGAACACCTTCTCTGAAAAATTCCTTCCTCTCTAGCTCTCCACACCACTAATTCAAACACCCTCAAATATCCATTTTATCTTCTCCACTCAGTAAGACTGATGTGTTCTATTTATAATACCATTATAAAAGTGAATCCAAATTGCACATAGGACTCACCTTGTTTCTCCTCTCTCATGGATCATAATCCTGCGTTTCCTGTTTTGCAATGTCTTTAAATAACTGTCTTATAATTTTTGTCCAATTCTCTGGTTGTTTATGGCAGGAAGAGAAATCCATTCCCATTATTTCATTACAGCTGAAGCAGAAATCTCAATATTCTTCTTAAATTCATCTTAGCCACACAGATGGAATAGAAGACATTTGCATCCAATTGCATATTTCATTTAGAAATTTCAAAGTTATTTTATTCTAGGATAATACAGTGAAAGAGATAAATGTGTCATTGTATACAAGTGTATGTAAGTATATTCTGCTTTGTGTGATGGGTCTAACAAAGATTAAAATATCAAAAATAAAAGAAATTAAACAAGTTTGTTGAACAAGCAAGATTTTGATCCTGTGACTTCCTATAATAGGAAAGGAAAGGACACCATGATGTTACCTTGCTCTCTCATACAGAAAGTTCTTTGCCAGTTTTGGGAATCCAGATCTGAAACACCCTACTCTGTTCCCATTCCTCTGCTGTAATATATACAAACATGGGTAAAACAAATCTAACATATTTTGAAGAAAGAAGGAGAGATTTGTTTGAATTACATATATAATTCAGGGCTCATTTGTCTTTACCAAGAGCGGGGATATGACAGGTAGATTTGCTAGGATAACCTGGCTACCATTTGCATACCTATAACCTGAAATACAGATTATTTTTTAGGATGGTTCAGCCACTGTTTTATTATTTTTTTCCTCCCTCACCTCCTCTCATGTTTTTACACTAACTTCTTTGGAGGCTCATTTCGATCTCCTACTAAACTTTGTATTTTTGAGATAAGATAATGAGCTTGTTACCATGGAGACTTAACTCCCAGGTAAACATTACTTAATCTCACAAATTTTTGCATATTAACTGGGTAAAAAGCTTGGCTCAAAAACAAGGGAAGTTACTTGTAAAAGTAAAGACATCCAAAAACTCTCTCTCTCTCTTCAAATACATAGATATACATTAAATATATACTTAAATAATGTATATAAATGTATATTATGTGTACTTAGATGTTGATTTGTGTTGGGTTCCATCCAAGTGCCTCTACAGCAGGTCTGAGAGCCAGCAAGTGCTGCTTATATTTAAACCCATTCCATCTGTTCTCTGGCTCCTAGAATGAATTGTGCAAACCAGTACATATAAAGGTAATTTAACAGAAATGTGTATGAACTACACAAGAATAACCATCTAGGAAATAGCAATGAAATTAAAAAAATATATAATTAAAAGAATCCAAAACTAAATATTATCTAGAAAATAATACATGTAAAAATAAATGTAAAAAATCCATAGGAAGAATTCATAAAATTCTTTGTCTTCTTGCTTTTGAAGACATAAAGAATAATAAAAACTTACTTTATAGGAAACATTATTGTTACTACTTTAATCAGGAACTCAGGAATGAATGAAAACAATAACTTTTTAACTTGATAAAATGATTTGGAATTATTTTGTACAGATAGACAATAAATAATGGACTTGCCCAACAATACATTGATTTGCCTTATATATTTCACTTGTATTACTTGTATAATTAATTAATAGAAAAATAAATTAGGGAAAACAAAAGAGCAATATAAAATGTTACTATACTTGTTCAACTCTTAGTCTGTTTATCCAGTCCAAAATATTTTCAAGTTCATGATGTTAGGCTTATTGCTAAATACAAAAGAGCCAAAGATTTATATCTTTCTTGATCACAGTAGAACAAAATTTCAGGGAGAAAATTATTATATACAGTGACAAATCAAGAAACAGGAAGTTTCCTTGGAATTAAGGCTGATAGAGTCTAAAATATTAAAACTTCCTAATACAGTTAAGAAATACCAGTTCCTGATGGAGTAAGGCAGTTTTTAAAAATATGGATATTTACATGGAGACAATGATAAAGTTATGGTTATAACAAAAACTCTACATTAAAGAATGGCTACTTTGGGATGGCCATTGGCTAAAGTGGATGGAGTCTGAAATTATAATTACTTAGGAAGCATTCTAAGAGGGAAGTGTACCTTTGTCTGTATATAATTTTATGTGAGTGAATCAGTATTTTCAAATGAGTATAGATTTGTAGTTGCATAACACGTGATGCAACATTAAGATGTATCAAGAGAAATCAACGGAAGGGGCATCTGAGTGGCTCAGTCAGTTAAGTGTAAACTCTTGATTTCTGCTCAGGTCATGATCTCATGGTTTGTGAGACTGAGCCCTGCATCAGACTCTGTGCTGACAGTGCAGAACTTGCTTGGGATTCTCTCTCTCCCTTTCTCTCTACCCCACTGGAGCTCACTCTCTCTAAATATAAATAAATATTTTTTTTTAATGAAGTCAAAGAGAGATGGTATGGTATAGCAGAAGATCTAGGAAGTGGAGGCAAAGTAAAATGGATTCCAGACGTATCACCTCAACTACTTACTAACACTGTTACCTTTAGTAAGGTACGAATAGTCGCAAATCTGCTTTCTTTTCTTCAAAAATTAATTACTTAGTTTTAATTATTAAAAAAAATTGTTTTTCTATCTCTTTAGGATTCAGTGAAAATCAAATCAGATTATATATATATGGGTTATTATGATTACTCAATTATTTCCAAAGTTTCAGGTTCTTAAAACTAAGGGACCTCAAATTTTTAAGATAGACCCATAAATGTCAATCAAATGGAATGTTATGATCAAATGGAATGCATCAATCAGGTAAAAGACAAGATGATAATCTATAGTTAGAAGCAAAAGGCTATTTTGCTTTCTTTCCACCACCTCTTTCCACCTGCTACATTAGAGTCACAATGGTGTAAGTTGTTCATGCAACACTTGACTGGGAAAATAGTCCTTTCTGAATTATAAATGGTTATAAGCAATCTATCATGGCAGTACCATGGACATCAACAGAATGATATCAAGAGTATAGGTCTAAGAGTTAAGCTATCCAGCATTGATCGTTATTAGATCAATTATTAGAATGGTTCAATTTCTTCATCTTTAAAATAAAGCTTATATAGGATCCCTTCCTTAAGTATATCCAGTTTTAACATGCTGACTCTGAAAAAGTCCAAAACATATACATCCATCAAATAAGAGATATCTTGACTATTCTTTGCAAGAGACATATTTGCTTATATAAAAATTATTTTCTGCTTCTCAGTAACTATGAATTTAAGATAACTTTTTATTATCATCCCAGAAATATCAATGTTTTGAATGCATTTATGGCGCTGCAGACTCCTTTGTGGACCCACATACAAAGGAATAAAAAGAAAATTTAGAAACATACAATGGTAAATGGATGCCCTCATTTTATACACCACATTCCATTTTTCTCATCTAATTTCTAAGATGACAAGGCAAGAATAGAAAAGATCCTGAGAAGGGTAAGAGATGTGATTACTATAAAGCAATTTCCTAACAGGAGAATTTCAGAGGACAGGAGCTATTTAAATATGAAAAAGAGAAGATACCAAGGAAGATAATAGAGCTACATTAATGATGAATGGCATACAGGAGGGTAAGTGTTTCTGTTTGACCTACTTTAAATATATAAAATAGATTTTTAAAAAAGTCATCACCAAAGTCCTGTTCCTAAACACCATTATAACAAATGGCATTTAGACACTGTTCTTTGAAATTGACCCTCATATAGAGTTCTTATAATGTGTAACAGAGTAAAAGAACACTCAGTGAAATCAGAGAACTACTAAATTGAAAATTGATTAGAAGCTTTTTTAATATTAAAAAAACTAATGAACATGCAGATTTCCAGTAAAATTTCATGGAGTTAGAAGGATCTAGAGAAGGAAAGAGGAAAAAGAAGGGGAAAAGGGGAGAGAGAAAAAGATGCAGAAAAGTTCTAAAATGGATATATATGTGTATGTGTGTGACTGTGTGTGTGTGTGT
>NC_043710.1:21156740-21158631 GCF_006229205.1 Suricata suricatta | reverse complement strand
ATATATATATATACACATATATATGTATATATAAAATAGGATCAACTAATTGCCAGTTGATCATCAACTCATAATGGGTTCCAGAAATACCCGCAGCCTTCACTTTAGAACAACTCACTAAAGCATGACATCCTGGATTCTCTAATTTAGTTTGGAATGGCTTCTTGACCTTTTTCAGGTCAAGATTTATGAAGCTTTCCAAATAATAGAACTTCAACTTTAACATGAGGATAACTTTTTGGATTTGGTATAATGTCCTTATACCTAGAAACACAAAATATAACCTCTAATGGATATTACTTCACCACAGCAAAATATCTTATGATATTTTGGTCTTGAATCATCTCTTCCCAGTATACTTACTTATTAATTTTGTACTTAAGAGCCTGGTTAAATGACTGACTCTTGATTTCAGCTGAGGTCTCATGGTTGGTGGGATCAAGCCCCAACACTGTGGTGACATGCTGACAGTGTGGAACCTGCTTGGTATTCTATCTTCCTCTCTGTCTCTGCCCCTCCCCTACTTGCTCTCTATATTGTTCTCCAAATAAATTTTTAAAAAACGTTCTTAATTTTGTCTTTTGTGTCTTTACTCCTGGTCAATTTTGACCCTAATCATTGAAGGTAAAAATCTTGTCTTGAGAAACGAGTTCTCCTCACGCCAAAAAGCTATAACTCTTGGTTCACTCCTAAATGTGCCTAAATGCAGAGTAAATAAAGTGAAGTCTTTGTACAGATTGTTGTAGTCAGGAAAGTGAAATGGCAGGCTTTCTATATTGTAATAGACAAAGCCATCACTTAAGGTTTACAGTAGAATACAAAAATGCCATTTACAATTTGAAACAAAAGAACCATTAGCTTCTTGCCCCCTTCACTGCATTATTGATTTACAATCCTTTACTTTCATTTATGCCAGCCAAAAGCCTGGGTGCCCAAGTATTTTTTATTCTTTAAAATAGGCATTACTGATTTTGCTTCCAGAAACACCTCCCAACACTCTTTTCCTGCTGTCAGCCTTTCAGTGTGTTTCATTAATAAACACTTTCTCTTCCCGTAATTATGTTTTTGGCATATTTACTTGCAGACACCTTTTACCCACGCCACAATAACATTTTGTCAGGTTCCCTGTTTTAAGACTAAATCATTGTAATTGCACGAAAAACTATCAAATACCTAGGAGTAAACCTAACCAAGGATGTAAAAGACCTATATGATGAAAACTATAGAAAACTTATGAAAGAGATTGAAGAAGACACCAAGAAATAGAAAAACATTCCCTGTTCATGGATCGGAAGAATAAACATTGTGAAAATGTCATTACTACCCAAAGCAATCTACACATTCAATGCAATCCCCAACATTGCACCAACATTCTTCTCAAAGCTAGAACAAACTATCCTCAAATTCGTATGGGACCACAAACGACCCCGAATAGCCAAAGTCATATTGAAGAAGAAAGCCAAAACAGGAGGCATCACAATCCCAGACTTTAGCCTCTACTACAAAGCTGTCATCATCAAGACAGTATGGTATTGGCACAAAAACAGACATGTAGACCAATGGAATAGAATAGAGAACCTAGAACTGGGCCCACAAATGTACGGCCAATTAATTTTTGACAAAAGAGTATGGAATGGAAAGAGTATGCGATGGAAAAAAGACTGCCTCTTTAGCAGGTGGTGCTGGAAGAGCTGGACAGCAACATGCAGAAGAATGAAACTAGACCACTCTCTTACACCATACACAAAAATTAACTCAAAATGGCTGAAGGACCTGAATGTGAGACAGGAAACCATCAAAACCCTCGAGGAGAAAGTAGGAAAAAACCTCCTAGACCTCCACCGCAGCAATCTCCTACTCAACACCTCCCCAAAGGCAAGGGAAATGAAAG